>NC_057800.1:38900878-39247077 GCF_018294505.1 Triticum aestivum
AAAATTGTATATGGTCATCCGATGATATTGAATATATATTGTATATTCCTCTTGAATTCTTTTTGGTTCTAATTTCAAATTTGTTTGAAATTGTACATTCATATGCATGTATGTAGTACCGTAGAATATGTGAAACTCCTTCAAAATTAAAATAAAGCACAAAAGAAATAAAACAATACAAATTAAACAGAAAACAGGTTTAAGGGGGGGGGGCTAAAACCCTAAACCTGCGGCGGCCTTTAGTCGCGGTTGGCCAGAAGAACCGCGACTAAAGGTCCTCCGCCCCGACGGCCACCTGGCGCCCACGTGGACGGGCCTTTAGTCGCGGTTCTTAAGCAACCGCGACTAAAGGGTGGGGCCTTTAGTCGCGCCCGTTCGGTCGCGGTTGCGCAACCGCGACTAATGGCAGTTGCGAACCGCGACCAAAGGCCCTTTTTCCACCAGTGGGGAGAGTGCACAGCGGATTAGAGCTCAACCGACGGCGGCCGAACCTTGCGCAGGATACCAATGTTAGAAATTTAGGGTTTTCGGTCTACCCCCTAATTCCTTGCGCTTATCCCTGGTGCCGCTCACAATTCACATATATGAGGCTAGAGGGTAGGGACCTTCTTATACTGTCGTTCCAAAGAGTCCACCTCTTATACAGATATAAGATTCCTAGTCTTTTTCACTAGTTTCCGGGATAGAGTCTAAATCAAATTACCAACCACGATCATATTTTTCTGCTTAACGGATTCTACCCGTTTTGTCCCCGGAGCACGCGCTTGTGAGCAACACGTCATAATAGAGTGTAAATTCCTCTAATTATGTAGATCAACATTAGGGCTGTAATCTAATTATACGATCTAGCTCCTTCCAATCATTAGTGTTCCCGGATAGTCTTTCCAATATAAATAGTATATTGTATTCCACCGATAATCGACCAGCTTCCTTAAGTATATATAAAACTTAAGTATGTTCCAGCAAGTAACAATTCCATGCTAAACATGTAAAACAATTCCATGTACAAATACATGTATAATTCCATAATGAGGTATTCCGAATATTTAACAATTCCAAGTTAATTGAATATAGTTGCAGGACACATAATTCTAACACGAATAAGTCCACATTATTAGATATTTGATTTGTTATCTTCTATGGATAAAGACAACTACATTGAATGATGACAACAAGAAGGCTAGCTATAAGCTTGTCTATCTAGTAAATAAATAGTCAAGAGAGAAGACAACTACATTTGAATGCTAACATATACTAAAACTAAAAGTTAGTCTATCTAACAAAGGGACAACTGGTAACTAAGTGTAAGTTATTATTGAGTGCTTAAGAATAGCAATGAAGATATACGAACATCCATGTACAGAACACAACAAGATTAAGTTGATGAACAATCACCTGGAGGATAGAAACTCTTGAAAGAATGACAGTAGGTAAAATGACTGATTTCACAAAGTTTCCTAGACTGCATTGACTTAAGTTGAACCATATAGACACCATGGCCCACCCATAGAAGTATTTCATCAGCATCCTCAACGCATCCCAGTATACCTTTCTTCCTTCCTTCAATCTCGGGAGGGAGCCCAAGAATGGCACGCATGTCAATGGTGTTCCGTAGCACCCATGTGGCAGCACCATGACAATTGATATTCCTCTGCCACAATTGCAAGTGATGGTAAGACAATAGGCGAAGGCACGAGCTCCATCCTCAGCATGGATGATCCAAGGACTGTCATGGCTGAAATCATTTGTAACCAGAGGCCCCTTGATCACAGCTAGACTTTGCTCATCCAAATCAAACTCAAGTATGCCATCGCTTATAGGATCCAGCAACCAGTAAAGTGCATTACCAACAAGCAACCCAAAGATACCAACATAAAAAATCTCATACGGAATGGCCGATACGATGATAGTGCTCCATATGCCAGTCTCGGAGGAGTAAACACAGGCGGCGAGTCGGTTCTCCGGTCCCAGTGGAGAGATCAACACCAACTTGAAGGGGCTCGAGTGGCAGCTGCCGTGCACGTGGTCATGATCGCTGGCAGCGCAGAGCACAGCCCAGTTGTCATGGGAGCATACTATGAACTCTGGCGGAACCTGCACACGGCGCTGCTCACCGATGATGGGGTCGCACATGATGACATGGTCTCCCAGCGGCTCGTTCGTGAGAAGGACGCGACCGTGACCGTGACGGCAATCAAGCAGTAAGACTTGCAACTTCGTGCGGCTGCCGGAGTCGCCGAGCTTGAGGTCGACGCGCTGAGGAGGCATGCGGTCGGGATGGTCCAGGATGGGCGTGAAGACGATATCATCATAGGTGCGCTGGTGGAAGAGGCCAAGGAGGGGCGGCTTTCCGTGGTGGAGGCGGAAGCCATGGAGGAACTTGGGGTCGGTGGCGGCGCATCGCCACTGCTTGCAGGCGGCGGAGGCCCGGAGGAGCGAGGAGGGCTGCCGCGGAAGACGGAGGAGGATCTCCCTCAGGAGGTCGTCGTCTTCGATCGGCGAGGCCAGCGCCGCCGGGAAGATTCCGCGGCGACGGATCGCTCCGGCGCCCTCGCCATCCGCGTGGATCTGGGAACGGGCTCCCTCCTCGCTGGCGTGAAGCTGGGGGTGGCAGCGGGCCACTCCGACGGCCTCATCACTCGCGTGGGTTTGGGAATGGAGGCGCGGGCTGCGGCGGTGGCGGTGGCGGTCGCCGTCCTCGCTCCCTTCCGTTTGGGCGGCGGCGGCAGAGGGAGCGGAGTGGTGGGCGTAGGCGTAGCAGTAACCAGTGAGTTCACCCGTCGCGTGGTTGTAGTACCACTGGGCCTTGGCTGATAAAGTGATGGTGTTGGGCCCCCGTTCACCCGACGGCTGCATCTTTTTTGCTGAATTTTTTTCTCAGTTTCCTCAGAGAGACATTTCTCTCTCTGTTGTAGCGCTAGCTAGCTAGTAGCTAGAAGCATTTCGAGACTTTTTTTTTGAACTGGCTACACTACATAGATCAGTAGTACTAGTACTAAGGGCCTGTTCGTTTTCTCTCCACTCCCGTGACTCAGCTCCCGGAGCAAGTTGCTGCAGCTTTTTATGAAGCTGCTCAAACCGAGCTCCGCAGCTCCATGGAGTTGAGCGCAGTGGAGAGAAACCGAAGGGTGCCTAACTAACAGATTGGTGTTGTTTCTTGGTGTCTTCTTCTATTCTACCGCTGTTTCTTGGTTCACCACTGAACTGATATTTCAAATTAACAGATTGGTGTTGTTTCAGCACTGAACTGATGAACCAAGAAACAGCACCAACCAGTGATGAACTATACAGAACTGATGAACCAAGAAACAGCACCAATCATGGTTCAAATTAACAGATTGGTGCTGTTTCACTCTCCAAACGTCAACATAATTTTGGAATCTGCAAGCTGCTAACTGCTTCTCCGTGTCTCATTTAAGCCAGATTCTCTCTTGTGTGGATTTCCCAGATAGTATTACACGATGATACCTCAATCTTTAACCCCACAATGTGAACTGCATCAACCAGATTATCACCATGGCATACAGTTATTCTTCCTTTAGTTCCAACTGATCTGTACATTTCTGTATAACTAAAAAACAGTGTGTTAATTTGAACCATGCATGATTGCATTCTCTCTTTCTTTTTTATGGTAAATGCAGTCAGTAATTCAGTTCAAAATATATCCTCCTGGCTTAAGAAGCCCAGACATGTAACAAGAAAGTATGAGATGAAAATAAAACCTGTAATATTACTTGGTGGAGCTCAAATCCACCAGACTTTTGGTATTCAAAAGCCTCTTGCTACATCAGAAACGTGGCTACAGTAAAACAGACGCTCAACAGGTACATGACTCGGTCAATTAATATGTACATGATACAGCCAATTTCAAAAGTACGGTTGTTTGCTTGTAAAAAAGCATGTTCTTTTTTTTCTCAAGGCAAAACTTACTGATCCCATAATACACAACCAAACAGAAAAGGCAGAGGAGAAAGAAAGAAACCGACAATCCACTTCCAAGCCCAGGCTCATCTGCACCCGTGCTGAAGAAAAAAACAAAATTAAAAGTAGAAAAATTCAAAACAAAAATCCACGTTTTTCTTGCATGGTAGATAATTTAATGCATGAGGTCCGCTTCAATTTTTAAATCATTTGGACATCTAAGCAGCTCTCGGCAAAAAACACAAAATAGAGGTCTGTAAAAAAGTTTACTGTTGATGCATTGTTTTGACACAGTTTGTCTTTTTTACTGGGAGCTACTCATATGTCCAAATAACCTGAAAATTAAAGTGGACCTCACCCAATAAATTTTGTACCATGCAAAAAATTGTTTTTTTAATGTTTTTTCTGGCGGGGTGCAGATGAGCCTGGGCACCGAAACTCTGCACTGGAAACTATCTATCTTAACTATACTACTCCCTCTGTCCCAAAATATAAGAACGTTTTTAACACTACACTAGTGTTAAAAACGTTCTTATATTATGGGACGGAGGAAGTAAGAAAGTAGAGCTCCAACTTGCACCTCCATGTCTGATTGCTAGTAAAATTTATGAACATTTTGAATTCATTTACAAAGGTTTGTGAAGATTTTTTCAAGTCTAAAATATTGTTTTAACTAGTGGACATTTTAAAATTTGAATAAACCGCCTGAAATGAAAAGAAAACAGATGGAAAACTCCCTGAAATAGAAACAAAGCTTTTTTAGTGCTAATTTTCTTTGAGGAATAAATAGAACCTAAAATCTAAAAAGTGCACACGCACCTTCTCGAGAGAACGAGCGGCCGGCTCGTGACCGCACGATCTCGATCCTGTCGTCCTGTGTCGGGGCCAGACTGCTGCGCGACACGCGCTTGTCCTCTCCGTGACTCCGTCCTTTGGACCGGCTCTCCACCGCGGCGCTGCCCTGCTTCTTCGCTGCCGCCCCTCGCCTTTCCTTCCTTCGCATGTTGGCTTCTCCTCCGCATTGAGCCGCCGCCATTCCTCTGCCCGCGTCTAATCTAGAGAGGTCCGGGGGGAGACAGCGGACCAGAGGAGCCATGTGAGCAGGCCGACTGGGACCCTGACCAGCGGTGCTGTCGTCTTCCCCTCGCCAGGTACATCACCAGATCCTGAAGCCGATTAAGGAATCTCCCGTGCAGCGTCGCAGGGGCTGAGCCTCGGGACGTTGGAGATCTAGCGTGACGTCAACGGCAACGAGTTTGCAGCGGCAGCACCGGCGCCGGTCAAGCCGTTCCCCAATGCGTCCATGTATCACCCTAGGGAAAAGTCTAATTCCTCAACTGTTCTCTGTATGTGCTAGAAAAAATTTCCCGCGGGGCAGGGCGAGATTCTAATTTTGCTAGTTGAACAATTTTAGATTCATGTGTATAGCCAATTAATGGATATGAGGTACGTGCTAGCCTTTTTTGATCTGATTGCTTAGTGCGCGCATGATAAGCAAATCTCGGAGCTGATGCTGGCCGTGGAACCAGAGGAGCAGCGCCGCCGCCACCGCCTCCTCCCTCCTTTTCTCGGAGCTGATGCTGGAACGACTCCGTTCGTCAAGGATAGTAGTCTAGTTGCACATATATTAATGTTTAGTTGGTTTATAATATAGTCTAGTTGCACACGCATTGATATTTAGTTAGTAGAAAGACTAGTTGCACACACATATGCTCAGTTGGCTTGTAATGTAGTCTACTTGTACACACATTGAAAATTAGTTGGCAGGAAGACTAATTGCACATGCATATGCTCAGTTGGCTTGTAATGTAGTCTAGTTACACATACATTGATATTTAGTTGGTAGAAAGACTAGTTGTACACAGATATGCTTAGTTGGCTTATAATATAGTCTAGTTGCACACACAGAGATGTTTAGTTGGCTTGTAATGTAGTCTAGTTACATGCACATTGATATTTAGTTGACAGGAAGACTAGTTGCACACGCATATGCTTAGTTGATTTGTAGTGCAATCTAGTTGCACACGCATTGATATTTAGTTGGCAGGACACTAGTTACACACACATATACGCAATTGACGCGGCAATGTAATCTAGTTGCACATGCATTGATATTTAGTTGGCAGGACTAGTTACATACGTATATGCTTAGTTAGCGCGACAATGTAGTCTAGTTGCACATACATTGGTGTTTAGTTGGCAGGACTATTGGCACACACATATGCTCAATTGACACGACAATGTGACTTAGTTGCACACACATTGATGTTTAGTTGGCAAGACTATTGGCACACACATATACTTAGTTGGCGTGACAATGTAGTTTAGTTGCACATATATTGATGTTTAGTTGGCAGGAAGACTAGTTATTGAAACATGTTCATGCGGGATCTACTTTTTAAGAGCACGCCGCGATGATTTCAACGGCGAAAACGGATCTGAATTTTGACAAGCGATTTTGAAGATATGTCTTTTATAATTTTAAAAACCAAAAATTAATATACAAGTGACGAACATGAGCAACATTAATGCAGCAGCATGCAGACATCTATCACTTGGAAAGAGATCACATAAGAAATGATTAATTAGCAATCTTCTTTTTAGCCATAGGAATAATTAGATAACAACATGCTAGGCACACTATTTGACAAAAAAGGCAGGCCGTCCAGGAACGCTAGCGGGCACCCAGCCGCCCGCTAGACGTGTCCTAAATAGAAACTGAGGTTTTTTTTGGAACCACTTGTACTTTTATTAGAAAAACAGAGCTGAAGCGCTACAAAAAATGTTCAACATTCCGTGGGCTGCATAGGCTGGGCTTTCTACGCCTGCATGACAGGGGCCTGCTCATACCCTTCCTCCCTACCCCTAAAAAAATCTAAGAAGAAGAAAAAAACACCTTTCTCCTCCAGCCGTTGCCGGCGGGGCCCCATCCGCGGCGAAGTCGCCGGTGAGCTGGGCCGTCTGGCCGCAGGGCATTTCCGTCGCCATATCTGGCGCCCAGTACCACGTATTTCCACCGCGCTCCATCAGCAGCCGCACCGCCCCTAATCGCCGGCCTCCAGCGAGGGGAACCGCGTTGCCGTCTTCGGTTTGATCCCCCTCAATCCTCGTCGGTGGAGGTAAGTAAACAACTCCCTTTTCAATTACTCGCTCGGCCAGCAATTCGATGATGAAACACCCACACATGGGTTCTTCAGTAGGGACAAGCATGGCAAGGTCAAGGTCTCAAGGATAAGGTTTGGGATGAACCACATGAACGTCAGGCAGGTCATTAGGTCAATATAACCTCTGTATTGCAATTTACGCGATGATTTGGTGCACCGGCATTGCATTATATGGTGAGCCGAAAACCAAATGGGATTAAACATGGCATAACTGATGTAGTGATGTAGTGATCTCTGTATGTAGATGTAGTGATGTGTGTGTATATGTTATGCTGATGTAGTAATGTAGTGATGTCTTGGTATAGTAGGACATTTTCATGGCTTGGGTTCATCAGTCGGTGGGTGGTTCAGAGAAAAAACCAATAATTAGGAGGCATCATTATAGTTGACAAGTTTCCTTACCATTCTAGTTCTTGCCCCGTGATTATTTTGTCACGAAGCTTATCTTGGCTATCAAACCATCGACCGGCATCCGGCCTCCTCCTCCTCCTACTCAGCATTTCCAACACAACAGTGCCACAGCCGTAAACATCTGACTTGAAAGATATTGTTCCAAACTTCAGAAAATATTATAGCATTTAAATATTTCTGAGTACGACAAGTTAAACAGTTGAAAGCCGTATTTTTCATCTTTTGAGAAAGCCGAGCCATCTTTTTAGACATAAGAACTTGATGCACATCACTAACTCCTCTGCCCTCTGGTGACTATTGTATAGCAAATCTCTCATTGTGCAGTTTTTTTCCTTAAAAAAACTCTGAATTTCAGCAGTCCCCACAAAACGAGTCATTTATCTGAAACAGAAGTTCTACTATTACAGAAGTGTGTTAAGTTCATTTGTAACCCTCTTCGTACAAGAAGAAATTTTGTCAGATCTACATGATGTCCACTCCATATAAAACTGAAGTACTATCACATAGGAACTGTGAAGCAACAAAGAGAGCTTAGGGACCATAAAGGAACTTCCTGCCTTTCCAAACTTAGTGGATTATTGAGAGTACAATAAGCACTTGTTGATACTAAACATTTGGTGTTTATTAGTCTCTCGAAGTCCCAATTTGCTTTCATATGGTCCATTTCTCAGCTTTCCCTGCACATGTGAAAATTTTAAACATGCTATTAATTTCAAGTACAATTACTAGAAACAGATTTGCAACGGGAGAAACTGGACAAAACAATAAAATTGACTCATTCGTCTGTTTTAGAGACCAAGACGAAGAGGGCTAAAAATGTCTTATTCACAATGATGGTTCTGCGGTTCCTGTGCAACAGAGAAGGATGGCCAGAGCCTTGTTATCTTGGGTTCTCTGGCCAATATGTAAAGAATGCAAACTAGGCATCTTAGTATCTCTGGAGTGCTGAAGCAGCAACATTGACTTCACCGTTGATCAAGTCCTTGAAGTGCCTCCCTCACTGGTGAATACGGTTACAGGGCTGGGATAGTGTTAGGTTTAGAAGAACCTCATGGGGGAAAACCCAGGAAATATGGATCAAGATCGAAGATCCGTGTGGCACTGTGACCTTAATCTATGAAAATGATATATGTGTGTGGCTACTGGAAAAATCTAGGCAATTTACAGTTATGTTATGAACTTTGCAAGATAAATTTTAATCTGAGTTCCTCCTCCTGCTCACATCTTTGCAAGCTAAGAATCTGAATTCTTTGTATTGAAAATGTAGCAAAATCCTTTCAGTCAGTGGAAGGAAGAATAAACATCTCATCAATTATCAACACTTTTTGGTTATCTGGGATGTTTAAGAAAGAGCAAAAATTTATCAATGCGTGTACATTTTACAGTTTGCTCGTAACGTCTTACAATAGATTTGAGCTACCTTTTCTCCATTTGAGGAAATCAAGCTGTACCTAATTTCAACAAAATCAAGTGGGCAAGCTGCAGAACATAAAGGCACTTGCGGTAACTAACATACCAGACTGCCCATTTACTTCTCTGCTTTATTGGAGCAATGACAATTTTACAACATGTTAGTAATTTTTAATTTCAACCATGATAACTCAAACTAGATTTGCGCTACAGGTGGAGCTGAAGAGCAATGCATGTGGAGCTCAAAGGAACACAAATGATTTCATCTGTTGTGGATCAAAGAAGGTTTGCAATACTGATATATTATGCAGGTTAGCATAACTCAAAAGTTGTAATAATTTGAGAAAATACAACAGACCATGAATTCTGTTTTACATAAGAGAATCTCCTACGCACAATCTAATTGCCTACCTTGTCTGAATTGTCTCTGTTTCACCTGGGGCCTGATACATCTGAGGCTAGAGGTGGCGCTGAAGAGCTCACATTTCCTGTTCTACCAAAATTTGCTGGAGTTGTTACAACAAAGTTATGCTCTATGTTGAGGTCTGCAGTCATGACACCTTCCAATACTTTTACCACCTCAGACATTTTAGGCCTTTTTTTGCAATCAATCTGCAAGCACCACATTGCAAGCATCATCATCTGAATGCATCTTGCTTGTGTGCTTGCATGTCGTTGCTGTTATTGTCAATCAAATCTACCAACTGATCATTCTTTACCTTTTCCTCCAATAGGCTGATGAGATGGATGCTCTCTTCTGACCGGGAAGTGTCGAGGTTCTTTCTTCCACTGATGATTTCCATGACCACGACGCCGAAGCTGTAGATATCCGCCTTTTCTGTGATCTGTGATGTCAACCATTCAGGAGCTAAATATCCAGGCGTGCCTCTCATTCCGGTAACCACTTGGCTCATATCCCTGTCTATGAGTTTGCATAGTCCAAAATCAGAAAGTTTAGCATTAAAGTCATCATCTAAGAGGATGTTTTGTGGTTTGACATCCAAATGAGCAATTCGTTTTGTGCACTCCTCGTGAAGATAAGAGAGGCCCTTAGCTATATGAGTTATAATCTTGCACCGCGTGCTCCAATCCAGAGGAGAAGCATCATTGTCATGTCGGCAATAGATCCATCTGTCCAAGGATCCTTTGGGCATGTACTCATATACCAAGAGCCTGTGGGATTTCTCTGCACAGAAACCAATCAATCTCACCAGATTAATATGATGAATGCTGCCAATTGTCTGAACTTCTGCCGAAAATTCTCTTTTGCCCTGACCAGTTCGATCCAAACGTTTTACTGCAATCCTTTCATCAGCAAATTGACCCTTGAAAACAGACCCAAATCCTCCTTCCCCGAGCTTGTCTTTGAACTGCTCGGTTGCTGCTCTTAGCTGTTGAAATGTGAACCTCATTGGTGTTCCTTGTAGCTCCCCAAACTCTTCCTCTTCTTCCATCTCATGTTGTTGTTGTGTTCTTCGTTTACATATAAAGAAGGCGACGAGGAACAAGATGGTGAGAAAAATGAAGCCGCCTACAGGAGGTAGAATTGCAACAACTCTTCTTCCAGAGGGGGATTTCGGTTTCATGCTTGTTGGCCCAATAGTTGTAGGTAGAGTACTTGGGGTCGGAGGTGTTGCCTTGGCTGGGGGTGCAGGCAGGGGACTTTCAGCTGTAGGTGAGAGTGTTTGATTAATCAGGGGACAGAAGATGACCTGGTACTTTGTGCCCGACGGGCAAGAGTAAGTGGATGTATCATCAGGCTTGCTGTAGGCATCTGGGCACATCTGCTTAACGAAGGCCGAGTAACTTGTGTTGCAACGGCTTGCCGTGCTCCCAGTACATGCATTGCTACACCCTCCCGGAGCCTCCAGCTCTCTTGGGCACTGCGATGTGATGTTGGCTGCACAACGCGGCCCCTTGCTGCACCCTGACCTTCCCTGAATCGGCACCGGCAGGAAGTCCATGGGCACGTTGAAGCCATCAATGAGCGAGATGTCGAAGAAATCATCAACACTTTGGCCTTGGCCAAGACTGAACTCGCCCAGCGTGCTTGGCGATCGACCACTGGCCGTACATGCGAGCAAGCCGCTGCAGTCACCAGTTTGGCATGACCCGCCTTCGTCAAGGAGTGAGCAGCCTGTGCGCGGCCAGATGCGCCCTGTTGAGGTACCAGCGGGCATGTTCAGCGCCCATGTCTCCCCCGGATCGAGCTTCACGCCACCTCCCGGCAGAGCGGCTGGCCACACGGTGTAGGAGCATTGGTTGATGATTTTGAATGTGGTGGCCTCGCTGGTGGCTGCGAGTAGGAGTACGAGGAGGAGAGGGAGGAGGTGGAGACACGAAGAGGTACTCGCCACTGCCATTTTTGGTACGATTTTTTTGCTTGCACGCGTTAACTTGAAACACAGTCTGAGTTGGAAACTTGCAATAGGGTTCCTGTGATGGCTAACAGGGTGGAAGAGTGGTAGGGGATTGTAGATAGGGACTGCATCTGTGTGTTGATTCATTCAACGGTCAGCAAAAAAACAGCCTAACATGCCTATAGCCATGACTGTTTGATAGGAACAGACTTGCTTGTTTGCTTGTTTAGTCCCTTTTGAATTGTAGCTGTACGTCTTCCAAAGAAAAAGAATGGGAATCTTTGCATCTGCATAACGTGTTGTTTGATCAATTTTTCTGCCTAACAAATTCTTTAAGCTGATGTAGACCTAAACCCTAAACCCTAACTGCGCACTTTTCTGCCTTTAAGGAAATTGTTAGGTTGCACATCTTAATTTGTTCATTCCTAATCTGCTGTTATGATTTGTCACGTCATTCCTGATCTGGAATCTGGAGTCACCAACAGTTTAGAGGTAATCTGGTGTTTGGGGGCAAAGCTGAAGCTGACAGCGGTTGGCAGCTGCCTCGAAGCAGCTGGAGGCCTCCTTCACCCGTCGACGACTGGCCTAGCTATCATACGCCGTCAACCACATGGAACCATGCATGCATGTCTCACTCATCATAACTGTTAGACCGGCATATTAGGGGCTTAGTCCAGTGGGCTGTGACCCAAGTTATTTTATAGTTATTAGGGGTTTAGCCCAATTATCTTATCGTTATTAGGGTCGTTTGCTTAGGTGTCAAGTAAACCTCCTTATATAAGGAGAGGAGATGTATCAATCTAATTAAGTAAGAAGTAATCAGTATTTGCTCAGCTTCCCTTAGGGAGCCGGGAGACCTAACCCTAGCTGCCTCTTGCACCGCCGCCGTCTCTTCTCCACCACGCAAGGACGGCGCCCAGCCGCCGGCCGCCGCGCCCTCGACCTCGTCTTCCTCCATCTTTCTCCTACAATCTCCGCCCTAGAACCGGCAGAACCCTAGCTCCTAACACTTTGGTATCAGGTAGCTCAGTTTCGATCATGTCTTCGCCGCCGCCCATCCCGTCGCTTCCGCTGCCGACCGTCACCACCGCGCCGCTGCTCTCCCCGTCCGCGCCGCTGGTCGCATCCTCCGGTGCCACCACCACCCAGATGACGATGCCCTCCACCGCACCACCGGCCGCCGTCTACTCCCCGGCGGAGATCACCGGGGTCCTCAACGATCTCGTCACCGCCGTCCAGGGGATACGGCTATACCTAGCCGGCCCCTACGGGCCGCCGGCCGCCGCGACCGGCCCAGCCGCCCTGCCATGGTATTCGGCACCCGCGGCGCCGACCGGGCCTCTACACCACCACTGGCCGGTTTAGCCGCCGCCCGCCGCCGCGCCCCAATGGCCGCAGTGGCCGGCGCCGGCCCTCGCCGCGTCACCCACGCTACCCGGGTCCTCGCCGCCACCGCCCTGGCAGCCCTGGTAGCCGTCGGACCCCAGGGCCACCGCGACGCTGGTTGGGCCACTACAGCCCTCGCTGCAGCTACAACCAGCCCCCGCCACCGCCCCGATCTGGCCACAATGGTTGGCCCCGGCCATCGCCGCGCCCGCCGCCTCCGCCGTTTCCAGGCAGCAGCAGCTGCCACTGCCGGCGCCTCCGCCGCCCAGCACCGGGCTGACTACAACCGCGCCGGCGGGCGTGCCGATTCAGCAAGTGCGGTACCCGCCCTCGCCGTCCCAGCTTCCGGCCTGGTTGGCCGGGACGTCACCGCCGCCAGTCTACACCGTGGCCGCGGACCAGCAGGCGCCCTCCCTGCCGTATGACGGGCCCTCCGGCTCCACAGGTTTCCACACTGGCTTCGACGGGTCATCGCTTTCCTGCGGACCACCTGTGCACAACGGACCAACACCATCTTCTTCGCTGCTCCATATCGCCGAGCCATACACTCACGCGGTCATGCTCAGACGCAGGCAAGGCTTTTGCATCTTTCAACAAAAGAAAAGAAAAAGCTTCGGACCCGGCCTGTGATGTATGAACTCTTAATGTGGCTGTCATTAAGAGCCTATAGAATAAATTAAGTTCTTTTTTTGTGATGTATGAACTCTTAATTTATATACTAACGAATAAATTAAGTTCTGCTGTAGAGCAAGAAGGTTTGTAATGTTAAAACATTTTGTATGTAAAATTAACTCAAGAGAAGCGGCTTTAGATTGTACTAATTTAGAAAGATTCAACATACAAATCTTTTACTCATTTCACTTGGCACGTGATACAATGGACAAATCTTTCACTCCAGATAAGCGGTTCATATTTTCATTGTCCTATTATTCTATTTTTAGTTTTAAATTCATGAATATTTTTAAAAACTTGTGAACATTTTGAATTAATTAAAATAATTTGAATTTATGAAGTTTTATAAGTAGAAAAATATTTTTAACTCGTGGACATTTTTAAATTTGAATAAACTGACCGAAATAAAAAAACCAGCTAGAAAAATCGCTGAAATAGAAACAGAGCTTTTTTAGTGCTTTTTTAGGCATATTTTTTTGAGGTGTTTATGAGGGATAAATAGAAAGAGAGCTTTTTTATCAGGGGTTGCGACATTCCGTGGGCTGCATAGATCGGGCCATATACGCCCGCATGAGGCAGGGGCCTGCGCTCAAGAAAAGAATAACTTTTGTCTCAAAAAGAATTAACCTTTCTCCTCCAGCCATTGCCGGCGGCGCCCCCATCCGCGGCGAAGTCGCCGGTGAAGTTGGTCATCTGGCCGCAGGGCATTTCTGTCGCCATATCTGGCGCCCAGTACCACGTATTTCTACCGCGCTCCATCAGCAGCCGCGCCGCCCCTAATCGCCGGCCTCCAGCGAGGGGAACCGCGTTGCCGTCTTTCGGTTTGATCCCCCTCAATCCTCATCGGTGGAGGTAAACTCCCTTATCAATTACTCACTCGGGCAGAAATTCGATGATGAAACACTCACGCATGGGTTCTTCAGTAGGGACAAGCATGGCAGGTCAAGGATAAGGTTTGGGATGAACCACATGAAGCGTCAGGCAGGTCAATATAACCTCTGTATTGCAATTTACGCGATGATTTGGTGCAACGGCATTGCATTATATGGTGAGCCGAAAACCAAATGGGATTAAACATGGCATAGCTGATGTAGTGATGTCTATATGTCTTGCTGATGTAGTGACGTAGTGATCTCTGTATGTCTTGGTATAGTTGGACATTTTCATGGCTTGGGTTCATGGTTGGCGGGTGGTGCAGAGAAAAAACCAATCATCAGGAGGCATCATTATAGTTGACAAGTTTCCTTACCGATTCTAGTCCTTGCCCTGTGATTATTTTGTCACGAAGCTTATCTTGGTTATCAAACCATGGACCGTCATCCGAGCTCCACCTACTCAGCATTTCCAACACAACCGTGCGACAGCCGTAAACATCTGACTTGAAAGATATTGTTCCGAAGTTCAGAAATTATTATACTCCATCCGTCTCCAAATAAGTGTCGTTGATGTAGTACAAAGTCGTACTAATTTTGTACTAAATCAGCGACACTTATTTTGGGACGCAGGGAGTAGCATTTAAATATTTTCTGAGCACGACAAGTTAAACAGTTGAAAGCCATATTTTCCATCTTTTGAGGAAGCCGAGCCATCTTTTTAGACATAAGAACAGGATGCATATCACTACCTCCTCTGCCCTCTGGTCATTGTGCAGTTTTTCATTCAAAAAACTCTGAATTTCAGCAGTCCCCACAAAATGAGTCATTTTTCTAGACAGAGGTTTCACCATTGGAGAACTGTGTGCAAAGTCCATTTTTTTGCCCTCTTCTGGATTTTTTCTGTTATGTCTGTATGATGGCCGCTCCATATAAAACTGGAGTATTACATAGGAACTGTGAAGGAACAAAGAGAGCTTAGAGATGATTAAAGGAACTCCCTGCCTTTCCAAACTTAGTGGATTATTGTTAGTACAAAAAGCACTTGTTGATACTAAACATTTGGTGTTTATTAGTGTCTCGAAGTCCCAATTTGCTTTCATACGGTGCATCTCTCTGCTTTCTCCACACATGTGGAAAATTTCAAGCTTATTCGTCCAGCCCAGGAAAGAATGCAAAATTTCAAGTACAATTACTAGAAACAGATTTGCAATGGGAGAAACTGGACAAAACAATAAAATTGACTTATTCGTCTGTTGTAGAGGCTCAGAAGCTGCTTGGAATCAGCTCAAGACCAAGACGTCTTTACTGACGAAAATGTCTTATTCACAATGATGGTTCTGCGGTTCCCGTGCAACAGAGAAGGATGGCCAGAGCCTTGTTATCTTGGGTTCTCTGGCCAATATGTAAAGAATGCAAACTAGGCATCTTAGTATCTCTGGAGTGCTGAAGCACCAACATTGACTTCACTGTTGATCAAATCCTTGAAGTGCCTCCCTCGCTGGTGAATACGGTTACAGGGCTGGGATAGTGTTAGGTTTAGAAGAACCTCATGGGGGAAAGCCCAGGAAATATGGATCAAGATCGAAGATCTGTGTGGCACTGTGACCTTAATCGATGAAAATGATATTTGTGTGTAGCTACTGGACAGATCTAGGCAATTTACAGTTAGGTTATGAACTTTGCAAGCTAAATTTTAATCTGAGTTCCTCCTCCTACTCACATCTTTGCAAGCTAAGAATCTGAATTCTTTGTATTGAAAATGTAGCAAAATCCTTTCACAGTCAGTGGAAGGAAGAATAAACATCTCATCAATTATCAACACTTTTTGGTTATCTGGGATGTTTAAGAAAGAGCAAAAATTTATCAATGAGTGTACATTTTACAGTTTTCTTGTAACGGCTTACAATAGGTTTGAGCTACCTTTTCTCCTTTTGAGGAAATCAAGCTGTACCTAATGTCATAAAAAACAACGAAACCAATGCAAGAAAAGTATAACAAAGATACCAGGTTGTCCTTCTAATGTGACAATGAAGAACTGATAATTAGCACATTCTTCTTCCACTTCTTAAAAGCAAAAGACTATTCTGGTTAACATTCTTCTTCCTCTTCTTAAAAGCAAAAGACTATTCTGGTTATGAGTTGTTCAAACATGATATTGGTTAAGATTCAAACATGATACTCAAGGTAGCATGACAATTGACAAGCACCAAATAGTCCTACTATAAGTACTAAAACATATGTCAAGGATCATTCTACTTCAATCAACACATGGATAGACAATAAACAAGTTGACGTATGGCATGCATCTTTCTGACCTGCTGAAAAACACTGAAATTCCTCTCACAAGCCGAGGAGCTGCATGTCAAACTCAAAATCCGCATCGCCAATACCCTGAGATTTGGTGCACTTGACCCATGATTGGACCACCAATCAGCTTCATTAAGAGTAAAAAACGGAGTTAAGAAAGCATTGCAAGTTCTGATTTGAGAATGGAGAAAAAATTAAATGTAAATATGCACCTGGATCAAAGTTTTTGTTTTTCCGCTGCCTTTTAGCAATGTCTCTTCCAAATGACCCCTCTTCACCTTGATATGCCTTAAGCTCATCCGTGATTTTGTCTTGAAGGAGAACATCTTCCACCATTTTTCCCATGCAACTTACAATCCCATCTTTAAATGTTGGATCCAACAAAATTTGTAGCTTGTTTTCATAAAAGTAGTCTGGATTTAAGAAGTATCCAGCCCTATGTAGTGGCCTCTTCAATTTGTTGTCCCATCTTTTATCCACTATATCCAACACTTCTTGAAAACAAGATTCTTGTTGTTCATTTTCACACTTGGCTGAGATCTCTTTCTTTGCATCCAAAAAGGCGCCGTATATGAATCCCATAGCTGGTACATCGCTGTCCATTCTCCTTAGCAAGTTAGCCAATGGTTCAAAGAACTTTACGGCAATATCTACTCCTCTCCAAAAAGATTCAGAGCGCACAGTTTTGTTGGTTTCACTTCCTTTAGCCTTTTTTAGATAGCCCATTTCATCAAGTTGATCTGATCTAAATAGCTTCTGGAGTTGCTTCTTGTTATCCAGCATGCTCTTCAAGTTGAAGTATGATGTAGCAAACCTAGTAATACCTGACCTAACCAGATCTTTCCCAAGGAACTCCCTCATTAGGCTCAAAACCCTTATGTGTGCATAAAGGAAAACCGTCACAGCTCTATCTTTTGTAATAGTGGAGTCAACTGATGGCAGCTTACCGATGTCCTCTAGCATCAAATCAATACAATGGGCAGCACAACCATTCCAGAATATGTTGGGCCGCTTTGCATTCAACAAAGTTGATGCTGCCTGATTCACACTTGCATTATCAGTCACCACTTGAACTACATGTTTCTCCCCAATCTCTTCAATGCAATCATCTACAAGCTGAAAGATGTACTTGCCATCCTTCTTCACAGCTGAACAATCAAAAGAATCGAGAAAAACCACACCATATGCACTATGGACTACCAGATTCATTACCCCTCTTCCTCTTATGTCGGTCCACGCATCTGTCATGATTGTACATCCAATGAGCTCCCAAGCTTCCCTGTGTGCTTTGAAGGATTCCATCACTTTCTTCTTCCTCTTCTTCAAGAATGGGCCACCCATTTCATAAGGACTAGGACCTGGCAAGTCTTCGCCGTATTGTCCAACTGACTGAAGCATAAGGGCAAAGCTTGGAAGTGTGACTGAATTGAAGGGAATGCATGCTTCATAGAAGAACTGGCATATGTACTCACAAGCACGGTTCCTTTTCTTCAGTCTCTCCCCAGTTGTCAGCTTTAATTGGATGCTCTCACTAGATTTTGCCTTCCTTGCAGCGATAGCATCTTCAGTTGATAGTTGGCAGAATTTGTCCATAGGCCCACCCGAGGATTTAGATGTTTTGCCTCTCGCCGACTTAAGCATAACAACAGAATTGCTTCTGCCATCTTCATCACTTGAACCTTCCCCCTTTGAGTGGCTCAAGTCCACTTCACATCTAATCCTCTTCTGCTCTGAAATTTTTGCTGCCTTTTTATCACCCTTCTTTGTCAAAAACTCAGTGATTTCATCCCTTACATCAGCTGGCACTTTTGTACAGGGAACAACACCGGAAGTTGGAATGTTTGCAAGGTGGAGCTTGATTCGAGCAATACCATTGGTGTACAAATGATTACAGAAAATGCACTTCAAAGAATTCCTCTTGTTTTCGTCAGGACAACTGCAATATTTCCATCCTGGGTCTTTTGATTTCACATTCACAACTACAACTTCTCCTTGCACCGTTGATGCTGTGCTTGAAGCACCAATGCCTACAATCAGACAAAGTATATATCAATGCCTACGTCTTCAGTGCAGTACATATATCTTTAGTACAGAGTAAATATATCTTTAGTACAGAGTACATATATCTTCAGTAGAGAGTAAACACCACCAAAATGAACCACATGGTGCAAATAAAATCGGCCCATCCAAGCATTAACACCAAATAATCACAGATAATTAGTCAAAATGAACCACATGGTGCAAGTTAATTAGTCAAAACCGTAAACCATATTGAGGAAATCAACATCTTTCTATGAATAAGTGAATAACTGAATATACAGGGATCTCCTTCTGAATCCTACTTCCCTTTGTTGGTGCTCTTGCCGGCGTTCATCTGGTGGTGCTCTTGCTGGCGACATAGCGGGAGACGGGGAGGGCATGGAGATGGCACAAGGGAAACTGGGTATGTGACGGTGTGGATGCTTGATTACCTAGTGGTTGACTTGCCAACGGTGTGGTTGACATCGCCCGTCGGTGCTAGGAATAGGATGGAGTCGAGATGGAGGACGCCGCCGCCACGAGAGGATGATGCCGCCGCTGCTCACGTGAAGATGTTGCCGCCGCGCTGATGACTTGATGCTGTCGCTCCCTGCGCTCACGCCCAGATGTTGCCACCGCAGCCGCCGCTCATCTGGGCTGGGAACTAGGAAGGGGGTGAGATGTGAGAACTAGGGTTAGCCGGTTAGGTCATGGGAGACTGATAAAAGGAGTGAGAAAGGTTGTTGTCGTGGGTTGGTTTCGGCTTGCTGGGCCTGCTGGGCTGTGCTTATTTTAGTTTTGCATGGTCTGCATGTTTAAACGTCAAACGCTACAACGTTATAGCGTCTGTAGCGCGCTAATAGCGCGATTAGCGCCGTAGCGGCCGATTTTGCCAAAATGTAATGTCTCCCTTCCGAATATGCTATAACCGCGCTATAACGGCGAAATAGTGTGCTATTTTTTTTCGTTGGGTAATACCCTACGTCCTGCTTGATTGTTCTTGATGATATGAGTATTACAAGAGTTGATCTATCACGAGATCGTAGAGACTATACCTTAAAAGCTAGCCTATGTTATGATTGTATGTTGTCCTACGGACTAAACCCTCCGGTTTATATAGACACCGGAGGGGGCTAGGGTTACACAGAGTCGGTTACAAGGGAGGAGATCTACATATCTGTATGACCAAGCTTGCCTTCCACGCCAAGAAAAGTCCCATCCGAACACGGGACGAAGTCTTCAATCTTGTATCTTCATAGTCCAACAGTCCGGTTAAAGAATATAGTCCGGCTGTCCAAAGACCCCCTAATCCAGGACTCCCTCAGCTGGGATAGTGTTAGGTTTAGAAGAACCTCATGTGGGAAAACACAGGAAATATGGCTCAAGATCAAAGATCCGTGTGGCACCGTGACCTTAATCAATGAAAATGATATATGTGTGTAGCTACTGGACAAATCTAGGCTGTTTACAGTTTGTTTATGAACTTTGCAAACTAAATTTAATCTGAGTTCCTCCTCCTACTCACATCTTTGCAAGCTAAGAATCTGAATTCTTTGTATTGAAAATGTAGCAAAATCCTTTCACGGTCAGTGGAAGGAAGAATAAACATCTCATCAATTATCAACACCTTTTGGTTATCTGGGATGTTTAAGAAGGAGCAAAAATTTATCAATGAGTGTACATTTTACAGTTTTCTTGTAACAGCTTACAATAGGTTTGAGCTACCTTTTCTCCTTTTGAGGAAATCAAGCTGTACCTAATGTCATTAAAACCAAGTTTGACATGCTGCAGAACATAAAGGCACTTGCGGTAACTAACATATACCAACTGATCGGTTTTTGTTAGTTAGTCCCTTGGACTGCCCATTTACTTCTCTGCTTTATTGGAGCAATGAGAATTTTACAACATGTTAGTAATTTTCAATTTCAACCATGATTACTCAAACCAGATTTGCGCTACAGGTGGAGCTCAAGAGCAATACACGTGGAGCTCAACGGAAGCAAATGAGCTCAAAGGAACATTTTAAAATTATTGAACATTTTTCAGCTGGAATACATTAAAATCAGAGAAACAGCCGAAATAAAAACAGAGCTGAAGAGCTACACAAAAAAATCTGGGTGCGACAATCCGTGGGCTGCATACTTGGCTGGGCTGTCCATGCCCGCACGAGCCAGGGGCCTTGCTGCTCTTACCCTTCCTCCTCCGACGCTCAAAGAAAAAGAAAAGGGAAACATTTCTCCACCAACCGTTGCCGGCGGCAGCCCTATCCGCGGCGAAGTCGCCGGTGAAGTGGGCCGTCTGGCTGCAGGGCATTGCCTCCCATTCCTTGTGCCCAGTGCCACATCTTTCCACCGCGCCCCATCCAGCAGCCGCGCCGTCCCTAGTCGCTGGCCTTCTTCGGTTTGACCCCCTCAGTCCTCGTCGCTCGTCGGTGGAGGTAATTAGCCAACTCCCGTGTTAATTACTTTCTCAGGCAGCAATTCGAAGATGAAACCCTCACACATGGTTTCTTCAGTAGGGAGAAGCATGGCAGGTCAAGGATGAGGACGGTGATGAACCACGCGAACACCAGGCGCAGGCGGTTCAATGTAAGCAGCAGCCTCTCCATTGCAAATTATTTGATGATTTGGTGCAACGCCATTACATTATATGGTCAGTGGAAAACCAAATGGGATTGTGGTCAGTAGCATAACTGATGTAGTGATGTAGTATATGGCTAGCTAATTAACAGTCCAAGAGTAACCGAGTACAGTGTAGTTGGACATTTTCATGGCTTGGGTTCATCGGCTGGCCCAGAAACAGAGCAGATTGCCTACCAGTCATTGTTAGACTTGGCAAATTTACTCACTGATTCCAGTTCTTGTCCAGTTATTAACTTTTTCTCACAAAGCTCATTTTGCCTATCAAACCATGGGCCATCATCTGAGTTCCTCCTCCTGCTCACCATTCCCAACACAAGCATATGCCCTGCTGTTATTAACATCTGACTTGTAGTATAGTTTTCCGAAGTTCAGAAAAATATTTTTGTTCTGGTGAGGCATTGCACTGTTACTGTAGCTGCAGTCAGTGTGATTGTGATGATTCCCCACAAAAAATAAGAAATGTGATTGTGATGATGCTTTCATCCCTAGCACACAGTTTTGTAAGCCCCAAACCTTGAATATTTAGATTGAAATTATAGAAAAACCATCTAGCTGCCAACAGAACAAAAAAAATGCTTCCTTTCTTTACATTTAGCAAATTCCTATTTATATAGCCTTTAAAAATTTCTGAGTACGACTGGTTGAACAATTGAATGCCATATTTTCCATCTTCTGAGGAAACCGAGCAATCTTTTTAGACACAGGAACTTCATAGACATCACTACCTCCTCTGCCCTCTGGTCACCATTGTATACCAAATATCTCATTGTGCAGATTTTTTTTTTCTTCAAAAAACTCTGAATTTCAGCAGTCCCCACAAAACAGCCATTTTTCTGAAACAGAAGTTCTACTATTGCAGAAGTGTGTGTAAAGTACATTTTTTCCCCTCTTCTCAAAAGAAGAAATTTTGTTATATCTGAATGATGGCCACTCCATATGAAACTGGAGTACTACATAGGATCTCTGAAGCAACAAAGAGAGCTTAGAGATCAATAAAGGAACTTCCTGCCTTCCCAAACCTAGTGGATCATTGTAAGGACAAAATTTTAAACATGCTATTAATTTTAAGTACAATAACTAGAAACAGATTTCCATTGGAAGAAACTGGACAGAACAATGAAATTTAGTTATTCATATGTTGCAGAGGCTCAGAGGCTGCTTGGAATCTGCTCAAGACCTGGATGTATTTACTAACCAAAATGTCTTATTCACCATGGCTCTGATTCCTGTTCAACAGAGAAGGATGGCCAGAGCCTCACTATCTTGGGCTCTCTGGTCAATATCTAAAGAATGCGGTCTAGGCATCTTAATATATCTGCAGCACTAAAGCAACAACATCGACTTCACATTGATCAGGTCCTTGAAGTGCCTCCCTCGTGGCGAATACAATTACAGGGCTGGGATAGTGTTAGGGTTAGAAGAACCTTCTGGGGGGAGCCCAGGAAATATGGATCAATATCCAGGATCTGTGTGACACTGAATTGATGAAAATGATATATGGGTGTATTTACTGGACAAATCTAGGAAATTTACAGCTAACTTCTTACATTTGCAAGCTGAGTCTCAATCTGAGTTGCTCTTCAATATGAGCTCCTATTCACAATTTAACTAAATATCTGAAATCTTTGGATTGAACATGTAGCAAAATCCTCCCAGTCATTGGAAAAAAAAAAGGGCAACCTGGTGCATGTAGCTCCCGCTTGCGCAGGGTCCAGGGAAGGGTCCGACCACTTTGGGTCTATAGTACGCAGCCTTTCCCTACATTTCTGTAAGAGGCTGTTTCCAGGACTTGAACCCATGACCTCATGGTCACAAGGCAGCAGCTTTACCACTGCGCCAAGGCTCCCCTTCCCTCCCAGTCATTGGAAACAAGAAAAAATACATATCTCATCTATTATCAACACTTTAGGTTATCTGGAGTGTTAAAAAGGGCAAACAATATCAATACATGTAGCATTTTACAGTTTTCTCAAAACGGCTTAGAATAGGTTTGAGCCATCTTTTATCGTTTTGAGGAAATCAAGCCGTACCTAGCGTCATAAAAAGGCAGTGGAAATGCTGCAGAACATAAAGGAACTTGTTGTAACTAACATACCAACTGATTGATGTCAATTAGTTAGTCCCTCAGATTGCCAATTTGCTTTTACTCTGCATTTCTCTGCTTTATTGGAGCTATGAGAAGTTTAAAACTTGTTATTAATTTCAACCATGATAGCTCAAAGCAGATTTGTGTTACAAGGAAAACCTGAACAAAACAATACAAATAAGTTCATCTGATTGTAATAATTTGAGAAAATACAGCAGTCCATAGCTTTGCTTTACATAAGAGAATCCCCTACTTACAATCTAATTGGCTACCTTGTCAGGATTGTCTCGTTTCACCTAGGGCCTGATACATCTGAGGCTAGAGGTGGAGCTGAAGACCTCACATTTCCAGCACTACCAAAATTTGCTGAATTCACAACAAAGTTATGATCTATGTTGATGTCTATATTCATGGCACCTTCCAATACTTTTACTACCTCAGACATTTTAGGCCTTCTTTTGCAATCAATCTGCAAGCACCACATTGCAAGCATGATCATCTGAATTACATCTTGCTTGTGTGCTTGCATGTCGGTGCTGTTATTGTCAATCAAATCTACCAACCGATCACTCTTCACCTTTTCCTCCAATAGGGTAATGAGATGAATGCTCTCCTCTGACCGGGAAGTGTCAAGGTTCTTTCTTCCACTCATGATTTCCATGACCACAATGCCAAAGCTATAGACATCTGCCTTTTCCGTGATCTGTGATGTCAACCATTCAGGAGCTAAATACCCAGGTGTGCCTCTCATTCTAGTAACCACTTGGCTCATATCCCTGTCAATGAGCTTGCATAGTCCAAAATCAGAAAGTTTAGCATTGAAGTTGTCATCTAAGAGGATGTTGTGTGGTTTGACATCCAAATGAGCAATTCGTTTTGTGCACTCCTCGTGAAGATACGTGAGGCCCTTAGCTATATGAGTGATAATCTTGCACCGTGTGCTCCAATGTAGAGGAGGAGCATCATTGTCATGTCGACAATAGATCCATCTGTCCAAGGATCCTTTGGGCATGTACTCATATACCAAGAGCCTATGGGATTTCTCTGCACAGAAGCCAATCAATCTCACCAGGTTAATGTGATGAATGCTGCCAATTGTCTGAACCTCTGCCGAAAATTCTGTTTTGCCTTGACCAGATCGATCCAAACGTTTTACCGCAATCCTTTCATCAGCAAATTGACCCTTGAAAACAGACCCAAATCCTCCTTCCCCGAGCTTGTCTTTGAACTGCTCGGTTGCTGCTTTTAGCTGTTGAAATGTGAACCTCATTGGTGTTCCTTGTAGCTCCCCAAACTCTTCCTCTTGTTCCATCCCATGCTGCCATTGTGTTCTTCGTTTACGTATGAAGAAACTGACGAGGAACAAGATGGTGAAGAAAATGAAGCCACCTACCGGAGCTAGAATTGCGACAACTCTTCTTACAGAGGGGGGGTTTGGTTTCATGCTTGTTGGCCCAATAGCTGCAGGCAGAGTACTTGGGGTCGGTGGTGTTACCTCGGCCGGGGGCGCGGGCAGGGGACTGTCAGCTGTAGGTGACAGTGCATTAATCTGGGGACTTTCAGCTGTAGGCGTCAGTGCTTGATTAATCTGGGGACTTTGAGTTGTAGGCGATAGTGTGTGATTAATCAGGGGACAGAAAACGACCTGGTAGTTGGTCCCCGACGGGCAATTGAAAGTTCTGGTGGAACCATCGTCGGGGTAGCTGTAGGCATCTGGGCACATCCGCTTAAAGAATTTCGAGTAATTTGTGGGGCTGCTTATTGTGCTTCCATTCAAGCAGTATATGTCCTGCTTGAACACTGTGCACGCGTTGTTACAACCCCCCGGAGCCTTCAGGTCGCCTGGGCACTGCGATGTGATGTTGGCTGCGCAGCGCAGCCCCTTGCCGCACCCTGACCTTCCCCGAACCAGCACCGGCAGTAACTCCATGGGCACATTGAAGCCATCGAGGAGGGAGATGTCGAAGAAGTCATTCGTTTGGTCTTGGCCAAGCGTGAATTCGCCCAGCGTGTTGGGCGGTTGACCATTCCCCTTACAAACGAGCAAGCCGCCGCAACCGCCAGTTTGGCATGACCCTATGCCTTCGCCATGGAATGAACAGTCTGTGCGTGCCCAGATGCGCCCGCCCATGGTGCCAGCGGGAACGTCCAGCAGCCACGTCTCCCCCGGATCGAGCTTCACGCCACCTCCAACTGGAATAGCGGCTGGCCACACGGTGTAGGAGCATCGGTTGATGATACTGAATATGGTGGCCTCGCTGGTGGCAGCGAGGAGAAGGAGAGGTAGGAGACAGAGAGCCGAAGAGGTACTCGCCGGTGCCATTTGTTGTTTTTTCTGCTTGCTCCCGTTAACTTGAATCAGAGTCTGAGTTTCCTAGCGCTATTGCAAACTTGAGTCAGAGTCTGAGTGACAGCTAACAGGATGGAAGAGTGGTAGGGGATTGCAAAGTTGAATCAGAGTCAAAGTTGACCGCATCTGTGTGTTGAATAATTCAATGGTCAGCATAAAAACAGCCTAACATACTCTGTAGTGATGACTGTTTGATAGGACCAGACTTGCTTGTTTGCTTGTTTAGTCCCTTGCAAATTGTACCTGTACTGAGTCTTACCCCAAAAAGAAGGAATCTGTATATGAGCATAATGTATTGTTTGATTAATTTTGTTTCCTAACAAAATTCTTTAAGCTGATGTAGACTGAGATTTTGTTTTATGTTTGCCTTTCGTGAAATCGTTAGATTGCACATCTTAATTTGTTCATTTCTGATCTGCTGTCATGATTTTTTTTTCGCTACAGTCAGACCCAGAATCTTGAGTCAGCAACCATCTTGGTGGTTGGGGGCAAGCTGAAGTTGACAGCGGATGTCAGCTGCCTGGAAGCAGCTGGAGGTCTCCTTCACTACTCTCTGGTTTGCGTGCAAACGAGAGTGGCGAAAACCTTGTGATCTTTGCGAAAATCTCTGTTGATTGGTAGCTTTCTTTTAACACATTTTGTGGCGCCCGATCCTAAGGTTGCATGACTTGTTTGGTTGCGCTGTTGGTAGAATTGAATCTCGCAGCTGGTATTAGCTGATTGTAATTCAATTTCCGAGTACTGGTATGTACTACTACTACCTTGTCTCTTACAAATTAATTGAAGTTCTAGTTCTGTTCATTTTTTAGCCTGGTACTACTGTCAAGAGGGGAAAACCATCATGCATGGTTTATTTTGGAATTATTAGTAAACAGTAAGCATTGCATTAACCTTACCATCCATAGGACAGACGTCAGCTTGACCAAGATTTGATCTTCAAAGTACTCTCAAGCTTGTGCCGTACGTGTTCTACTTGTACGTATGGTCTGGGGAAAAGCTCTGTGGTTTGAGGAAATGAATGCATGCATGTAGCTGTCCGTTCTTGGGATTTGTGAATGTGTCCTGAAATGACCTGGAAATGAGGCTGCAAGCGGAATTTCAGTCAGAGTCGTGCTCTACTGATAGCGATTTGGGCTGATTCTAGAGCAATTTCTTAGCAATCAGTTAAATCGGACCAAATGGAATTTTCCGTCAGGTCCACACTAATTTCCTGCTGTCACTCTCAAGGAGAACAGAAGAACTGGTGGATCATGGCCACATTAGATTGACCATAACGATATGATGTTTAAACCTCAGCTTAGAAGAACGAGAATAAACAGAAATATATACTTAGGCCTGAAACTCGTGGCTCACGGGAAGTCTGCCAAGCACAACCATATAAACCAAGCAAGGTATGGCGAAATCTCACTTGAAATGATACTTTGGGAAGCTGAACTTCCGTGAACTGGATTAGGTATTCAAAAACATCTTGCTACATTATTAACTTCGCTATATTAAGGCACGGCAGTTTTTTTTCTTCAGATAACATATAGAAACATTGTCGATCGCATTGATGTGATGCGACAAGCTCTGTGAGAACTTCAGCAGCCCTTCCTTCACCTGGAGAAAAGCTCTGTGCCATCTCCTACATATCAGGTATGGTCCGGGCAAAAGCTCTGTGGTTTGAGGAAATGAATGAGTGCTTATAGCAGGGACAGCTGTGTTCCTGATGCCGTGTTCTTGTGATTTACAAATGTTTCCTGAAATGACCTGGAAATGAGAATACAAACGGAATTTCAGTCAAGAGTGTGCTGTACTGATAGCTATATGTGTGAACCATTGCAGAGCAAGTATTGTAGAAGCAGAAGCAACCTCAGTCTCAGCAGCCGCTCCAATTTCTACCGCATAAACTTCAGTCGTGTAAACAATCAAAATGACTTGTGAAACCACCGTGCTTACACCACTTCTTTTGTATAGGAAAGATTATGTGACAAAACCATGTAAGGTCAAACGGATGCATATATGGAAACCACGTTCGGGCCATGCTTTTGTGTTTATTCAAAAGAAACATGCTGACTTTGCCAGCCCAAATGCCAAAAAATTATAGAGCAATTTCTTAGCAAATCTGTTAAATCTGACCAAATGGAATTTTCCGTCACGTCCGCACTATCTCCTGCTGTCAATCTCAAGGAAAACAGAAGCACTGGTGGATCCTGAACACACTAGATTTGACGATGGCAACATGATGTTTAAACTTTAAACCTCAGCTGAGAACAAGAATAAACAGAAATATAAGTTTAGGTGATATATGCTTGGGCCTGAAGCTCGTGGCTAACTAGAAGAGCTGCCAAGCACAACCATACAAGCCAAGCAAGGTATGACCCAATCTGACTTGAAATAATACTTGGGGAAGCTGAAAATCCCTGAATAGGATTAGGTATTCAAAAGCATCTTGCTACATTGTATAGTTGGCTAGATAAAGGCACATGATGCGGAGCATCCTACGGTCATCCCAATGGACCGACCATCGTCTCAAGAAGTGCCAAGAGGGCCTATGACTAGAGCTAGAGCTAGAGCTCTCGAGACCGAGGTGACTTCTCTCCTTAGTGATATTGCATACCATCACACATGAACATCATGATTTACACAGAGAGAGAGAGAGAGAGAGAGAGAGAGAGAGAGAGTTTATATATATATATATATATATATATATATATATATACCTATTTACAGAATTGCTCTTTGCTTTATTTATATCTTTGAACAAGATGCTTTCGAGATTACAAGTCTTCTATCGATCTTCCATTTCCTTTCCTTTGCATCTTCATTTGGTTATTGTTTGCCTCTTATGCATTCTCAAAAAATCTCCAAAAAGATTGCATTTGTTTTTTCGTTTGCTTTCTTGTCTTTAGAACCATTATACCTACCTACCATGACTAAGTCATTCAAAGTAAGCTTTCATTGTTGCCCCGGTTGTTCTTTTTTGCTGCCTAAGATTTTGAAGGAGGAAAATGTGTAGTTTTCTGTTCCCCTAGTAATGGCTTCAATGAAAATAAAAATAAAATATATTAAAAGAAAGTTGAGTTTAAATTTAGAGACCTGGAATTGAATTGTTTTCACGAACTTGTGATGGTGCGGAAAACCATAATAACAATGCAAATGGACATCATCATAAGGAGCAATGAAAAATAAAGTTCCAATTCACTAAGGTTTGAGCACCAAAAACCAAAATGTTGGATTGAATCTTTTGGGATCACTGAGATCAGGATGCATGTCGAGTATAATTTTTGGAGATGCCCGTAGTGACATTGGGATGACTCTATGGATAATACGTTAGAATGATAATTATAACGGTCATGAGGTGATTGTTTAGTCTAATTTTTAGGGCTGTCTGAAGTGACATTGGGGCTGCCCTATTTTTTTTCAAAACGGAGGCAAAGATTGCCTCATCTATTAATTAAGCATAAGAGAATTGCCCAATTAATTACGGAAAATCGGGCAAAAACCGGAACAACAAGGGCCGAGCCCACTCCCATAGACTGAAACACACAGGGCAAAGCCCACCCTCCCCGACGACATGTCGACCTGCGGACAAACAACGCAGCTCCAATTCTGACGGAGAACTCAGAAGAACGAAACCAGGCACGGCTGGCGCCACGGAAGATCGCCGAAAGGAGAGAGGTGCGCCTATCCATACCTACATTATCTCATCCTGCTTTGATCCGACAAAAAAGGAACTTGGGAGCAGTGGTGGAGCGTGAAACAAAATTTAGGGGTGGCCAAATAAGTGTGTGACAAAGATAAGGCTATGGTGATCAGAGACGTCGGGGAATTATTAAAGCAATTAGCAGAAAAATAAGCTTATTTGGCAAAAGTTTCTGTAGGAAAGGGTGGTCAAGGCCCGAGTTCGTCTGCTGACACTTCGCCAGTGCTTGGGAGTGATCCTTTGTTGCACTTTTTAAGGGTACAAACATATGTTTTAATTATGTTAATGATATTGCGATTCGGCAGTAGTGAATGTATGAACCCTCGACTTTGTTTCCAAGCTTTAATACATCATTTTATTACTCACTTTTACTACTCCTATTTACCTTGTTGTCCTATTTTATTTTGAAAATGCGAAAAAATGTTATCATTCAAATTATCAATCGGTTCGTCGAAGTAGTGCATGTATACAATTAACAATTGTATTGGGTGTGTTTGGGGACACAAGAGATGACTTGTATTTGATTGCAGGGTTGTTGAGAGGGGTCACTTTCAACCTACACCTCACCCGGATTGACATATCTTAGGTCTCCATTTGAGAGAAAATTGATGGTGTCCTACAATCCTTTGCGCTGGAGGCCTAATAGTCTACAAGAATATACGTGCATAGTAGATATCATGGATCTGACAAACGGGTCACGCATAATGAACCAAGCCCACCCCTACTAGATGGCTCATGAACCAAGCCCACCCCTACTAGATGGCTCATATCGGTTCTTGCTATTACAGGTAGTTTCCTTGAGGCATAAGTTCGAAGCAATGAGGAACTTGAGCAGAAGTCGACTAGGCTAGAACCAAAGTTCGTGAATGTCGATGATTCATTGCATGACGATGATGGCGGTGAAGTTGCAGCGGTGATAGTCCGAGATGAGAAAGGACATATTTTTAGCTGAAAAGGACATTTTTTGCAGCACAATGTAATTAAGTACATTCAGCACGCTTCTGATGTTACGATGATGAGACAGGGGCTATGTGGGATGGATTGGTTCTTGCAAATATTTTGGGATTCCACGTGGAGGCTGAATCAAACTCCCTTGATGATATCAATTTTTGCACAAGGCAAAACACAATGGCGGGATGCGGCTACAACAATCTTTTGCTGAATTTTTTGATACGACAACAATAATTGGGAAGGTCAAATTTAAACATTGTCTTCGTGCTGCTAATACCGTTGCACATTATCTAGCTAATTTTTATTTTTATAATAAATTTTCTGAGACTTGGGTTGACGAAACTTCTGATTGTGTCGTCAATGGATTTGTGAACAATGTAATTTTGATATGAGTTAATAAAGCTACCCATGATAGCCCTTTCTAAAAAAAAGTCTTTATTTGACCATAACAGTACCCAATCTTCATGCTTCGGGGTGCTTTTGCACTCTCAGCTACACCTGATTTTTGTTTTTTGAGGTTAACTACAGCTGAGCTAAGTGTTGGAGATGTTTTTTTTTTTTCAGATTTTTCCTTTCAAGAAAATTGTGTCTGGCTTTGACATTCTTTCAGTGGGTTGCATACTGGTGAGGGTTAGCTTCAGGCACCCATGCGTGAATGAGGCAGAGCCCTGCTCATCTTTGTCGATTGTCTGTGAAAAAAGTCCGTAAAGTTGTCCTTGCCGAATGTAAGTTTACCGAGTGATATACTCCGAGTGTATTTTGCCCTTTATCGAGCTTTTGCACGGTCAACTACACCTGAGTTCTATACCTGACATGAATACTTACATTTCATGTATTTATTTTAGCATGTGATGTCTGCTTAGTAGGAGATGATGTTTTCAGTGACTACTAGTAAATGCGCACGTGCAACTCACGTTAATATTTAGGCAATATATCAATTGCATGCGGATATTAGGTATGTTATTATTTATGTGTTAATTATATGATTAGTGAAGTATTTGGTATAATATTAATTGCACGTTTAACGCTCGCCATTGTAGGAGTCTAGGTCGTTGGATTGACTTAGTTAGATGGCCAAGATCAGTTTGGATCTGCCCCTTTGGGTCTTTTTATATTGGTAGGTATAGATGAAACACTTTGTGGTGACTATTTCTAGCTCAAAATTTGTCAACTCGATGTCTCGGAGGTACTCATAGGTTAGAGAGTGCATGTGTGTGTGTTCATTAGGATGAATGTACATGGATAATGTGTGTGGGTGTTGAAACATACTCCCTCCGCTCGCTTTTATAAGGTGTTGAAGACGTTTCAGACAGCATGCAAAGCAGCCCATTTTTAGTTGTCTGAAACGACTTACAAAACTGAATGGTGGGAGTATTTTTTTTCTTTTGCATGAACATTTCAAAATTGTTTGAAATTTTTTAAATTTATAAAATGAACCTATCAAAATAAAAAAAAACAGCTGGAATACATTAAAATCAGAGAAACAGCCGAAATAAAAACAGAGCTGAAGGGCTACACAAAAAAATCTGGGTGCGACAATCCGTGGGCTGCATACTTGGCTGGGCTGTCCATGCCCGCACGAGCCAGGGGCCTTCCTCCTCCGACGCTCAAAGAAAAAAAAAAGGGAAACCTTTCTCCTCCAACTGTTGCCGGCGGCGCACCCACCAGCGGCGAAGTCGCCGGTGAAGTGGGCTGTCTGGCCGCAGGGCATTGCCGTCGCCATTCCTCGTGCCCAGTGCCGCATCTTTCCACCGCGCCCCATCAGCAGCCGCGCAGCCCGTAATCGCTGGCCTCCAGAGAGGGGAACCGCGTTGCCGTCTTCGGTTTGATCCCCCTCAATCCTCGTTGGTGGAGGTAGTTAGCCAAGTCACTTATCGATTCGAGACGAAACGCTCACGCATGGGTTCTTCAGTAGGGAGAAGCAGGGCAGGTCAAGGATAAGGATGGGGATGAATCACACGAACACCAGGCGGTTCAGTGTAAGCAGCAGCCTCTCTATTGCAAATTATGCGATGATTTGGTGCAACGGCATTACATTATATGATCATCAGTAGAAAACCAAATGGGATTATGGTCAGTAGCACAACTGATGTACTGATGTGTAGCTAATTAACAGTCCAAGAGTAACCGAGTACCAGTGTAGTTGGACATTTTCATGGCTTGGGTTCATGGGCTGGCCCAGAAACAGAGCAGATTGCCTACCAGTCATTGTTAGACTTGGCAAATTTCCTGACTGATTCCAGCCCTTGCCCAGTTGTTGGCCATCATCTAAGTTCCTCCTCCTACTCACCATTTCCAACACAAGCATATGCCCTGCCGTTAACATCTGACCTGTAGGATATTTCTCCAAAGTTCAGAACAATATTTTGGTTCTGGTAAGGCAGCACACTGTTCCTGTAGCTGCAGTCAGTGTGATTGTGATGATTTGATGCTTTAATCCCTCGCACACAGTTTTGTAGGCCAAAACCTTGAATACTTAGATTATATATACATGAATATTTAGCATTTTACACTTCCTGCCTTTAGAAGTTTCTGAGTACGACCAGTTGAACAGTTGAATGCCATATTTTCCATCTTTTGAGGAAACCGAGCAATCTGTTTAGACATAAGCACTTAATGAACATCACTACCTCCTCTGCCCTCTGGTCACCATTGTATAGCAAGTATCTCATCGTGCAGATATTCTTTTCTTTCAAATAACTCTGAATTTCAGCAGTCCCACAAAACGGGTCATTTTTCTGAAACAGAAGTTCTACTATTGCAGAAGTGTGTGTAAAGTCCATTTCCCCCCCTCTTCTCAAAAGAAGAAATTTTGTTATATCTGAATGATGGCCACTCCATATGAAATTGGAGTATTATTATTATTTTTTGACAAATATATGAAACTGGAGTATCACATAGGATCTCTGAAGCAACAAAGAGAGCTTAGAGACGAATAAAGGAACTTCATGCCTTTCCAAACTTAGTGGATTATTGTTAGTACAAAAAGCACTTGTTGATACTAAACATTTGGTGTTTATTAGTGTCTCGAAGTACCAATTTGCTTTCATAAGGTGCATTTCTCTGCTTTCTCCGCACATGTGAAAATTTTAAACATGCTATTAATTTCAAGTACAATAACTAGAAACAGATTTGCAATGGGAGAAACTGGACAAAACAACAAACTTGATTTATTCATCTGTTGTAGAGGCTCAGAAGCTGCTTGGAATCTGCTCAAGACCAAGACGTCTTTACTGACGAAAATGTCTTATTCACCATGATGGTTCTGCGGTTCCCGTGCAACAGAGAAGGATGGCCAGAGCCCTGTTATCTTGGGTTCTCTGGCCAATATGTAAAGAATGCAAACCAAGCTTCTTAATATCCTGGAGTACTGGAGCAACAACATTGACTTCACCGTTGATCAGGCCCGAAGTGCCTCCCTCGCTGGGATTGTGTTAGGTTTCGAAGAACCTTATGGGGGGGAACCCAGGAAATATGGATCAAGATCGAAGATCCATGTTGCACTGTTACCTTAATTAATGAAAATGATATATGTGTGTAGCTACTGGACAAATCTAGGCAATTTACAGTTAGTTTATGAACTTTGCAAGCTAAATTTCGATCTGAGTTCCTTCTCCTACTCACATTTTTGCAAGGTAAGAATCTGAATTCTTTGTATTGAAAATGTAGTAGAATCCTCTCACAGTCAATGGAAGCAAGCATAACATCTCATAAGTTATCAACACTTTTTGGTTATATCCGGGGTGTTTAAGAAAGAGCAAAATTTTATCAATGCATGTACATTTTACAGATTTCTCATAACGGCTTACAATAGGTTTGAGTCACTTTTTCTCCTTTTGAGGAAATCAAACTGTACCTAATGTCATGAAAACCAAGTGAACATGCTGCAGAACATAAAGGCACTTGCGGTAACTAACATACCAACTGATCAGTGTTTATTAGTTAGTTTCTCGGACTGCCCATTTACTTCTCTGCTTTATTGGAGCAATGAGAATTTTACAACATGTTAGTAATTTTTAATTTCAACCATGATAGCTCAAACCAGATTTGCACTACAGGTGGAGCTCAAAAGAACACAAATGAGTTCATCTGTTGTGGATCGAAGAAGGTTTGCAATACTGAGATATTATCCAAGTTAGCATAACTCAAGAGTTGTAATAATTTGAGAAAATAAAACAGACCATGAATTTTGTTTTACATAAGAGAATCTCCTACACACATTGTAATTGCCTACCTTGTCAGAATTGTCTCTATTTCACCTGGGGCCTGATACATCTGAGGCTAGAGGTGGCGCTGAAGTGCTCACATTTCCCATGCTACCAAAATTTGCTGGAGTTGTTACAACGAAGTTATGCTCTATGTTGAGGTCTACAGTCATGGCACCATCCAATACTTTTACCACCTGAGACATTTTAGGCCTTTTTTTGCAATCAATCTGCAAGCATCATCATCATCTGAATCACATCTTGCTTGTGTGCTTGCATGTCGTTGCTGTTATTGTCAATCAAAACTACCAACCGATCACTGTTTACCTTTTCCTCCAATAGGGTGATGAGATGGATGCTCTCTTCTGACTGGGAAGTGTCAAGGTTCTTTCTTCCACTGATGATTTCCATGACCACGACGCCAAAGCTGTAGATATCCGCCTTTTCCGTGATCTGTGATGTCAACCATTCAGGAGCTAAATATCCAGGTGTGCCCCTCATTCTAGTAACAACTTGGCTCATATCCCTGTCTATGAGTTTGCATAGTCCAAAATCAGAAAGTTTAGCATCGAAGTTATCATCTAAGAGGATGTTTTGTGGTTTGACATCCAAATGAGCAATTCTTTTTGTGCACTCTTCGTGAAGGCAAGACAGGCCCTTAGCTACTTGAGTTATAATCTTGCACCGCGTGCTCCAATCTAAAAGAGGGGCATCATTGTCATGTCGACAGTAGATCCATCTGTCCAAGGATCCTTTGGGCATGTACTCATATACCAGGAGCCTATGAGATTTCTCTGCACAGAAACCAATCAATCTCACCAGATGAATATGATGAATGCTGCCAATTGTCTGCACCTCTGCCGAAAATTCACTTTTGCCCTGACTTGTTCGATCCAAACATTTTACTGCAATCCTTTGATCACCAAATTGTCCCTTGAAAACAGACCAAAATCCTCCTTCCCCGAGCTTGTCTGCGAATTGCTCGGTTGCTGCTTTTAGCTGTTGAAATGTGAACCTCATTGGTGTTCCTTGTAGCACCCCAAACTCTTCCTCTTCTTCCGTCTCATTCCGTCGTTGTGTTCTTTGTTTACATATAAAGAAGATGCTGAGGAACATGATGGTGAACAAAATGAAGCCGCCTACAGGAGCTAGAATTGCAACAACTACTCTTACAGAGGCAGATTTCGGTTTCATACTTGCTGGCCCAATAGCTGCAGGCAGAGTACTTGGGGTCGGAGGTGTTACATCTGCTGGGGGCGCCGGCAGGGGACTTTCAGCTGTAGGTGATATTTCTTGATTTAACAGGGGACAGAAGATGACCTGGTAGTCTGTGCCCGTCGAGCAAGTGAAAGTGGAAAAATCGTTGGGATTGCTGTAGGCATCTGGGCACATCTTAAAGAAGACCGAGTTAATTGTGTAACTGCAATTGCTTTCCGCACTCCTAATACAAGGATTGTTACACCCTCCCGGAGCCTTCACCTCTCTTGGGCACTGCGATGTGATGTTGGCTGCACAATGCGGCCCCTTGCTGCACCCTGACCTTCCCTGAACCGGCACCGGCAGGAAGTCCATGGGCACGTTGAAGCCATCAATGAGAGAGATGTCGAAGAAATCATCAACACTTTGGCCTTGGCCAAGACTGAACTCGCCCAGCGTGTTTGGCGATCGACCTCTGACCGTACAGGCGAGCAAGCCGCTGCAGTCGCCAGTTTGGCATGACCCGCCTTCGCCAAGGAGTGAGCAGCCTGTGCGCGGCCAGATGCGCCCTGCTGAGGTACCAGCGGGCATGTTCAGCGCCCACGTCTCCCCCGGATCGAGCTTCACGCCACCTCCTGGCAGAGCGGCTGGCCACACGGTGTAGGTGCATTGGTTGATGATTTTGAATGTGGTGGCCTCGCTGGTGGCAGCGAGTAGGAGTATGAGGAGAAGAGGCTGGAGCCGGAGAGCCGAAGAGGTACTCGCCACTGCCATTGTTGTTACGATTTTTTTGCTTGCACGCGTTAACTTGAATCAGAGTCTTAGTTGGAAACTTACAATAGGGTTCTTGTGATGGCTAACAGGGACCGCATCAGTGTGTGGAATCATTCAACGGTCAGCATGAGAACAGCCTAACATGTCTATAGCCATGACTGTTTGATAGGATCAGATCGACTTGCTTGTTTGCTTGTTTAGTCCCTTTCGAATTGTAGCGGTACGTCTTCCAAAGAAAAATAATGGGAATCTGTACATGTGCATAACATGTTGTGTGATTAATTTTTCTGCCTAACAAAATTCTTTAAGCTGATGTAGACCTAAACCATAAACCCTAACTGTGCACTTTTCTGCCTTTCAGGAAATTGCTAGGTTGCACATCTTAGTTTGTTCATTCCTAATCTGCTGTTATGACTTATGATTTGTCGCAGCATTCCTGATCCAGAATCTGGAGTCAGCAACAGTTTAGAGGTACCTGGTGTTTGGGGGCAAGCTGAAGCTGACAGCGGTTGGCAGCTGCCTGGAAGCAGCTGGAGGTCTCTTCACCCGTCGACTGGCCTAGCTATCATATCTCGTCAACCAGATCGAGCCATGCATGTCTCACTCACCATAACTCTGTGGTTTGCGTGCAAATAAGGGCGGTGAAAACCTTGTGATCTTTGTGAACATCTCTGTTAATTGGTAGCTGTTCTTTTAACATACTAGGTAATTTCCTGTGCGTTTCAGCGGGGCAAATAAATGATGACCAATTGTGATTGATTTCTTTCAGTGAATTTATCGTGTTACCACTACTGACCGTGATTGATACCTTCTCATGAATTTAAATTTATTGTGTTATCAAGTAATTAACGATCATGATTGATTCCTTCCCATTAATTTATTGTGTTACCAGATATTAATCGGATTACCAGATTAAAAACCGTTATTAAAGAATATCGGGAGGGATGAAAAACCGATGAAATGTGAAGGTAACATATGTGGGAGGTTGGATGAAGGGTTGGTGGGGAGAAAAAGTGAAACATGGAACCTTAGGTTCTTTCTAAGTAGTTGTAGATATATAGATTGTAGATGTAGATGTAGACAGATTTTGTAGAGCCGGATATAAGGTTGCACGACTTTTTTGGTTGCGCCCTTGGTAGTTAAATCTAGCAGCTAGTATTAGCTGATTGTAGTTCTATTTCTAAGTACAGCACTGGTGTATACCTTGGCTCTTCCAAATAAATTGAAGTTCTAGTTTGTTCATTTTTTAGCCTGGTACTACTGTCAAGAAGGGAAAACCTTCATGTATGGTTTATTTTGAAATTAATAAACAGTAAGCATTGCATTAACGGCACATGAGCAGGTTAGTTAAGAGTTCCATTGAGTGAACTGGAACAAACAAAGACTTGACCAAAGCTATACTCTGTTTGTTGTGGCCGAGATTGCCCTTCTGAATTAAACCGCCTTCTATATATCACAACTGAAAGACATACCATGATATATGATTATTTGGCAAGCTTTGTTCTTTCTTTCATCTCTAAAACTTGCATGGTTGCCCATATTCCTGAGATAGCTAGTCTGACTTCATGAATTCCAAAAGTTGTTAATTATAGTTAAGAAAAAAGCAAGATTAAAACAAATATAAGTACTGGATAAAGAATATAAGTAGCTTTGAGATTTCAAACTTGCAGACTAAGTTAGTAATTTACATTTGATTATACATATTTACTAATTTGACAATTGATTTGGATCTCCCAAGAATTAAGACTACAGCACTGAATGATAACATACCGCATAGTACGATTGTAAGTTAGGTTTGACGACTATCAAACAGAGGGACAATTGCTAACCAAGCCCGAGCGCATGACTTAAGAAGCAAAATGAAGATGTCTGATCCTGGTCTATGGTTTGTAAGCCTAAGGATAAGGGAGGCATGAGAGTCATTAACCTGCAGATTCAGAATAGAGCTCTGTTAACCTCAAAACTGCACAGATTTTACACTAAAGTTGGTGTGCTAAGCGTTTCTCTTATTTGTAACACATATTATGATGGAGTGGTTCCTCATGCAACTGTTTTGGTTCTTTTGGTGGAGGGATATTATGAAACTTAGTACTGTTAACAGAAGTATTAATGTTGTCAAGGTTAATATGGATGACGCTGTCCTCTTCTGGTCTGATGCTTGGTTACCCAATGGATCGGTGCAGCCTATGCATGAACGTTTTGCCATGCTTTTCTCTTTTTGGCTGGATGGCAAGATTTCAATCAAGGATTTCTTGGATTATGGTGATCCTATTTATTCCTTTGCTCTGCCTCTCTCAATTGAGGCCATGGGAGAATACAGTTCCTTGCAACAGGCCATTTCTAATCAACCCAGGAAGGCTTCCACTAGTGCAGAACCGGGCAATAGCATCGGTTCATAAGGCCTTTTAGTGCCGGTTCGGTAACCGGCACTAAAGTGTGGGCACTAAAGTCCCCCCCCCCCACCTCCTTTAGTACCGGTTCAGCACGAACCGGTGTTAAAGGGCAACCACGTGGCACGAGCCAGCTCCGGGGGTAGGGAGCCCTTTAGTACCGGTTGGTGACACCAACCGGTATTAAAAGGTTGGGGGGTTTGGGTTTATGATTCCTTTTTCATTTAATTTTGTGTTTTCCATTTAATTCTTTTTCGTTTGCTGGTATTTTACGATACTACATATTGTACACGTTATGCATATATATAAATAGAATTTTTACTAGAACCGATCATATATATATATATATATATATATATATATATATATATATATATATATTTCCTACAAGCAGTGATAGTTACCACCACTTGCGTTTTGTATGTTGTATGTAGTATCTGTCGAAACCGAGAGTATGTACGTGTAGTATGTAGTATATAATAATGATTAGGTAGTATATATACAAATTTTTAGGTAGTATGTACCATTTTTTGAGTATGCTCTTTTTTACGTACAAATATGTACGTATTTTACAAATATAACAAAAACTATGGGCTCATGTGCAATTTTTTCATGTAACTTGTTTTGAAATATCTTAGATATATTATATGAACATATTTAAAATAATAAAATAGTATATATAGTACCACATGCTAGTATATGAGACATGTGGGGTAACTACCACCGGGTGGTAGGATGGATTTTCCCTATATATATATATATATATATATATATATATATATATATATATATATATATATATATATATATATATATATATAAGTAGAACGCCCGTGCGTTGCTACGGGCGATAACACATATAAATGAATCAAATAAATGATTAAGATGATCTTCAAGGTCGAAGCTCATTTCTCTCGCATACGTTCGGACGTGTTTGGATATCAAACGGGCGCCCAGAGGGCCCGTATGGGGGGGGGTATGGTTGTGCGGACTATCCGCGATGTGATCCCCAACACACGGCCCCAACCAAAAAAACCACTGTATGAAGCATCCTTTCCTTTTCATGCTCGAACCCTCCCTTCCATCTCGGTCTCCCGTCGTAGCGGGACATTTCTCACTGGACCCCTCTTCTTTAAAACAAGATGACACCCGCCTCACCATCATCATGGACCCTCCCTCATTCACACTATACTTCCCCACGGACTGCCAAGGACGAGCCCCCCGCCAATCGCCCCGCTCTTTGCCTCCTTCCCACGTGTTTGTGCCGATCCACCACCGCCATCAAGGGAGAGGAGGCATGCACCGCCCGTGCCGCCCCTCTGAGCCTAAAGGGCAGATCCAATGTCTTCTGAAACATTACCACGTTGTAACATATAGTGGAATGTCATGCATGTTCACAAAACATAAATATGATACTTGTTGTTGGGCATGCAACTGATATGACATCTTATCCGTTATTAACTCTTGAAGCAATCAACCAATGCATTTACCCTTCTATCCTACAAAAATATTCTACGACTTATAGAAAAAAAAATGAACCATTCGCTCATTCAATTTGCTACGAAACCATCTCCAGTGAAATATAATTTGCCACATTTTCTAAAGTAGGGAAATTATTGCACTCAAACAACAATACTGAATAGACCAACCCCAACCCCCATCCCACTTACTCTCAATCCTCACTGTTATTACAAAATCCACTAACTCGGGTTCTAAGTGAGCCAGTGATAGATGCTGTCGTGACAGGACAACAACAAGAAACAAGGGCGGCAACCGCCTTCCCATCTTAGTATTATACCTCCTGGTTCTATATTGGACCCACTCATGATCCCGAGTTCTACCACGACTGAGCCACACTCATGTGTTGCCAAGCAAAAAAGAAAGCTATGAATAGAAATGATCATCCAAAGCATGAAAAATGTCGATGTTTCTTTCTTATTCCCTCCCTCATGCGTATGCCTGACTTATGGTACAAATTTATGTATTCGTTAGAGAAGAGCAAAAACAAAAGATTACCGTCTCCTATACCTAAAACTGCTTTTAGGTCAACAATTTTACAAATTATATGCTCTAATAAACCAAATGAAATCCTTCTATATCAAGTTGGAACCATGAGTTTCCCTTCAAGAGAAGTTGGAACCGTGAGCTAAATATGATAACCTAAAGAGATAACATTCAAAATGTTCCGAGGTATTTTGGATTTTAAAAGTTCTGAGATAAAATAAAAAAATGTAGCTCAAATGTAGATATTTGATTAATATTGCATGATACAACAATCAAGAAAATATAATGAACAAAGAGAAAATTATTAACACCAAAGTTTTCATTTATTTTGGATTTTTTAAGCTTTTCTATTATTTATTATGCGTGTTTCTCTTTCATAGAAAATTGATTACTAATCTCACTTCCGCTTGAAACTTCACATATAATTGCCAACTGCTTAACTTTCTAAATTGGAGTGCCAAAATTGATAATCTGAAGTAATACACATGGATAGGTCAATAGACGTCTTAATTCCACATGGATAGGTCAATAGATATCTTAATGCCCAAGCTTGATGTAGTGGGCCACCAAATTACAGATTATGGACACGATCTTAATGCACGGTTAGCCAGTTGCCTACACGGGCGTTATGCTTACATTGTCAAAGACACCAGAGTACCAGACACACATCTCTGATGTCTGGTTAACTGAACTTTCATATCAGTTGAACCCTACACGCGAGCTAAACTTGCTGATTGAAAGTTCATGCAAATCCAACCTAGTGGAACGTTTACAGAGTAATTAGAATTACCTCAAGAGAAAGTACATTCAGCTTCGAAGTTATATCCGACTTCGTAGCACCAGACCCCGACAGAGATAGCACTATAGGAGCCATCGACACAACTGCTAAGTGCTAACCTCTACTCTTCAGTCCTCTTCAAACTCGACGATGGAATGCATCAAATGGGGCAAGAATGGCGGAGGAGTGACTCTGCTGCTGTTTATTTAAAAACAACCTCTGTTTCTCCTGCTCTTGTCATTTGAAATTCGAACTTTGGGTGGGCAACCTCACACATGCACGCACTTGTCACAGCTGTACCCCTGACTGCCATGTCCCCAGCATTCAATTCCATGGCCCATCGAACAAGAAAAGATAACCAACTTATGTTTAGTTTAAAATTCAACACACAGAAACCATGGTGGCAATACAGTTTTCAGAATTACACACACAGATCAATACACTTTTATAGAAAACTCCTCCTGCTCTAGCAGACCAAACCAAAAACACAGGAACAACGCGTCAAACTGGAAGCACCATATCAGATCGACCATTCATGCAAAGGATGAATTTTCTTTTTATTACTCATCAAGACACACTTGGTATTAACATGTTTATAACAATTCGCACAGTGCAAAAATAGTCGCTAAAGTTCATTATTCAAGATAAACCTGAAAAACACGGGCACAGCCGCCAACTGAATAATTGTCGCACATATTTAGTTTCACAATGACAACACTCTGAAGAAATCATTCAAACACACGGCATAGCAAAGCCTCGTCATCAATTAGACCTAGAAAAGGGTTTCTTTCTAGAAGATCCTCTGTACTGGTTTCTTCATAAATTAGACCTAGAAAAGGGAATAATATCATGCCATGTAGAGAAACCCAAAATTTCCTACTTGATGGACAATCAGTTTATGTTTGAAACAACGTGAGATAAATGTCAACCCATCTATATGAGGAGGGTGTGAAGGAGCAGCTCCTGCTTCTCCTTCAGGAGGGAAGCTGCATGCTTATGCATCATCCCAAACTTGGTCGCGTCGATGAGGGAGGCCGTGTTGGAGGCACAAGCTACGAGGATTAGTATGTCGGGGCCAGGGACCGGCACCACAATAACATACTGGATCGATCAAGCTATTCGAGCAAAGATCCAGATTAGGAATAATTGTACTATAACAACAAACTGGATCGAACAATCGAGAGATTCTAGTGAAGATTCAGATTACAAAACATGGGAGAATTCATCACCTTGCTCTGCAACATTTGTTTGAGGCTGTCATTCGCGCTCTGTGCATTCTCCAACCATCTACAGGGTGAATGATAATGTTGACTTGTTTGAGAAGTTGCTGGAATCAATTGCATAGTAAATGGCATTACAACAACCTTTGGAGCAAGTCTTCCTTTCATAGTACACCTCTCGGCTATAAAAAAGGAAGCGTAGAACGTTTGATGTTGAGATCAACCAGGGAACAAGATAAGCATCAGTCAACAAATAACCTATTACAATACCTAAACTGTATAGCTTTCATTAAACAATGGACCTTCTCCCTCCGTTCGGAATTACTTGTCGTAGAAATGGATGTATCTAGACTCTAGATACATCCATTTCTACGACAAGTAATTCCGAACGGAGGGACTACTTAGCATTATCAGTAATGATAGACGTGTACATGCTACTAATAATTATTCAAAGTCAGTTGTATCTAACAATTACAGTAGTTCACAAAGAACTTAAATGTAAGTAGGTAGCTAATTGGTATAATTACTGAAGAAAACTACTCAGTTCTACATTTTTTAAAGGTCCACAAACGTATCAATCAGCTCTGTCTCACAAGTTCGTATTCTACTTATGGTTGAAATGACGCATTTGGCCAAAAAATCCTGGTGCCAAAACTGCCAAATCCTTTGAAGACACATAACACATAAACTGAATTTTGCATCATGGCGCTGGATCATCACCTGCATAAATTGCCAAATACTCCAGGGATAGAGATATGTGCACATTACCTGCATCTGCAAAGGATTCATACATGAGACATGAGAGGACAAGCACATGGCAGCATGAGATTTTCACCTTCGAGCAACGAGGAACGGCAACCAGTAGCAGCCCAGCCTGATCTAATGATCTTGCTTTGGCCTCGTGGCCATGCCACACGATGTCCACCCCTGCAGCCACACCATGGCGCTGAGCGTAGCCCACGGCGCCGCTGGCTCGCCACGCTTGCGCTCACCCTTGGAGAAGCCACCGACTGCAGGCAACACCACTCCCCCGCACCGGGTCACCTGCGGGAGGAGCTTGGTGGCGGCAAGGGTCGTCCGCCTCGGGTGGGTGACATCAGTTAACACAATAACACCTCGCCCACGGCCACCTCCTGCGTCGATCGAACTGCTGCCGCTCATGAGATCCAAGACACACAACCCCGAGCGGCGAGATCGAAGATGACTTCCTCAACTCGTGTGGAGGAGAAAACCTTGCAAGCTCCGGAGGAGCGGTACTCGTTGGCGAGGACCAGATGGCTTGGCCACGTCCGGTGGGTGGTTTCGGCGGCGGGATTGATGGCGGCCCTCATGTCGGCTACTTTTGCAATGGCAGGCCCGGGTGCATCATGCCGAGATTAGAGACCCGAACCATAGAGAGAGAGGAGAGGGATTTACGGGGAAAACAGAGATCAGAGGTATCTTACCATTGCATGTTTGCGATGCATCATCAGCGGCACGACTCATGCTTGAGAAATCCATAGATAACACGGAGGGTCAGAACTTAGAACAATATACTAAGATAATCTACCGCTGGATCAGCATGAGATCGAAAAGATCTTGGCTCACAAGCTGGTGCCCTTCATGTTCCAAGAGACCAAGACTACCATCAGCGATCTGGAAGGAGTATGTACAGAAAGATTCAGGGGATCACGTCCCGAATTTTGTTCTGGGCATACGTACGCGATGTACTCCTGATTTACTCTATTGATTGAGATAATTTTATTCGTTTGAGATATGTTCGGGAAGGAACATGAGGGAATCCGTGGCATGAAAGTCTTTGATTCTGTTGTGATTTGGGAAAGATTTGATTCTATTGAGATTTGTGGGAAGGAAAAGGATCCCTCGTCTCCACGCAAAAAAATGGGATACCTCGTCGGTCAATGATCGATCAGGGTGAGCGTACTGGGAGGGCTGAGACGTGGGATACATGATGGAGAAAAAACCAGAAAATATCGGTGGGGTTTGGTTCAAAAGAAAATCGGTGGAAGGGGTAACGAGGTGGGATTATACGAGGCTTATCGATCGAGAGGTGGGATGGGAGGACGAACGAACGACGTTAGGGCATCTCCAGCCGTTGGCCCCTCAGGAGGGGCAAAAAATCGCCCCCGGGGGTGCACCGGCGCTAAACCGCGCACTGAGGGCGTGATGCCCCTCAGTCGTGGCGCCCACGTTTTAAAAAAAAGTCAAATACGGCGCAAACACGACTCAAATTTAACGCAAACATCAGCGAATTCGATCAAATTTAAACATACTTTACAAAAAAAGGGAAAAACTACCGCGGGCTTGTTGGGGAACGTAGTAATTTCAAAAAAATTCCTACGCACACGCAAGATCATGGTAATGCATAGCAACGAGATGGGAGAGTGTTGTCTACGTACCCTCGTAGACCGAAGCGGAAGCGTTGATGCAACGTAGAGGAAGTAGTCGTACGTCTTCCCGGTCCAACCGATCCAAGCACCGTTACTCCGGTACCTCCGAGTTCTTGGCACACGTTCAGCTCGATGACGCTCCCCGGGCTCCGATCCAGCAAAGCTTCGGGGAGGAGTTCCGTCAGCACGACGGCGTGGTGATGATCTTGATGTTCAACCGTCGCAGGGCTTCGCCTAAGCACTGCTACAATATGACCGAGGTGGAATATGATGGAGGGGGGCACCGCACACGGCTAAGGAACGATCACGAAGATCAACTTGTGTGTCTATGGGGTGCCCCTGCCCCCGTATATAAAGGAGTGGAGGAGGGGAGGGCCGACCCTCTCTATGGCGCGCCCTAGGGGAGTCCTACTCCCACTAGGAGTAGGATTCCCCCTTTCTTAGAAAACTGGGAGTCCTTCCATGTAGTAGGAGTAGGAGACAAGAAAGGGGAAGGGAGAAGGGAAGGAAGGAGGGGGCGCAGCCCCTCCCCCTAGTCCAATTCGGACTAGGCCTTGGGGGGGCGCGCGGCCTGCCCAAGGCAGCCCCTCTCTCTTTCTCGTATGGCCCAATAAGGCCCAATACTTCTCCCCCCGTATTCCCGTAACTCCCCGGTACTCCGGAAAATACCCGAATCACTCGGAACCTTTCCGATGTCCGAATATAGTCGTCCAATATATCGATCCTTATGTCTCGACCATTTCGAGACTCCTCGTCATGTCCCCGATCTCATCCGGGACTCCGAACTCCTTCGGTACATCAAAACTCATAAACTCATAATATAACTGTCATCGAAACCTTAAGCGTGCGGACCCTACGGTTCGAGAACAATGTAGACATGACCGAGACACGTCTCCGGTCAATAACCAATAGCGGGACCTGGATGCCCATATTGGCTCCTACATATTCTACGAAGATCTTTATCGGTCAGACCGCATAACAACATATGTTGTTCCCTTTGTCATCGGTATGTTACTTGCCTGAGATTCGATCGTCGGTATCCAATACCTAGTTCAATCTCGTTACCGGCAAGTCTCTTTACTCGTTCCGTAATACATCATCCCGCAACTAACTCATTAGTTGCAATGCTTGCAAGGCTTAAGTGATGTGCATTACCGAGAGGGCCCAGAGATACCTCTCCGACATTCGGAGTGACAAATCCTAATCTCGAAATACGCCAACCCAACATGTACCTTTGGAGACACCTGTAGAGCTCCTTTATAATCACCCAGTTACGTTGTGACGTTTGGTAGCACACAAAGTGTTCCTCCGGCAAACGGGAGTTGCATAATCTCATAGTCATAGGAACATGTATAAGTCATGAAGAAAGCAATAGCAACATACTAAACGATCGGGTGCTAAGCTAATGGAATGGGTCATGTCAATCAGATCATTCAACTAATGATGTGATCCCGTTAATCAAATAACAACTCTTTGTCCATGGTTAGGAAACATAACCATCTTTGATTAACGAGCTAGTCAAGTAGAGGCATACTAGTGACACTCTGTTTGTCTATGTATTCACACATGTATTATGTTTCCGGTTAATACAATTCTAGCATGAATAATAAACATTTATCATGATATAAGGAAATAAATAATAACTTTATTATTGCCTCTAGGGCATATTTCCTTCAGTCTCCCACTTGCACTAGAGTCAATAATCTAGATCACATCGCCATGTGATTTAACATCAATAGTTCACATCTTTATGTGATTGGTTCACATCTCCATGTGACTAACACCCAAAGGGTTTACTAGATTCAATAATCTAGTTCACATCGCTATGTGATTAAGACCCAAAAAGTGATCATGTTTTGCTTGTGAGAGAAGTTTAGTCAACGGGTCTGCCACATTCAGATCCGCATGTATTTTGCAAATTTCTATGTCAACAATGCTCTGCATGGAGCTACTCTAGCTAATTGCTCCCACTTTCAATATGTATCCAGATTGAGACTTAGAGTCATCTGGATCAGTGTCAAAACTTGCATCGACGTAACCCTTTACGACGAACCTTTTGTCACCTCCGTAATCGAGAAACATATCCTTATTCCAGTAAGGATAATTTTGACCGCTGTCCATTGATCTACTCCTAGATCACTATTGTACTCCCTCTCTTAACACAGTGTATGGTATACAATAGATCTGGTACACAGCATGGCATACTTTATAGAACCTATGACTGAGGCATAGGGAATGACTTTCATTCTCTTTCTATCTTCTGCCGTGGTCGGGCTTTGAGTCTTACTCAACTTCACACCTTGTAACACAGGCAAGAAACTTTTTCTTTGACTGTTCCATTTTGAACTACTTCAAAATCTTGTCAAGGTATGTACTCATTGAAAAAACTTATCAAGCGTCTTGATCTATCTCTATAGATCTTGATACTCAATATGTAAGCAGCTTCACCGAGGTCTTTCTTTGAAAAACTCCTTTCAAACACTCCTTTATGCTTTGCAGAATAATTCTACATTATTTCCGATCAACAATATGTCATTCACATATACTTATCAGAAATGTTGTAGTGCTCCCACTCACTTTCTTGTAAATACAGGCTTCACCGCAAGTCTGTATAAAACTATATGCTTTGATCAACTTATCAAAGCGTATATTCCAACTCCGAGATGCTTGCACCAGTCCATAAATGGATCGCTGGAGCTTGCATATTTTGTTAGCACCTTTAGGATTGACAAAACCATCTTGTTGCATCACATACAACTCTTCTTTAATAAATCCATTAAGGAATGCAGTTTTGTTTATCCATTTGCCAGATTTCATAAAATGCGGCAATTGCTAACATGATTCGGACAGACTTAAGCATAGATACGAGTGAGAAACTCTCATCGTAGTCAACACCTTGAACTTGTCGAAAACCTTTTGCGACAATTCTAGCTTTGTAGATAGTAACACTACTATCCGTGTCCGTCTTCCTCTTGAAGATCCATTTATTATCAATGGCTTGCCGATCCTCGGGCAAGTCCACCAAAGTCCACACTTTGTTCTCATACATGGATCCTATCTCAGATTTCATGGCCTCAAGCCATTTATCGGAATCTGGGCTCATCATCGCTTCCTCATAGTTCGTAGGTTCGTCATGGTCAAGTAACATGACCTCCAGAATAGGATTACCGTACCACTCTGGTGCGGATCTCACTCTGGTTTACCTACGAGATTCGGTAGTAACTTGATCTGAAGTTACATGATCATCATCATTAGCTTCCTCACTAATTGGTGTAGTAGTCACAGGAACAGATTTCTGTGATGAACTATTTTCCAATAAGGGAGAAGGTACAATTACCTTATCAAGTTTTCTACTTTCCTCCCACTCACTTCTTTCGAGAGAAACTCCTTCTCTAGAAAGGATCCATTCTTAGCAACGAATGTCTTGCCTTCGGATCTGTGATAGAAGGTGTACCCAACTGTCTCCTTTGGGTATCCTATGAAGACATATTTCTCCGATTTGAGTTTGAGCTTATCGAGATGAAACTTTTTCACATAAGCATCGCAACTCCAAACTTTAAGAAACGACAGCTTAGGTTTCTTGCCAAACCATAGTTCACACGGTGTCGTCTCAACGGATTTAGATGGTGCCCTATTTAACGTGAATGCAGCTGTCTCTAATGCATAACCCCAAAACGATAGTGGTAGATCGGTAAGAGACATCATAGATCGCACTATATCTAATAAAGTACGGTTATGACGTTCGGACACACCATTACACTATGGTGTTCCAGGTGGCGTGAGTAGTGAAACTATTTCACATTGTTTTAATTGAAGGCCAAACTCGTAACTCAAATATTTTACCTCTGCGATCATATCGTAGAAACTTTTATTTTCTTGTCACGATGATTTTCCACTTCACTCTGAAATTCTTTGAACTGTTCAAATGTTTCAGACTTATGTTTCATCAAGTAGATATCCCCATATCTGCTCAAATCATCTGTGAAGGTCAGAAAATAATGATACCTGCTGCAAGCCTTAATATTCATCGGACCACATACATCAGTATGTATGATTTCCAACAAATCTGTTGCTTGCTTCATTGTTCCGGAGAACGGTGTTTTAGTCATCTTGCCCATAAGGCATGGTTCGCAAGCATCAAGTGATTCCAAAAGCCCATCAGCATGTAGTTTCTTCATGCGCTTTACACCAATATGACTTAAATGGCAGTGCCACAAATAAGTTGCACTATCATTATTAACTTTGCATCTTTTGGTTTCAATATTATGAATATGTGTATCACTATGATCGAGATCCAACGAACTTGTTTCATTGGGTGTATGACCATCGAAGGTTTTATTCATGTAAACAGAACAACAATTATTCTCTGACTTTAATGAATAACCGTATTGCAATAAACATGATCAAATCATATTCATGCTCAACGCAAAAACCAAATAACACTTATTTAGGTTCAACACTAATCCCGAAAGTATAGGGGAGTGTGCGATGATGATCATATCAATCCTGGAACTACTTCCAACACACATGGTCACTTCACCCTTAACTAGTCTCTGTTTATTCTGCAACTCCTATTTCGAGTTACTACTCTTAGCAACTGATCCAGTATCAAATACTGTGTTGGAAATATGCCCTAGAGGCAATAATAAATTAGTTATTATTATATTTCCTTGTTCATGATAATCGTTTATTATCCATGCTAGAATTGTATTGATAGGAAACTCAGATACATGTGTGGATACATAGACAACACCATGTCCCTAGTAAGCCTCTAGTTGACTAGCTCGTTGATCAATAGATGGCTACGGTTTCCTGACCATGGACATTGGATGTCGTTGATAACGGGATCACATCATTAGGAGAATGATGTGATGGACAAGACCCAATCCTAAGCATAGCACAAGATCGTGTAGTTCGTATGCTAAAGCTTTTCTAATGTTAAGTATCATTTCCTTAGACCATGAGATTGTGCAACTCCCGGATACTGTAGGAGTGCTTTGGGTGTACCAAACGTCACAACGTAACTGGGTGACTATAAAGGTGCACTACGGGTACCTCCGAAAGTGTCTGTTGGGTTAGCACGAATCGAGACTGTGATTTGTCACTCCGTGTAAACGCAGAGGTATCTTTGGGCCCACTCGGTAGGACATCATCATAATGTGCACAATGTGATCAAGGAGTTGATCACGGGATGATGTGTTACGGAACGAGTAAAGAGACTTGCCGGTAACGAGATTGAACAAGGTATCAGGATACCGACGATCGAACCTCGGGCAAGTATCGTACCGCTAGACAAAGGGAATTGTATGCAGGATTGATTAAGTCCTTGACATCGTGGTTCATCCGATGAGATCATCGTGGAACATGTGGGAGCCAACATGGGTATCCAAATCCCGCTGTTGGTTATTGACCAGAGAGTCATCTCGGTCATGTCTGCATGTCTCCCGAACCCGTAGGGTCTACACACTTAAGGTTCGGTGACGCTAGGGTTATAGAGATATTAGTATGCGGTAACCCGAAAGTTGTTCGGAGTCCCGGATGAGATCCCGGACGTCACGAGGAGTTCCGGAATGGTCCGGAGGTAAAGAATTATATATAGGAAGTGCTATTTCGGCCATCGGGACAAGTTTCGGGGTCACCGGTATTGTACCGGGACCACCGGAAGGGTCCCGGGGGTCCACCAGGTGGGGCCACCTGCCCCGGGGGGCCACCAGCCGCAAGAGGCCCATGCGCCAAAGTGACAAGAGGAGGGTAGAGTCCTAAAGGGGGAAGGCACCTCCGAGGTGCCTTGGGGAGGATGGACTCCTTCCCCCCTTGGCCGCACCCTTCCTTGGAGGAAGGGGCAAGGCTGCGCCCTCCCCCTCTCCCTTGGCCCTATATATAGTGGGGGAAAGGGAGGGCAATCCAATCTAAACCCTGGCGCCTCCCTCTCCCTCCCATGACACATCTCCCTCCTTCCACAGCGTTTGGCGAAGCCCTGTTGGAATCCCGCTACTTCCACCACCACGCCGTCGTGCTGTTGGATCTCCATCAACCTCTCCTCCCCCCTTGCTGGATCAAGAAGGAGGAGACGTCGCTGCTCCGTACGTGTGTTGAACGCGGAGGTGCCGTCCGTTCGGCGCTAGGATCATCGGTGATTTGGATCACGACGAGTACGACTCCATCAACCCCGTTCTCTTGAACGCTTCCGCGCGCGATCTACAAGGGTATGTAGATCCACTCCTCCCTCGTTGCTAGATGACTCCATAGATAGATCTTGGTGACACGTAGGAAAATTTTGAATTTCTGCTACGTTCCCCAACAGTGGCATCATGAGCTAGGTCTATGCGTAGTTTCTATGCACGAGTAGAACACAAAGTAGTTGTGGGCGTTGATTTTGTTCAATATGCTTGCCGTTACTAGTCTTATCTTGATTCGGCGGCATCGTGGGATGAAGCGGCCCGGACCGACCTTACACGTACTCTTACGTGAGACTGGTTCCACCGACTGACATGCACTAGTTGCATAAGGTGGCTAGCGGGTGTCTGTCTCTCCCACTTTAGTCGGATCGGATTCGATGAAAAGGGTCCTTATGAAGGGTAAATAGCAATTGGCATATCATGTTGTGGTCTTTGCGTAGGTAAGAAACGTTCTTGCTAGAAACCCATAGCAGCCACGTAAAACATGCAAACAACAATTAGAGGACGTCTAACTTGTTTTTGCAGGGTATGCTATGTGATGTGATATGGCCAAGAGGATGTGATGAATGATATATGTGATGTATGAGATTAATCATGTTCTTGTAATAGGAATCACGACTTGCATGTCGATGAGTATGACAACCAGCAGGAGCCATAGGAGTTGTCTTAATTTATTTATGACCTGCGTGTCAACATAAACGTCATGTAATTACTTTACTTTATTGCTAACCGTTAGCTGTAGTAGTAGAAGTAATAAGTTGGCGAGACAACTTCATGGAGACACAATGATGGAGATCATGATGATGGAGATCATGGTGTCATGCCGGTGACGATGATGATCATGGAGCCCCAAGATGGAGATCAAAGGAGCTATATGATATTGGACATATCATGTCACTATTATTTGATTGCATGTGATGTTTATCATGTTTATACATCTTGCTTACTTAGAACGACGGTAGTAAATAAGATGATCCCTCTTAAAATTTCAAGAAAGTGTTCCCCCTAACTGTGCACCGTTGCGAAAGTTCGTCGTTTCGAAGCACCACGTGATGATCGGGTGTGATAGATTCTTACGTTCACATACAACGGGTGTAAGACAGATTTACACATGCAAAACACTTAGGTTGACTTGACGAGCCTAGCATGTGTACAGACATGGCCTCGGAACACAGAAGACCGAAAGGTCGAGCATGAGTCGTATGGTAGATACGATCAACATGAAGATGTTCACCGATGTTGACTAGTCCGTCTCACGTGATGATCGGACACGGCCTAGTTGACTCGGATCATGTAATCACTTAGATGACTAGAGGGATGTCTATCTGAGTGGGAGTTCATAAGATGAACTTAATTATCCTGAACATAGTCAAAAGGTCTTCGCAAATTATGTCATAGCTCGCGCTTTAGTTCTACTGTTTAGATATGTTCCTAGAGAAATTTAGTTGAAAGTTGATAGTAGCAATTATGCGGACTAGGTCCGTAAACTGAGGATTGTCCTCATTGCTTCATAGAAGGCTTATGTCCTTAATGCACCGCTCAGTGTGCTGAACCTCAAACGTTGTCTATGGATGTTGCGAACATCTGACATACACATTTTGATAACTACGTGATAGTTCAGTTAAACGGCTTAGAGTTGAGGCACCGAAGACGTTTTGAAACATCGCGAAACATATGAGATGTTTCGAGGGCTGAAATTGGGATTTCAGGCTCGTGCCCACGTCAAGAGGTATAAGACCTCCGACGATTTTCTTAGCCTGCAAACTAAGGGAGAAAAGCTCAATTGTTGAGCTTGTGCTCAGATTGTCTGAGTACAACAATCATTTGAATCAAGTGGGAGTTGATCTTCCAAATGAGATAGTGATGTCTCTCCGAAGTCATTACCACCAAGCTGCTAGAGCTTCGTGATGAACTATGATATATCAGGGACATATATGATGATCCTTGAGATATTCGCGATGTTTGACACCACAAAAGTAGAAATCAAGAAGGAGCATCAATTGTTGATGGTTAGTGAAACCACTAGTTTTAAGATGGGCAAGGGCTAGAAGGGATACTTCATGAAACGGCAATTCAGTTGCTGCTCTAGTGAAGAAACCCAAGGTTGAACCCAAACCCGAGACTAAGTGCTTCTGTAATAAGGGGAACAACCACTGGAGCAGAATTACCCTAGATACTTGGTAGATGAGAGGGCTGGCAAGGTCGATAGAAGTATATTGGATATACATTGTGTTGATGTGTACTTTACTAGTACTCCTAGTAGCACCAGGGTATTAGATACCGGTTCGGTTGCTAAGTGTTAGTAACTCGAAATAAAAGCTACGGAATAAATGGAGACTAGCTAAAGGTGAGCTGACGATATGTGTTGGAAGTGTTTCCAATGTTAATATGATCAAGCATCGCATGCTCCCTCTACCATCGAGATTGGTGTTTGCATTGAGCATAGATATAATTGGATTATGTCTATCGCAATACGGTTATTCATCTAAGGAGAATAATGGTTACTCTGTTTATTTGAATAATACCTTCAATGGTCTTGCACCTAAAATGAATGGTTCATTGAATCTTGATCGTAGTGATACACATGTTCATGCCAAAAGATAGTAATGATAGTACCACCTACTTGTGGCACTGCCACGTAAGTCATATCGGTATAAAACGCATGAAGAAGCTCCATGTTGATGGATCTTTGGGCTCACTCGTTTTTGAAAAGTTTGAGGCATGCGAACCATGTCTATTGGTGTATATGCATGAAGAAACTCCATGCAAATGGACCGTTTGGACTCACTTGATTTTGAATCACTTGAGACATGCAAATCATACCACATGGGCAAGATGACTGAAAGCCTCGGTTTCAGTAAAATGGAACTAGAAAGCAACTTGTTGGAAGTAATGCATTTTGATGTGTGCAGTCCAATGAGTGCTGAGGCGTGTAGTGGATATCGTTATGTTCTTACTTCACAGATGATTTGAGTAGATGTTGAGTATATTTACTTGATGAATCACGAGTCTGAATTATTGAAAGGTTCAAGTAATTTCAGGGTGAAGTTGAAAGATCGTCGTGACAAGAGGATAAAAGATCTATGATATGATCATAGAGATGAATATCTGAATTACGAGTTTGGCACAGAATTAAGACATTGTGGAAATTGTTTCACAACTAATACAGCCTGGAACACCATAGTGTGATGGTGTGTCCGAACATCATAACTGCACCCTATTGGATATGATGCATACCATGATGTCCCTTATCGAATTACCACGATAGTTTATGGGTTAGGCATTAAAGACAACCACATTCACTTTAAATAGGGCACCACGTAATTCCGATGAGATGACACCGTATGAACTATGGTTTAGAGAAACCTAAGCTGTCATTTCTTAAAAGTTTGGGGCTGCGACGCTTATGTGAAAAGGTTTCAGGCTGATAAGCTCAAAGCCAAAGCGGATAAATGCATCTTCATAGGACACCCAAAACAGTTGGGTATACCTCCTGTCTCAAATCCGAAAGCAATAAGGGATTGTTTCTAGAATCGGGTCCTTTCTCGAGGAAAAGTTTCTCTCGAAAGAATTGAGTGGGAGGATGGTGGAGACTTGATGAGGTTATTGAACCGTCACTTCAACTAGTGTATAGCAGGGCACAAAGAGTTGTTCCTGTGGCACCTACACCAATTGAAGTGGAAGCTTATGATATTGATCAGGAGACTTCGGATCAAGTCACTACCAAACCTCGTGGGATGACAAGGATGCGTACTACTTTAGAGTAGTACGTAATCCTGTCTTGGAAGTCATGTTGCTAGACAACAATGAACCTACGAGACATGGAGAAGCGATGGTGGGCCCGGATTCCGATAAATGGCTCGAGGCCATAAAATCTGAGATAGGATCCATGTATGAAAACAAAGTGTAGACTTTGGAAGAGCTACTTGATGGTCGTAAGGCTGTTAGGTACATATGGATTTTAAAAGGAAGACGGACAATGATGGTAAATGTCACCATTAAGAAAGCTCGACTTGTCGTTAAGATGTTTTCCGACAAGTTCAAGGAGTTGACTACGATGAGACTTTCTCACTCGTAGCGATGCTAAGAGTCTGTTGGAATTATATTAGCGATTACTGCATTATTTATGAAATCTTGCAGATAGGATGTCAAAACATTGTTTCCTCGACGTTTTTTTGAGGAAAGGTTGTATGTGATACAAACCAGAAGGTTTTGTCAATCCTGAAAGATGCTAATAAGTATGCAAAGCTCCAGCAATCCTTCTAGGGACTGGAGTAAGCATCTCGGAGTTGGAATGTATGCTTTGATAAGATGATCAAAGTTTTGGGTTTATACAAAGTTTATGAGAAACTTGTATTTCCAAAAAGGTGAGTGGGAGCACTATAGAATTTCTGATGAATATATGTTGTTGACATATTGTTGATCTGAAATGACGTAGAATTTCTGGAAAGCATATAGGGTTATTTGGAAAGTGTTTTTCAATGGAAAGCCTGGATTAAGCTATTTGAACATTGAGCATCAAGACCTATAAGGATAGATCAAAATGCTTAATGGTACTTTCAAATGAGCACATTCCTTGACATGATGTTGAAGGTGTTCAAGATGGATCAGTCAAAGAAGGAGTTCTTGCCTGAGTTGTAAGGTATGAAGTTAAGACTTAAAGATCGACCACGGCAGAATAGAGAGAAAGGACGAAGGTCGTCCCCTATGCTTAAGACATAGGCTCTACAGTATGCTATGCTGTGTACCGCACCTGAAATGTGCCTTGCCATGAGTCAGTCAAGGGGTACAAGAGTGATCTAAGAATGGATCACAGGACAACGGTCAAAGTTATCCTTAGTAACTAGTGGACTAAGGAATTTTCTCGATTATGGAGGTGGTAAAAGAGTTCGTCGTAAAGGGTTACGTCGATGCAAGCTTAACACCTATCCGGATAGCTCTGAGTAGAGATACCGAATACGTATAATGGAGCAACAATTTAGAATAGCTCCATGTAGAATAGTTATTTGAAATGGCTCCAAATATAGCGTAGTAGCTGCATCTACAAGATGACATAGAGATTTGCGAAGTGCATACGGATCTGAATGTTGCAGACCCGTTGACTAAAACATCTCTCACAAGCAAAACATGATCAAACCCAGAACTCATTGAGTCTTAATCACATGATGATGTGAACTAGTTTAGTGACACTAGTAAACTCTTTGGATGTTGGTCACATGGCGATGTGACCTGTGAGTGTTAATCACATGGCAATGTGAATTAGATTATTGACTCTAGTGCAAGTGGGAGACTGTTGGAAATATGCCCTAGAGGCAATGATAAATTAGTTATTATTATATTTCCTTGTTCATGATAATCGTTTATTATCCATGCTAGAATTGTATTGATAGGAGACTCAGATACATGTGTGGATACATAGACAACACCATGTCCCTAGTAAGCCTCTAGTTGACTAGCTCGTTGATCAATAGATGGCTACGGTTTCCTGACCATGGACATTGGATGTCGTTGATAACGGGATCACATCATTAGGAGAATGATGTGATGGACAAGACCCAATCCTAAGCATAGCACAAGATCGTGTAGTTCGTATGCTAAAGCTTTTCTAATGTCAAGTATCATTTCCTTAGACCATGAGATTATGCAACCGTAGGAGTGCTTTGGGTGTACCAAACGTCACAACGTAACTGGGTGACTATAAAGGTGCACTACGGGTACCTCCGAAAGTGTCTGTTGGGTTGGCACGAATCGAGACTGGGATTTGTCACTCCGTGTAAACGGAGAGGTATCACTGGGCCCACTCGGTAGGACATCATCATAATGTGCACAATGTGATCAAGGAGTTGATCACGGGATGATGTGTTACGGAACGAGTAAAGAGACTTGCCGGTAACGAGATTGAACAAGGTATCAGGATACCGACGATCGAATCTCGGGCAAGTATCGTACCGCTAGACAAAGGGAATTGTATACGGGATTGATTAAGTCCTTGACATCGTGGTTCATCCGATGAGATCATCGTGGAACATGTGGGAGCCAACATGGGTATCCAGATCCCGCTGTTGGTTATTGACCGGAGAGTCATCTCGGTCATGTCTGCATGTCTCCCGAACCCGTAGGGTCTACACACTTAAGGTTCGGTGACGCTAGGGTTATAAAGATATTAGTATGCGGTAACCCGAAAGTTGTTCGGAGTCCCGGATGAGATCCCGGACGTCACGAGGAGTTCCGGAATGGTCCGGAGGTAAAGAATTATATATAGGAAGTGCTATTTCGGCCATCGGGACAAGTTTCGGGGTCACCGGTATTGTACCGGGACCACCGGAAGGGTCCCGGGGGTCCACCGGGTGGGGCCACCTGCCCCGGGGGGCCACATGTGCTGTAGTGGGTGCGCCTTGGCCTATATGGGCCAAGGGCACCAGCCCCAAGAGGCCCATGCGCCAAAGGGACAAGAGGAGGGTAGAGTCCTAAAGGGGGAAGGCACCTCCGAGGTGCCTTGGGGAGGATGGATTCCTCCCCCCCTTGGCCGCACCCTTCCTTGGAGGAAGGGGCAAGGCTGCGCCCTCCCCCTCTCCCTTGGCCCTATATATAGTGGGGGAAAGGGAGGGCAATCCAATCTAAACCCTGGCGCCTCCCTCTCCCTCCCATGACACATCTCCCTCCTCCCACAGCGCTTGGCGAAGCCCTGTTGGAATCCCGCTACTTCCACCACCACGTCGTCGTGCTGTTGGATCTCCATCAACCTCTCCTCCCCCCTTGCTGGATCAAGAAGGAGGAGACGTCGCTGCTCCGTACGTGTGTTGAACGCGGAGGTGCCGTTCGCTCGGCGCTAGGATCATCGGTGATTTGGATCACGACGAGTACGACTCCATCAACCCCGTTCTCTTGAACGCTTCCGCGCGCGATTTACAAGGGTATGTAGATCCACTCCTCCCTCGTTGCTAGATGACTCCAAAGATATATCTTGGTGACACGTAGGAAAATTTTGAATTTCTGCTACGTTCCCCAACATACTGAGGGGTTGCTATAAACACTAGTAAAGTACACATCAATAACATGTATATCAAATATACTTTTGTTCACTTTGCCATCCTTCTTATCCGCCAAATACTTGGGGCAGTTCTGCTTCCAGTGACCAGTCCCTTTGCAGTAGAAGCACTTAGTCTCAGGCTTAGGACCAGACTTGGGCTTCTTCACTTGAGCAGCAACTTGCTTGCTGTTCTTCTTGAAGTTCCCCTTCTTCCCTTTGCCCTTTTCTTGAAACTAGTGGTCTTGTTAACCATCAACACTTGATGTTTTTCTTGATTTCTACCTTCGTCGATTTCAGCATCACGAAGAGCTTGGGAATTGTTTCCGTTATCCCTTGCATATTATAGTTCATCACGAAGTTCTACTAACTTGGTGATGGTGACTAGAGAATTCTGTCAATCACTATTTTATCTGGAAGATTAACTCCCACTTGATTCAAGTGATTGTAGTACCCAGACAATCTGAGCACATGCTCACTGCTTGAGCTATTCTCCTCCATCTTCTAGCTATAGAACTTGTTGGAGACTTCATATTTCTCAACTCGGGTATTTGCTTGAAATATTAACTTCAACTCCTGGAACATCTCATATGGTCCATGACGTTCAAAATGTCTTTGAAGTCCCGATTCTAAGCCGTTAGGCATGGTGCACTAAACTATCAAGTAGTCATCATATTGAGCTAGCCAAATGTTCATAACGTCTGCATCTGCTCCTGCAATAGGTCTATCACCTAGCGGTGCATCAAGGACATAATTCTTCTGTGCAGCAATGAGGATAAACCTCAGATCACGGATCCAATCCGCATCATTGCTACTAACATCTTTCAACACAATTTTTCTCTAGGAACATATCAAAATAAACATATGAAAGCAACAACGCGAGCTATTGATCTACAACATAGATATGCTAATACTACCAGGACTAAGTTCATGATAAATTAAAGTTCAATTAATCATATTACTTAAGAACTCCCACTTAGATAGACATCCCTCTAATCCTCTAAGTGATCACGTGATCCAAATCAACTAAACCATAACCGATCATCACGTGAAATGGAGTAGCTTTCAATGGTGAACATCACTATGTTGATCATATCTACTATATGATTCACGCTCGACCTTTCGGTCTCAGTGTTCTGAGGCCATATCTGCATATGCTAGGTCGTCAAGTTTAACCTGAGTATTCTGCGTGTGCTTGCACCCGTTGTAGATGGATGTAGAGCTTATCACACCCAATCATCACGTGGTGTCTGGGCACGACGAACTTTGGCAATGGTGCATACTCAGGGAGAACACTTTTATCTTGAAATTTAGTGAGGAATCATCTTATAATGCTACCGTCAATCAAAGCAAGATAAGATGCATAAAAGATAAAGATCACATGCAATCAAAATATGTGACATGATATGGCCATCATCATCTTGTGCCTTTGATCTCCATCTCCAAAGCACCGTCATGATTTCCATCATCACCGGCATGACACCATGATCTCCATCATCTTGATCTATATCAGTATGTCGTCACATGGTCGTCTCGCCAACTATTGCTCTTGCAACTATTGTTATCGCATAGCGATAAAGTAAAGCAATTATTTGGTGCTTGCATCTTATGCAATAAAGAGACAACCATAAGGCTTTTGCCAGTTGCTGATAACTTCAACAAAACATGATCATCTCATACAACAACTTATATCTCATCACGTTTTGACCATATCACATCACAACATGCCCTGCAAAAACAAGTTAGACGTCCTCTACTTTGTTGTTGCAAGTTTTATGTGGCTGCTACGGGCTTAAGCAAGAACCAATCTTACCTACGCATCAAAACCACAACGATAGTTTGTCAAGTTGGTGTTGTTTTAACCTTCGCAAGGACCGGGCGTAGCCACACTCGGTTCAACTAAAGTTGGAGAAATTGACACCCGCCAGCCACCTGTGTGCAAAGCACGGCGGTAGAACCAGTCTTGCATAAGCGTACGAGTAATGTCGGTCCGGGTCGCTTCATTCAACAATACCGCCGAACCAAAGTATGACATGCTGGTAAGCAGTATGACTTATATCGCCCACAACTCACTTGTGTTCTACTCGTGCATATAACATCAAACCATAAAAACCTAGGCTCGGATGCCACTGTTGGGGAACGTAGTAATTTCAAAAAATTTCCTACGCACACACAAGATCATGGTGATGCATAGCAACGAGATGGGAGAGTGTTGTCTACGTACCCTCGTAGACCGAAGCGGAAGCGTTGATGCAACGTAGAGGAAGTAGTCGTACGTCTTCCCGGTCCAACCGATCCAAGCACCGTTACTCTGGTACCTCCGAGTTCTTGGCACACGTTCAGCTCGATGACGCTCTCCGGGCTCCGATCCAGCAAAGCTTCGGGGAGGAGTTTCGTCAGCATGACGGCGTGGTGACAATCTTGATGTTCAACCGTCGCAGGGCTTCGCCTAAGCACTGCTACAATATGACCGAGGTGGAATATGGTGGAGGGGGGCACCGCACATGGCTAAGGAACGATCACGAAGATCAACTTGTGTGTCTATGGGGTGCCCCCTGCCCCCGTATATAAAGGAGTGGAGGAGGGGAGGGCCGACCCTCTCTATGGCGCGCCCTAGGGGAGACTTACTCCCACCGGGAGTAGGATTCCCCCTTTCCTAGTCCAACTAGGCGTCCTTCCATGTAGTAGGAGTAGGAGACAAGGAAGGGGAAGGGAGAAGGGAAGGAAGGAGGGGGCATAGCCCCTCCCCCTAGTCCAATTCGGACTAGGCCTTGGGGGGGGGGCGCGGCCTGCCCTAGGCAGCCCCTCTCTCTTTCCCGTATGGCCCAATAAGGGCCAATACTTCTCCCCCCGTATTCCCGTAACTCCCCGGTACTTCAAAAAATACCCGAATCACTCGGAACCTTTCCAATGTCCAAATATAGTCGTCCAATATATCGATCTTTACGTCTCGACCATTTCGAGACTCCTCGTCATGTCCCGATCTCATCCGGGACTCCGAACTCCTTCGGTACATCAAAACTCATAAACTCATAATATAACTGTCATCGAAACCTTAAGCGTGCGGACCCTACGGTTCAAGAACAATGTAGACATGACCGAGACACGTCTCCGGTCAATAACCAATAGCGGGACCTGGATGCCCATATTGGCTCCTACATATTCTACGAAGATCTTTATCGGTCAGACCGCATAACAACATACGTTGTTCCCTTTGTCATTGGTATGTTACTTGCCTGAGATTCGATCGTCGGTATCCAATACCTAGTTCAATCTCGTTACCGACAAGTCTCTTTACTCGTTCCATAATACATCATCCCGCAACTAACTCATTAGTTGCAATGCTTGCAAGGCTTAAGTGATGTGCATTACCGAGAGGGCCCAGAGATACCTCTCCGACATTCGGAGTGACAAATCCTAATCTCGAAATACGCCAACCCAACATGTACCTTTGGAGACACCTGTAGAGCTCCTTTATAATCACCCAGTTACGTTGTGACGTTTGGTAGCACACAAAGTGTTCCTCCGGCAAACGGGAGTTGCATAATCTCATAGTCATAGGAACATGTATAAGTCATGAAGAAAGCAATATCAACATACTAAACGATCGGGTGCTAAGCTAATGGAATGGGTCATGTCAATCAGATCATTCAACTAATGATGTGATCCCGTTAATCAAATAACAACTCTTTGTCCATGGTTAGGAAACATAACCATTTTTGATTAACGAGCTAGTCAAGTAGAGGCATACTAGTGACACTCTGTTTGCCTATGTATTCACACATATATTATGTTTCCGGTTAATACAATTCTAGCATGAATAATAAGCATTTATCATGATATAAGGAAATAAATAATAACTTTATTATTGCCTCTAGGGCATATTTCCTTCAGGGCTACCCCCGCCGTCTCCCTCGCCGCCCGCCTCGCCGCCCGCCCACGCAGTTCTACATGCCGAGGAGGCGGTAGAACCGCGTGTAGTCACCGTCGTCGTTGTCGTCGCCCCCACCGACGCCTCCGCCGTCCTTGCTGCATCCCTCCCCCGGTTGGTGCGGCGGGTTGGGCGGTCCGGGGGCGGCGTCATCGTCATCGCTGTCGAGGACCACGACGCCGTGCTCGTCCTCGCGCCCACGCTTGCGGGCGGCGATCTCCTCCAGCGCCCGGCGCTGCCGGACCATCTCGTCGTGGAGGTAGTCGTCCCGCGCCCACCGCAGGGCGTCCTCATTGGAGAAGCCACGCCGGGCTACCTCCTCGTACTCCGCGGGGAGGCCGGGCTCCGGCTTGGGCTCGACGAGGACGAAGCGGCCGGTGGGGGAGGCGTTGTCGCGTGGTGACAGGCGCGCCCTGGGGCTCCGGCTTGACGGGGCGCAGGTGGAGGCAGGGGGAGCCGCCGGACGAGGAGGAGGACCCCCCGGTCTCCATGCGCCTCGGGGTCCAGGAGCTTCCCTGGCGGCGTGTGAAGGACGGGGGAGCGGGGTACTCGAGGCGCGGCGTATTGCCGCCCTCGATGTACTTGAGGACGGCCTCCAACGTGCGCCCGGGAACGCCCCACCACCGACGCCGGCCGACGGCGTTGAGCCTGCCGGAGGGCTCAACGCCGTTGGTGGCCTGAGCTGGTCGGTGTGACGGCGGCGGAAGTAGGGCTCCCAGAGCGGGCTGTCGGGGACGTATCGTGGCCCCTCCCTCGCCGCACACGGCAGGGACGAGCGGATGCGTGCGATCTCCGCACGCCACGCCGCGCCGGTGGGTATCGGGGGCACCGGCACACCGCCGGCGCTGATCCTCCATGCTCCGGGCACCCGCATGTCTGGCGGGACCGGGTACTCGGCGTCGAAAAGCAGGCGAGCCTCGCTCTCGTGAATATGGCGGCGGCCGAAGCCGTTCGCCGCCGCGCCGTCGCCTGGGAAGCGCTCGGCCATGGGTGCTGGAGACGGCGAGAGAGAGGAGAGGGAGGAACGACGACGGCGAGAGAGTGCGAGTCGCCGAGTGCGTTGAGGCGCATCTTATATAGGCCGAGGTGCCGCCCGTGCGTGAGCCGCCGTGAGTACGCGTGGCGGGCGAGGGAGGGCGAGGGACGCGCGTCATCCGGTCTTCACTGCGCCGCCCGTGAGGCATCAATGGCGCAGGCTGACCGGCGCGGCAGCGTGGTAGCTTTGGCATTGATTTGCCGCGGGAAATGAGGCGATGAGGATGACGAAGGGGCGAGAAGAGGGTAGAGTCGCTGACGCGGTGGGCCCGTGGCTGTTTTGCGCCAAAACAGTTCGCCCCGGCGCCCCCGGGCGCCCCCCAGCGCGCCGGGTTCGGCCTAGGTCCGCCGGTGCTGTTTTCGGCCCAAGCCGGCGAAAATCGGGCTCCTGGGGGCGCGACTGGGCCGATTTTTCGGCGCCGGCGCAAAAAAACGCCTGGGGAGGCCTTCCTTAGGACGCGGCTGGAGATGCCTTACCCCACCTGTCGTACAATCGAGAGGTGGGATGACAAGATATCTACGTGGTTCGTTCGTACGTCGTGCATTGATCGCTACCCCTTCCATCGTTCGCCCCTCCCCTTCACCCTTTTCTCCACGGCAAAAAAAAACAAATCATGCAAATGCACACACACGGAAACCCGAAAAACCAGCCACCTCTCCTTGCCTTTCCTTATTGTTGGTCCAGCCGCTAATCCACTCAACAATCCTGAACTTATTTGATTGGCGTCGTATATAGAAGGGAAGGATGGAAGGATTGGTGTTTTATATGGAAGGATGTGATCGATGGAAGGGTGGATGGGTTGGTTTGGTTCTGACGATGCATGAATTAAAACTGGTCTTGGTTTTCGGAGGGAGGAAAAAAACCAGTGGAGGAAGATCGCCTGGTGGGGGGGGGGGAGATCGATGGAGGGTTGGAACGAACGAAACGAACGAACGACTTACGTACTGAGACATTAGGAGTAGAACCGATCATATATATTATATATATATATATATATATCATCGAATGTCTCACAACCATCATTAATTAATTCACACATATATACACACATGTATATATATATATATACAATTAGCTAGCTATATACAATCTCTCCTAATTGGTGCCTTCGGAGCCAGTGGCATTAGCCTAATTGGTGCCTTCGGAGCACGATAACAATTGGAAGTGGTTCATGGGGGCGGTAGCGGGTAAACGTATTCTCCTTTGTGATCTATGACCTGGTCGAGCAAAAATCCCACTATTTCCTCTTGAATTACTTCTATGCGGTCCTCTGATAGGAGCTTCTCCCGCACCACTTTGAACTGTTAAGAAGGAGATCAATATGCATGTGTATTAGTTGTGTGACTAGATATCGATAATGGTGTAAAAATTGTGAATAGTGTTCTGACAAACGTACTCACTCTTGTCTTTGAGATCTGCTCCTTTCGGACGCCATCATGTGAATGTTCTCGCAAACGTAGTATGCACACAGATTATTCCCCGGCGCCTGCTTCAGGGCCTTTACGAGAATGGAATTTGATCAGATAATAATTAATCAAGCATGATAATTAAAGAGATGGCAGCTAGCTAGTACTACTTAATTACTTACCATGGGTCGATACCATTTCAAATTTTGTTTCCATTGGCCTGGAGTGACGCTGATGAACTTTGCCCAAGCCCTACCAGTCGACAAAGAAAATGAATAAATGGGTCATTAAATAGTTGTTATCAGGAAATGATGAACTAATTAAATAGGCCGAGATATAGTTGATAATGATTGAAATTACCTGTTGACTATCCCCTTCACGATGGTGTAGTCAGTTCTTTTCTTAAGTAGTGAGTCTAGTACTTCAACTGTTCCTTCATCAACTTTAATTATTAACAAGATCCAGTGAAATCTGCATGCACACACGTTTGCATGTCTTAATTAAGCAGGCATATGTAAGCAAAAACATGTAGCTAGCTAGTAGGCAAAAACGGAATTTGTAGTACAAGACAGTATGACTCACTCGAAGTTGTAAGGAAGTAGTATATCTTCATTGTATTTGAGGCGCTTGAAGAACTCTAGCATGATTTCCTCTACATTTTTTTGTAATATGGATCTAATTTCCATGTGTATTCATTAATGGTATTTGGGTCAACGAACCCAATGCCATAGCATCCACCTTTCTTCATTTCATAAATCTTCATCCTGCATAATACCATAGAAAAGAATATAGTGAGGATAATTGCAGGTAATGATTGATCAAAATGATCACTACAGCTAGCTTGAGACTTAAATTACAGAAAGAAATCACTTACATACAATAGCAACTGACGATAGATTTGTCGAGTGCGTCTTGATTGTATAACTAAAATAGTTCTGAATACTCAACGCACACAACTTTCTCATGGTAGTAATGATCCTTCTTGACATTCACCATGAGGGACTCTCGATTGGAAATCTTGGTAATGTCCATGTACCATTGATTCAATTCATACATTCTCGTTGGGAGCTTCTTGACCTCGTCTGGCTCGACCAAAGGTTGGCCCTGGACATATTTCCGTTTTATTTCCTCCTCTCTAGTCGGAGACATGGGCTCGATATCGAGGAGTTGTCCAACAGTGATCTTGAGGGTTTCAGCATGCTCAATATGCTCCTCGATTATTACCACATCGCCCAGCTCGGGAATGTAAATAGTTTGCACACAATAATATTGGGCGCGCCTACTCTCATGTGTTGTTGGCACAATAAGCAAGGGGATTGATTGCGCCGCCTGTTCTCCCGGCTGGGGAACGGTTTTACCGCATGTTTTGCCAGCTGATTTGCTCGACCTCGAGCTCGCCTCTTTCTGTAGACGTGCTCGATTTAACTTCCTGAGGTGGCGCTCATAGTCTGTGTCAACAGGCTTGGGAGCTCGTGCGTTAGCCATACGAATGAAGTGGTCAATCTTTTCCTCAGTCACTTTTTCCCTTGGCGGCGGTGGCGGTTTCGGTGCAAAATGGGCTTCCACCTCGGCCTTCGATATGGATGTGTTTTCCTTCTCGGACTTGTCGTAAGGCCTCTGCGGAAGAGGCGCGAGGCTGCTTGGACCATATTGAAATCGCTTGCCTCCGCCTGTACCTCCAGTACTACCTCGACTTGTACCGCTACGCACCATAGCTGAGGCGGCGAAGACGGCTGACGTGGCTGAGTTGGAGGAGGATGAGTGGCCTGAAGATGTGCTGGACATGGAGGAGGAGTGGCCTGACGCTTTGCCGGACTTGGAGGAGGAGGAGTGGCCTCAAGTTGTGCCGGACTTGGAGGAGGAGTGGCCTGACGCGTTGGTGGACTTGGAGGAGCGGGAGTCTGCTGACTCGGTGGCGGACTTCGACGAGGAGTCGGATGACGCGGTGTCGGTGGCCTTCGAAAGATGATGCAATCCTTTGTCCATAGGATGATACGATGGTTGGCCTCTCCCAGTGTGTGCTCCTCGTCACCTCTAGGAATGTCAAGCTCTAGCCCCGAATATTGGTCCACCACCTCATCAACCAAGACACGAGCATAGCCCGCTGGAATCGGGTTGCAATGGAAGGTTGCCTCGGGGGGATTTGTAAAAGCAACGGCGTCCGCCACCTTCATGGATATGTTTTGATTTTGAAGTGTAGCTCGCAGTTAGTGTTCTCCATGATGTCATCCACTGGGTAGCTATCCAGCAATCCATCGCCCGGGGCGGAACCCACGCTGCTTCTCGGCATGGATGGGACGGTGCTATCCAATGCTGGATCATCCGCTAGCTGCTGCAGCTGCTGAGACCCCCTTTGCTGGCTAAGTGAGTCGATCTACTCCTATTGCCGCTGGAATTTGACTGCCAAGTCCGCGTGCGCTGATTCTAGGCCTTGAAGGTGTTCATAGTCCAGCTTCCTCTTCTCCTCCTCCATCTTCATCTTCTTCTCCTCTGCAATCTTCTTTCTCTCACGGGTTCTATAGTCGGTGTTCCAGTCCGAAAACCCCTCATACCACGGAATAGCGCTCTTGCCTCGTGTTCTTCCTGGGTGTTCAGGATTTCCCAAGGCACGTGTAAGCTCGTCGTTCTCTCTGTTGGGCTGGAACACCCCCGATCGAGTCTCTTCTATTGCAACAAGTAGTTTATCTTCGGCTCCGTCCAGACATGCCTTCTTCGAAACTTTGCTTGTCTTCGGGTCCAACTCCCCCCCATGCGCATAGAACCAAGTCTTGCACCTGGGGGGCCAGCTCAATGTTTCTGAGTGACACCTGCATCCTCCATGTCTTTCTCAGACTTATCCCACTTAGGCATTCCCACCGCATAGCCACCTGGCCCCAGCTTATGGAACTTATCCTTTTTTGCGGCATTGGCCTTGTTTATTCTCGACCATTCCTTAGATAATTCTGAATCCTTGAATTTCACGAAATCGTCCCAATGAGCACTTTGCTTCTCTAGTGTTCCCTCGAATACTGGAGTCTTCCTTCCTCCCTTGACGTACTTGTCCCATTCATGATTCTTGTGGTTGTTGAATGCAACCGCCATCTTCCTAAGAGCAGCTTCCTTGACTTTCTCCACATCTGCATCTGTGAAATGATATGGTAGGGTGAAATGTTCCATGAGCGTTTCCCAAAGTAGAAGTTTTTGTCTGTCGTCGACAAAAGTAACTCCTGGACGTGGCTTTGCTGGCTCTCTCCATTCTTGAAGGGAGATCGGGAGTTGGTCCTTCACAAGAACTCCGCACTGATGAATGAACTTGTCCGCAATCTTCTTAGGCGCTGATGGTTCGCCATTAGGTTTGATGGCCTCGATATTGTACTTTACGCCCTCCTTTAACTTTTTGTTCGGGCCTCGTTTCCTGTTGCCTGAAGATTTGCTCAATCCGGATGGCTTAAAGAAGAAAGATCGATTCGTTAATATATCTTCAAGTCATTTAAAACATGTGATGATCACCAGATGCTTGCTTATATAAATATATATACCTCGCCGGTCTTTGTTGTTTCAAGATCAACATTTTCTTCGTCATGTTCATAGTTCATGACTTCATCAATTCGGTCGTCGTGATCAAATATCATATCACCTTCCTTGGTGTTGTTTAGACATTCGGAGCCGTCATAATCTTCTTCATTCTGATCATCATCTGGCCCGCGAGGATTGCGTATGATATTGAACAGGGCCTCTTCTCCCTCTCTGCCGGTATTGTCCGCCATAGGTTTTATTTAACTAATCCAAAAGAAATATATTCAAATTACAATGCATGGATGCAATCAATTAGTAAGGAAAAACTGAATCAATCATAGTACATAATAAGCGTCATCGAATATAATCTCGAATACATTGTCTCGAATAATAGATATAATATCGAATACATCTTCTCGAATAATAGATATAATCTCGAATACATCGTCTCGAATAATAGATATAATATCAAATACATCACTAGCTAGCTAGCTAGCAAGCTAATAAAGATCGAATACTACAGAGTAATCTAGGCCACTCGCGGTTCCTGAGGTGCGGGCGGTGGACACCCAAAGAGAAGGAACCATCACTGGATCATAGCTCGGGTGATCTCCCAAAAGAACCTACCAGGTATTGAAGAACATGACGTGCATAGCAGCCATGTAGCGATGGGCGTGCTCGTCCTCCTCCCTGACACGTTGACGTACCACCTCCGGCGGGGCCGGCTCCCTCCGCACCGAAAGTGGCCCATGCGAACGCCACCAAAGGAGACCAGGGTCAATGACGGGACCCGGGGCCGGGTTCCTCACCAAGCATCGCGCCCCTGAAGGTAGCACCTCCTAGTGCCAGCCCGGCGGAGCCCAGTCCCGGACATGGGTCCTCTGAAGCAGGACGTCGTCGCGAACGGGTCGACGGCGAGGATGCGGGCCAGGCATGTCGACAACAAATACTATATGCCGCAAAAGTAAAGTAACATTATTTAAATGATGGATTGTGATTTCATATATGCAAATTCTAAATTTTATAACTAAAACTAACATTTCTAATATTTCTATAACTAAAACTAACATTTATAATATTTCTATAACTAAAAAACATTTCTATATAACTAACATTTCTAATATAACTAACATTTCTATATAACTAACATTTCTAATATTTCTATATAACTAACATTTCTAATATTTCTATAACTAAAAAAACAGAAAGATTGCTAACATTTCTATAACAATGTGTGTGTGTGTGTGTGTGTGTGGTACATGGAGGCCAGGGCAGGAGCTCACCGGCGAGGCGCGACGACGGGGGGCGGCGACGGGGACGGAGATGGAGACGGTGATGAGGATGGGGCGGCGACGATGGTGATGGGGCGGCGATGACGGGGACGGGGACGGGCCGGGCGTGGACGACGGGGCGGGGCGCGGCGCGGTGACAGGGACGACGGGGACGGCGACGGCAACAGACGGCAACGGGGACGGTGATGGACGGCGACGGGGGCGGCGACGAGGGGCGGCGGCGACGGGGCAGAGGGGAAAGAAGTAGAGGGAGAGATGAGAAGCTAACAAATTTTTTGAAGTGTTTTCTTATATAGAACAACCTTTAGTACCGGTTGGAGCCACCAACCGGTACTAAAGGTCTGTTTTGGCTAGGCCAAGCGGCGAAAACGGCACCCCTTTAGTGCCGGATGGTGGCTCCAACCGGTACTAAAGACCCCCCCTCCCTTAGTACCGGTTTGAGCCACCACCCGGTACTAAAGGGGGTGCACTGGCGCAGGTGCGGTGCGTCATGTTTAGTCCCACCTCGCTAGCCGAGGGGCGTCCGCAGTGGTTTATAAGCCCCAGTGCGGTAGCTCCCTCGAGCTCCTCTCCGAAGCAGGCCTACTGGGCCTAAATGTTCTGTGCTGCTCTGTGGCCCTACTGGGCCTTTGCGGGCCTGCATCCTGGCCCAACAATAGGTTGGGTTTCTAGTCGTATGCAGGCCGTTGTGGCGCAGTAGGTGGGCTTTTTTTCTTATTCTTTTAATTTATTTATTTTTGAGTTGTTTTTTGCTCTATTTGGAGTTTCTTTGTGAATATTTTTGCTTTAGGTACAAAAAATTACAAACTTTCTGTTAGTACCGGTAGTTTACAAATTTGAATAGTTTAAATTTTGAATTATTTGAAATTTGTGTGAACACTAGTTTGTGAATAACTTAACTTTGAAAATAGATTTTTCAATGATTCTTTTTTTATGTTTAATATTAGTGTAGTTTATCATTATATTCAATTTGGTAATGCTTAGGTTATTTAACAAATAAAATGCCTTTGTAACGGATGAGTTTTCGTCCGAAACCCTGATACTTCGAAAGAGATTGTCCATTTTGTACACGAAGTGCATCCAGTTTTTGCCGTAACCCTCTCTACTTTTTTGCACATGCTATGTGGGTGAAATTATGATATCATGCCTACTTTCAACCTTTTCTGGGTTCATTTGAAATGCTTTTCAATTTCAGGGTCATTTAGCTGAAAAATCAGTAAATGCATGAAAGAATTTGCTTCACATAAAATTTCTTCGTGTTCCAAATGCCAAAACACATAACTAGCTACCTTAACTATTAGAGAGATTCCCTCCTGGGTGTGAAACACAGAAGAAAGTGATGGTGAAGCCGATCACATCCCAGATCTTTGGGTGTGAAACTTTTTCTTCGCGTGTGTCCCTTTGCGCCGTAGCCATGGAAAATTTTCATCATTTAACTGGATGCTCGGGTCAATATTCACTATGAATGGATCAATTTCATCAAACTTTTCATAATCTCCTTACATATCTGTCTTGCCATCCACTCCCACGATGTTCCTCTTCCCAGAAAGAACTATGTGCCGCTTTGGCTCATCGTACGATGCATTCGCTGAAGGAAATATGCCCTAGAGGCAATAATAAAGTTATTATTTATTTCCTTATATCATGATAAATGTTTATTATTCATGATAGAATTGTATTAACCGGAAACATAATACATGTGTGAATACATAGACAAACATAGTGTCACTAGTATGCCTCTACTTGACTAGCTCGTTGATCGAAGATGGTTAAGTTTCCTAGCCATAGACATGAGTTGTCATTTGATTAACATGATCACATCATTAGGAGAATGATGTGATTGACTTGACCCATTTAGTTAGCTTAGAACTTGCTCGTTTAGTTTGTTGCTATTGCTTTCTTCATGACTTATACATGTTCCTATGACTATGAGATATGCAACTCCCGTTTACCGGAGGAACACTTTGTGTGCTACCAAACGTCACAACGTAACTGGGTGATTATAAAGGTGCTCTACAGGTGTCTCCGAAGGTACTTGTTGGGTTGGCGTATTTCGAGATTAGGATTTGTCACTCCGATTGTCGGAGAGGTATCTCTGGGCCCTCTCGGTAGTGCACATCACATAAGCCTTGAAAGCATTGCAACTAATAAGTTAGCTGCGGGATGATGTATTACGGAACGAGTAAAGAGACTTACCGGTAACGAGATTGAACTAGGTATTGAGATACCGACGATCAAATCTCGCGCAAGTAACATACCGATGACAAAGGGAACAACGTATGTTGTTATGCAGTCTGACCGATAAAAGAACTTCGCAGAATATGTAGGAGCCAATATGAGCATCCAGGTTCCGCTATTGGTTATTGACCGGAGACGTGTCTCGGTCATGTCTACATTATTCTCGAACCCGTAGGGTCCGCACGCTTAACATTACGATGACAGTTTCATTATGAGTTTATGTATTTTGATGTACCTAAGGTTGTTCGGAGTCCCGGATATGATCACGGACATGACGAGGAATCTCGAAATGGTCGAGACATACAGATCGATATATTGGACGGCTATATTCGAACACCGGAAGTGTTTTGGGTGATTTCGGAGAAAACCGGAGTGCCGGAAGGGTTACCGGAACCCCCCGGTGAAGTATTGGGCCTTAGTGGGCCTGAGGGCAGAGAGAGGGCAGCAGCCCAGGAGGTGGCGCGCCCCCTCCCATGGGGAGTCTGAATTGGACTAGGGGAGGGGGGCGCGGCCCCTCTTTCCCTCTCCCTCTACCTCTCTTTCCTTCCCCCTTCTCTCTTCCTAGTTGGACTAGGAAAGGGGAGTCCTACTCCTACTAGGAGGAGGACTCCCCCCCTCCTTGGCGCGCCCCAAGGGCCGGCCGGCCTCTCCCCCTTGCTCCTTTATATACAGGGGCAAGGGGGCACCTCTAGACACACAAGTTGATCTTCATGATCGTTCTCTTAGCCGTGTGCGGTGCCCCCCTCCACCATAATCCTCGATAATATTGTAGCGGTGCTTAGGCGAAGCCCTGCGACGGTAGAACATCAAGATGGTCACCACGCCGTCGTGCTGACGGAACTCTTCCTCGACATTTTGCTGGATCGGAGTCCGGGGATCGTCATCGAGCTGAACGTGTGCTAGAACTCGTAGGTGCCGTAGTTTCGGTGCTTGATCGGTCGGGCCGTGAAGACGTACAACTACATCAACCGCGTTGTGCTAACGCTTCCGCTTCCGGTCTATGAGTGTACGTAGACAACACTCTCCCCTCTCGTTGCTATGCATCACCATGATCTTGCGTGTGCATAGGAATTTTTTTGAAATTACTACGTTACCCAACAGTGGCATCCGAGCCTAGGTTTTATGCGTTGATGTTGTGCATGAGTAGAACACAAGTGAGTTGTGGGCGATATAAGTCATACTGCTTACCAGCATGTCATACTTTGGTTCGGCGGTATTGTTGGATGAAGCGGCCCGGACCGACATTACGCGTACGCTTACGCGAGACTGGTTCTACCGACGTGCTTTGCACACAGGTGGCTGGCGGGTGTCAGTTTCTCTAACTTTATTTGAACCGAGTGTGGCTATGCCCGGTCCTTGCGAAGGTTAAAACAGCACCAACTTGACAAACTATCGTTGTGGTTTTTGTTGCGTAGGTAAGAACGGTTCTTGCTAAAGCCCGTAGCAGCCACGTAAAACTTGCAACAACAAAGTAGAGGACGTCTAACTTGTTTTTGCAGGGCATGTTGTGATGTGATATGGTCAAGACATGATGCTAAATTTTATTGTATGAGATGATCATGTTTTGTAACCGAGTTATCGGCAACTGGCATGAGCCATATGGTTGTCGCTTTATTGTATGCAATGCAATTGCTCTGTAATGCTTTACTTTATCACTAAGCGGTAGCGATAGTCGTGGAAGCATAAGTTTTGGCGAGACGACAATGATGCTACGATGGTGATCAAGGTGCTGCGCCGGTGACGATGGTGATCATGACGGTGCTTCGAAGATGGAGATCACAAGCACAAGATGATGATGGCCATATCATATCACTTATATTGATTGCATGTGATGTTTACCTTTTATGCATCTTATCTTGCATTGATTAACGGTAGCATTATAAGATGATCCCTCACTAAATTATCAATGTATAAGTGTTTTCCCTGAGTATGCACCGTTGCGAAAGTTCTTCGTGCTGAGACACCACGTGATCATCGGGTGTGATAGGCTCTACGTTCAAATACAACGGGTGCAAAACAGTTGCACACGCGGAATACTCAGGTTTAACTTGACGAGCCTAGCATATAATAGATATGGCCTCGGAACACGGAGACCGAAAGGTCGAGCGTGAATCATATAGTAGATATGATCAACATATTGATGTTCACCATTGATACTACTCCATCTCACGTGATGATCGGACATGGTTTAGTTGATTTGGATCACGTGATCACTTAGAGGATTAGAGGGATATCTTTCTAAGTGGGAGTTCTTAAGTAATGTGATTAATTGAACTTAAATTTATCATGAACTTAGTACCTGATAGTATCTTTCTTGTCTATGTTTGATTGTAGATAGATGGCTCGTGCTGTTGTTCCGTTGAATTTTAATGCGTTCCTTGAGAAAGCAAAGTTGAAAGATGATGGTAGCAATTACACGGACTGGGTCCGTAACTTGAGGATTATCCTCATTGCTGCACAGAAGAATTACGTCCTGGAAGCACCGCTAAGTGCCAAGCCTGCCGCAGGAGCAACACCAGATGTCATGAACGTCTGGAAGAGCAAAGCTGATGACTACTCGATAGTTCAGTGTGCCATGCTTTACGGCTTAGAACCGGGTCTTCAACGACGTTTTGAACGTCATGGAGCATATGAGACATTCCAGGAGTTGAAGTTAATATTTCAAGAAAATTCCCAGATTGAGAGATATGAAGTCTCCAATAAGTTCTATAGCTGCAAGATGGAGGAGAATAGTTCTATCAGTGAACATATACTCAAAATGTCTGGGTATCATAATCACTTGACTCAACTGGGGGTTAATCTTCCTATTGATAGTGTCATTGACAGAGTTCTTCAATCACTGCCACCAAGCTACAAAAGCTTCGTGATGAACTATATTATGCAAGGGATGAATAAGACTATTCCTGAGCTCTTCGCAATGCTAAAAGCCGCGGAGGTAGAAATCAAGAAGGAGCATCAAGTGTTGATGGTCAATAAGACCACCAGTTTCAACAAAAAGGGCAAAGGGAAGAAGAAAGGGAACTTCAAGAAGAAGAGCAAACAAGTTGCTGCTCGGGAGAAGAAACCCAAGTCTGGACCTAAGCCTGAAACTGAGTGCTTCTACTGCAAGCAGACTGGTCACTGGAAGCGGAACTGCCCCAAGTATTTGACGGATAAGAAGGATGGCAAAGTGAACAAAGGTATATGTGATATACATGTTATTGATGTGTACCTTACTAATGCTCGCAGTAGCACCTGGGTATTTGATACTGGTTCTGTTGCTAACATTTTCAACTCGAAACAGGTGCTATGGATCAAGCGAAGATTGGCTAAGGACGAGGTGACGATGCGCGTGGGAAATGGTTCCAAAGTCGATGTGATCGCGGTCGGCACGCTACCTCTACATCTACCTTCAGGATTAGTATTAGACCTAAATAATTGTTATTTGGTGCCAGCGTTGAGAATGAACATTATATCTGGATCTTGTTTAATGCGAGACGGTTATTCATTTAAATTAGAGAATAATGGTTGTTCTATTTATATGAGTAATATCTTTTATGGTCATGCACCCTTGAAGAGTGGTCTATTTTTGATGAATCTCGATAGTAGTGATACACATATTCATAATGTTGAAATCAAAAGATGCAGAGTTGATAATGATAGTGCAACTTATTTGTGGCACAACCGTTTAGGTCATATCAGTGTAAAGCGCATGAAGAAACTCCATACTGATGGACTTTTGGAACCACTATATTTTGAATCACTTGGTACTTGCGAACCGTGCCTCATGGGTAAGATGACTAAAACGCCGTTCTCCGGTACTATGGTGAGAGCAACGGATTTGTTGGAAATCATACATACAGATGTATGTGGTCCAATGAATGTTGAGGCTCGTGGCGGATATCGTTATTTTCTCACCTTCACAGATGATTTAAGCAGATATGGGTATATCTACTTAATGAAACATAAGTCTGAAACATTTGAAAAGTTTAAAGAATTTCAGAGTGAAGTTGAAAATCATCGTAACAAGAAAATAAAGTTTCTACGATCTGATCGTGGAGGAGAATATTTGAGTTACGAGTTTGGTCTACATTTGAAACAATGCGGAATAGTTTCGCAACTCACGCCACCCGGAACACCACAGCGTAATGGTGTGTCTGAACGTCGTAATCGTACTTTTTTAGATACAGTGCGATCTATGATGTCTCTTGCTGATTTAACGTTATCGTTTTGGGGCTATGCTTTAGAGATGGCTGCATTCACGTTAAATAGGACACCATCGAAATCCGTTGAGACGACGCCTTATGAACTGTGGTTTGGCAAGAAACCAAAGTTGTCGTTTCTTAAAGTTTGGGGCTGCGATGCTTATGTGAAAAAGCTTTAACCTGATAAGCTCGAAGCCAAATCGGAGAAACGTGTCTTCATAGGATACCCAAAGGAGACTGTTGGGTACACCTTCTATCACAGATCCGAAGGCAAGACTTTTGTTGCTAAATTCGGAGTTTTTCTAGAGAAGGAGTTTCTCTCGAAAGAAGTGAGTGGGAGAAAAGTAGAATTTGATGAGGTAACTATACCTGCTCCCTTATTGGAAAGTAGTACATCACAGAAATCGGTTTCTATGACACTTACACCAATTAGTCAGGAAGCTAATGATAATGATCATGAAACTTCAGATCAAGTTACTACCGAACCTCGTAGATCAACCAGAGTAAGATCCGCACCAGAGTGGTACAGTAATCCTGTTCTGAAAGTCATGCTACTAGATCATGATGAACCTACGAACTATGAAGAAGCGATGGTGAGCCCAGATTCCGCAAAATGGCTAGAAGCCATGAAATCTGAGATGGGATCCATGTATGAGAACAAAGTGTGGACTTTGGCTGACTTGCCCGTTGATCGGCAAGCAATTGAGAATAAATGGATCTTCAAGAAGAAGACTGACGTTGATGGTAATGTTACTGTCTATAAAGCTCGACTTGTTGCAAAAGGTTTTTGACAAGTTCAAGGGATTGACTACGATGAGACCTTCTCACCTGTAGCGATGCTTAAGTCTGTCCAAATCATGTTAGCAATTGCCGCATTTTATGATTATGAAATTTGGCAAATGGATGTCAAAACTGCATTTCTGAATGGATTTCTGGAAGAAGAGTTGTATATGATGCAACGAGAAGGTTTTGTCGATCCAAAGGGAGCTAACCTAGTGTGCAAGCTCCAGCGATCCATTTATGGACTGGTGCAAGCCTCTCGGAGTTGGAATAAATGCTTTGGTAGTGTGATCAAAGCATTTGGTTTTATACAGACTTTTGGAGAAGTCTGTATTTACAAGAAAGTGAGTGGGAGCTCTGTAGCATTTCTGATATTATATGTGGATGACATATTATTGATTGGAAATAATATAGAATTTCTGGATAGCATAAAGGGATACTTGAATAAGAGTTTTTCAATGAAAGACCTCGGTGAAGCTGCTTACATATTGGGCATTAAGATCTATAGAGATAGATCAAGACGCTTAATTGGACTTTCACAAAGCACATACCTTGACAAGATTTTGAAGAAGTTCAAAATGGATCAAGCAAAGAAAGGGTTCTTGCCTGTGTTACAAGGTGTGAAGTTGAGTAAGACTGAATGTCCGACCACCGCAGAAGATAGACAGAAAATGAAAGATGTTCCCTATGAAGGAAATATGCCCTAGAGGCAATAATAAAGTTATTATTTATTTCCTTATTTCATGATAAATGTTTATTATTCATGCTAGAATTGTATTAACCGGAAACATAATACATGTGTGAATACATAGACAAAGAGAGTGTCACTAGTATGCCTCTACTTGACTAGCTCGTTAATCAAAGATGGTTATGTTTCCTAACCATGGACAAAGAGTTGTTATTTGATTAACGGGATCACATCATTAGATGAATGATCTGATTGACATGACCCAGTCCATTAGCTTAGCACCCGATCGTTTAGTATGTTGCTATTGCTTTCTTCATGGCTTATACATGTTCCTATGACTATGAGATTATGCAACTCCCGTTTGCCGGAGGAACACTTTGTGTGCTACCAAACGTCACAACGTAACTGGGTGATTATAAAGGGGCTCTACAGGTGTCTCCAAAGGTACATGTTGGGTTGGCGTATTTTGAGATTAGGATTTGTCACTCCGATTGTCGGAGAGGTATCTCTGGGCCCTCTCGGTAATGCACATCACTTAAGCCTTACAAGCATTGCAACTAATGAGTTAGTTGCGGGATGATGTATTACGGAACGAGTAAAGAGACTTGCCGGTAACGAGATTGAACTAGGTATTGGATACCGACGATCGAATCTCGGGCAAGTAACATACCGATGACAAAGGGAACAACGTATGTTGTTATGCGGTCTGACCGATAAAGATCTTCGTAGAATATGTAGGAGCCAATATGGGCATCCAGGTCCCGCTATTGGTTATTGACCGGAGACGTGTCTCGGTCATGTCTACATTGTTCTCGAACCGTAGGGTCCGCACGCTTAAAGTTACGATGATAGTTTCATTATGAGTTTATGTATTTTGATGTACCGAAGGTTGTTCGGAGTCCCGGATGTGATCACAGACATGACGAGGAGTCTCGAAATGGTCGAGACATAAAGATTGATATATTGGACGGCTATATTCGGACACCGGAAGTGTTCCGGGGAAGTTTCGGATAGAACCAGAGAACCGGGGGGTGACCGGAACCCCCCGGGGGGTTAATGGGCCTCATGGGCCTAAAGTGGAGAAGAGGAAAGGCAGCCAGGGCAGGCCGCGCGCCCCCTCTCCCCTTAGTCCGAATTGGACAAGGAGGGAGGGGCGGCGCCCCCCTTTCCTTCCTCTCCTCTCTCCCTTCCTTCCCCCTCTCCTACTTGGACAAGGAAAGGGAGGGGAGTCCTACTCCCGGTAGGAGTAGGACTCCTCCTGCGCGCCTCCTACTAGGGCCGGCCGCACCCCCCCTTGGCTCCTTTATATACGGGGGCAGGGGGCACCCTAGGACACACAAGTTGATCTTCGTGATCATTCCTTAGCCGTGTGCGGTGCCCCCCTCCACGATATTACACCTCGATCATATTGTAGCAGTGCTTAGGCGAAGCCCTGCGATGGTTAAACATCAAGATCGTCACCACGCCATCGTGCTGACGAAACTCCTCCCCGAAGCTTTGCTGGATCGGAGCCCGGGGTGCGTCATCGAGCTGTACGTGTGTCAAGAACTCGGAGGTGCCGGAGTAACGGTGCTTGGATCGGTTGGACCAGGAAGACGTACGACTACTTCCTCTATGTTGCGTCAACGCTTTCGCTTCGGTCTACGAGGGTACGTAGAGAACACTCTCCCCTCTCGTTGCTATGCATCACCATGATCTTGCGTGTGCATAGGAAAATTTTGAAATTACTATGTTCCCCATCAGTGGCATCCGAGCCTAGGTTTTATGGTTTGATGTTGTATGCACGAGTAGAACACAAGTGAGTTGTGGGCGATATAAGTCATACTGCCTACCAGCATGTCATACTTTGGTTCGGCGGTATTGTTGGATGAAGCGGCCCGGACCGACATTACGCGTACGCTTACGCGAGACCGGTTCTCCCGACGTGCTTTGCACATAGGTGGCTTGCGGGTGACAGTTTCTCCAACTTTAGTTGAACCGAGTGTGGCTACGCCCGGTCCTTGCGAAGGTTAAAACGACATAAACTTGACAAAATATCGTTGTGGTTTTGATGCGTAGGTAAGATCGGTTCTTGCTTAAGCCCGTAGCAGCCACGTAAAACTTGCAACAAACAAAGTAGAGGACGTCTAACTTGTTTTTGCAGGGCATGTTGTGATGTGATATGGTCAAGACATGATGCTAAATTTTATTGTATGAGATGATCATGTTTTGTAACTGAGTTATCGGCAACTGGCAGGAGCCATATGGTTGTCACTTTATTGTATGCAATGCAATCGCCCTGTAATGCTTTACTTTATCACTAAGCGGTAGCGGTAGTCGTAGAGGCATAAGATCGGCGAGACGACAATGATGCTACGATGGAGATCAAGGTGTCGCGCCGGTGACGATGGTGATCAGGACGGTGCTTCGGAGATGGAGATCACAAGCACAAGATGATGATGGCCATATCATATCACTTATATTGATTGCATGTAATGTTTATCTTTTATGCATCTTATCTTGCTTTGATTGACGGTAGCATTATAAGATGATCTCTCACTAAATTATCAAGAAGTGTTCTCCCTGAGTATGCACCGTTGCCAAAGTTCGTCGTGCCCAGATACCACGTGATGATTGGGTGTGATAAGCTCTACGTCCATCTACAACGGGTGCAAGCCAGTTTTTGCACACGCAGAATACTCAGGTTAAACTTGACGAGCCTAGCATATGCAGATATGGCCTCGGAACACGGAGACCGAAAGGTCGAGCGTGAATCATATAGTAGATATGATCAACATAATGATGTTCACCAATGAAACTACTCCATCTCACGTGATGATCGGACATGGTTTAGTTGATTTGGATCACGTAATCACTTAGAGGATTAGAGGGATGTCTATCTAAGTGGGAGTTCTTAAGTAATATGATTAATTGAACTTTAATTTATCATGAACTTAGTCCTGGTAGTATTAGCATATCTATGTTGTAAATCAATAGCTCGGGTTGTTGCTTTCATATGTTTATTTTGATATGTTCCTAGAGAAAATTGTGTTGAAAGATGTTAGTAGCAATGATGCGGATTGGATCTGTGATCTGAGGTTTATCCTCATTGCTGCACAGAAGAATTATGTCCTTGATGCACCGCTAGGTGACAGACCTATTGCAGGAGCAGATGCAGACGTTATGAACGTTTGGCTAGCTCAATATGATGACTACTTGATAGTTTAGTGCACCATGCTTAACGGCTTAGAATCGGGACTTCAAAGACGTTTTGAACGTCATGGACCATATGAGATGTTCCAGGAGTTGAAGTTAATATTTCAAGCAAATACCCGAGTTGATAGATATGAAGTCTCCAACAAGTCCTATAGCTAAAAGATGGAGGAGAATCGCTCAACTAGTGAGCATGTGCCCAGATTGTCTGAGTACTACAATCGCTTGAATCAAGTGGGAGTTAATCTTCCAGATAAGATAGTGATTGACAGAATTCTCTAGTCACCATCACCAAGTTAGTAGAACTTCGTGATGAAGTATGATATGCAAAGGATAACGAAAACGATTCCCAAGCTCTTCGTAATGCGGAAATTGATGAAGGTAGAAATCAAGAAAAACATCAAGTGTTGATGGTAGACAAGACCACTAGTTTCAAGAAAAGGGCAGAGGAAAGAAGGGGAACTTCAAAAAGAACAGCAAGCAAGTTGCTGCTCAAGTGAAGAAGCCCAAGTCTGATCCTAAGCCTGAGACTAAGTGCTTCTACTACAAAGGGACTGGTCACTGGAAGCGGAACTACCCCAAGTGATTGGCAGATAAGAAGGATGGCAAAGTGAACATAAGTATATTTGATATACATGTAATTGGTGTGTACTTTACTAGTGTTTATAGCAACCCCTCAGTATTTGATACTAGTTCAGTTGCTAAGATTAGTAACTCAAAACGGGAGTTGCAGAATAAAGACTAGTTAAGGGTGAAGTGACGATGTGTTGGAAGTGGTTCCAAGATTGATATGATCATCATCGCACACTCCCTATACTTTCGGGATTAGTGTTGAACCTGAATAAGTGTTATTTGGTGTTTGCGTTGAGCATGAATATGATTTGATCATGTTTATTGTAATACGGTTATTCATTTAAGTACGAGAATAAATTGTTGTTCTGTTTACATGAATAAAACCTTATATGGTTACACACCCAATGAAAATAGTTCGTTGGATCTCGATCGTAGTGATACACATAATCATAATATTGAAACCAAAAGATGCAAAGTTAATAATGATAGTGCAACTTATTTGTGGCACTGCCGTTTAGGTCATATTGGTGTAAAGCGCATGAAAAAACTCCATGCTGATGGGATTTTGGGATCACTTGATTATGAATCACTTGATGCTTGCGAACCATGCCTCATGGGCAAGATGACTAAGACTCCATTCTCCGGAGCGAGCAGCTGACTTATTGGAAATAATACATATTGATGTATGCGATCCGATGAGTGTTAAGGCTCACGGCAAGTATCGTTATTTTCTGAACTTCACAGATGATTTGAGCAGACATGGGTATATCTACTTGATGAAACATAAGTCTGAAACATTTGAAAAGTTCAAAGAATTTCAGAGTGAAGTGGAAAATCATCATGACAAGAAAATAAAGTTTCTACGATCTGATCGCGGAGACAAATATTTGAGTTACGAGTTTGGTCTTCAATTAAAACAATGTGGAATAGTTTCACAAACTCATGCCACATGGAACACCACAGCATAATGGTGTGTCTGAACGTCATAACCGTACTTTATTGGATATAGTGCAATCTATGATGTCTCTTACCGATCTACCACTATCGTTTCGGGGTTATGCATTAGAGACAGCTGCATTCACGTTAAAAGGGCACCATCTAAATCTGTTGAGACGACACCGTATGAACTGTGGTTTGGCAAGAAACCAAAGTTGACGTTTCTCAAAGTTTGGGGTTACAATGCTTATGTGAAAAAGTTTCATCCTGATAAGCTCAAACCCAAATCGGAAAAGTGTGTCTTCATAGGATACCCAAAAAGTTACTGTTGGGTCCACCTTCTATCACAGATCCGAAGGCAAGAATTTTGTTGCTAAATTCGGAAACTTTCTGGAGAAGGAGTTTCTCTCGAAAGAAGTGAGTGGGAGGAAAGTAGAACTTGATGAGGTAACTGTTCCTGCTCCATAATTGGAAAGTAGTTCATCACAGAAATCTGTTCCTGTGACTCCTGCACCAATAAGTGAGGAAGATAATGATGATGATCATGTAACTTCGGATCAAGTTACTACCAAACCTCGTAGGTCAACCAGAGTGAGATCCACACCAGAGTGGTACGGTAATCCTATTCTTGAGGTCATGTTACTTGACCATGACGAACCTACGAACTATGAGGAAGCGATGACGAGCCCAGATTCCGATAAATGGCTTGAGGCCATGAAATCTGAGGTATGATCCATGTATGAGAACAAAGTATGGACTTTGGTTGACTTGCCCGATGATCGGCAAGCAATTGAGAATAAATGGATCCTCAAGAGGAAGACGGACGCTGATAGTAGTGTTACTATCCACAAAGCTAGAATTGTCGCAAAAGGTTTTCGACAAGTTCAAGGTGTTGACTACGATGAGAGTTTCTCACTCGTATCTATGCTTAAGTCTGTCCGAATCATGTTAGTAATTGCCGCATTATGAAATCTGGCAAATGGATAAACAAAACTGCATTCCTTAATGGATTTATTAAAGAAGAGTTGTATATGATGCAACCAGAAGGTTTTGTCAATCCAAAAGGTGCTAACAAAATGTGCAAACTCCAGCGATCCATCTGTGGACTAGTGCAAGCATCTCGGAGTTGGAATATATGCTTTGATGAGTTGATCAAAGCATATAGTTTTATACAGACTTGCGGTGAAGCCTGTATTTACAAGAAAGTGAGTGGGAGCACTACAACATTTCTGATAGGTATATGTGAATGACATATTGTTGATCGGAAATAATGTAGAATTATTCTGTAAAGCATAAAGGAGTGTTTGAAAGGAGTTTTTCAAAGAAAGACTTCGGTGAAGCTGCTTACATATTGAGCTTCAAAATCTATAGAGATAGATCAAGACGCCTGATAAGTTTTTCCAATGAGTACATACCTTGACAAGATTTTGAAGTAGTTCAAAATGGAGCAGTCAAAGAAAGAGTTCTTGCCTGTATTACAAGGTGTGAAGTTGAGTAAGACTCAAAGTCCGACCACGGCAGAAGATAGAAAGAGAATGAAAGTCATTCCCTATGCCTTGGCCATAGGTTCTATAAAGTATGTCATGTTGTATACCAGATCTATTGTATACCCTGCACTGATTTGGCAAGGGAGTACAATAGTGATCTAGGAGTAGATCACTGGACAGCGGTCAGAATTATCCTTAGTGAAATAAGGATATGTTTCTTGATTATGGACGTGACAAAAAGGTTCGTCGTAAAGGGTTGCATCGATGCAAGTTTTTGACACTGATCCAGATGATTCTAAGTCTCAATATGGATACATATTGAAAGTGGGAGCAATTAGCTAGAGTAGCTCCGTGCAGAGCATTGTAGACATAGAATTTTGCAAAATACATACAGATCTGAATTTGGCAGGCCCGTTGACTAAATTTCTCTCACAAGCAAAACATGATCACTCTTTGGGTGTTAATCACATAGCAATGTGAACTAGATTATTGAATCTAGTAAACCCTTTGGGTGTTAGTCACATGGAGATGTGAACCAATCACATAAAGATGTGAATTATTGGTGTTAATCACATAGCGATGTGAACTAGATTATTGACTCTAGTGCAAGTGGGAGACTGAAGGAAATATGCCCTAGAGGCAATAATAAAGTTATTATTTATTTCCTTATATCATGATAAATGTTTATTATTCATGCTAGAATTGTATTAACCGGAAACATAATACATGTGTGAATACATAGACAAACATAGTGTCACTAGTATGCCTCTACTTGACTAGCTCGTTAATCAAAGATGGTTATGTTTCCTAACCATGCACAAAGAGTTGTTATTTGATTAACGGGATCACATCATTAGATGAATGATCTGATTGACATGACCCATTCCATTAGCTTAGCTCCCGATCGTTTAGTATGTTGCTATTGCTTTCTTCATGACTTATACATGTTCCTATGACTATGAGATTATGCAACTCCCGTTTGCCGGAGGAACACTTTGTGTGCTACCAAACGTCACAACGTAACTGGGTGATTATAAAGGTGCTCTATAGGTGTCTCCGAAGGTACTTGTTGGGTTAGCGTATTTCGAGATTAGGATTTGTCACTACGATTGTCGGAGAGGTATCTCTGGGCCCTCTCGGTAATGCACATCACATAAGCCTTGCATGCATTGCAAGTAATAAGTTAGCTGCGGGATGATGTATTACGGAACGAGTAAAGAAACTTACCGGTAATGAGATTGAACTAGGTATTGAGATACCAACGATCAAATCTCGGGCAAGTAACATACCGATGACAAAGGGAACAACGTATGTTGTTATGCGGTCTGACTGATAAAAGATCTTCGTAGAATATGTAGGAGCCAATATGAGCATGCAGGTTCCGCTATTGGTTATTGACCGGAGACGTGTCTCGGTCATGTCTACATTATTCTCGAACCCGTAGGGTCCGCACGCTTAACGTTACGATGACAGTTTCATTATGAGTTTATATATTTTGATGCACCGAAGGTTGTTCGGAGTCCCGGATATGATCACGGACATGACGAGGAGTCTCGAAATGGTCGAGACATAAAGATCGATATATGGGACGGCTATATTCGGACACCGGAAGTGTTTCGGGTGATTTTGGAGAAAACCGGAGTGCCGGAAGGGTTACCGGAACCCCCCGGGGAAGTATTGGGCCTTAGTGGGCCTGAGGGGAGAGAGAGGGCAGCAGCCCAGGAGGTGGCGCGCCCCCTCCCATGGGGAGTCCGAATTGGAATAGGGAAGGGGGGCGCAGCCCCTCTTTCCCTCTCCCCCTCCCTCTCTTTCCTTCCCCCTTCTCTCTTCCTAGTTGGACTAGGAAAGGGGAGTCCTACTCCTACTAGGAGGAGGACTCCCCCCCTCCTTGGCGTGCCCCAAGGGCCGGCCGGCCTCTCCCCCTTGCTCCTTTATATACAGGGGCAGGGGGCACCTCTAGACACACAAGTTGATCTTCGTGATCGTTCTCTTAGCCGTGTGCGGTGCCCCCCTCCACCATAATCCTCGATAATATTGTAGTTGTGGTTAGGCGAATCCCTGCGACGGTAGAACATCAAGATCGTCACCACGTCGTCGTGCTGATGGAACTCTTCCCCGACACTTTGCTGGATCGGAGTCCGGGGATCGTCATCGAGCTGAACGTGTGCTAGAACTCGGAGGTGTCGTAGTTTCGGTGCTTGATCGGTCGGGCCGTGAAGACGTACGACTACATCAACCGTGTTGTGCTAACGCTTACGCTTCCGGTCTACGAGGGTACGTAGACAACACTCTCCCCTCTCGTTGCTATGCATCACCATGATCTTGCGTGTGCGTAGGAAATTTTTTGAAATTACTACATTACCCAACATTCGCTTCCTTATCTTTTCTTTTTCTCGGCTTGGTAGACATGTCCTTCACATAGAAAACCTGTGCCACATCATTGGCTAGGACGAATTGTTCGTCTGCATACGCAAGATTGTTGAGATCCACCGTTGTCATTCCGTACTGCGGGGCTTCCGTTACCCCGCCTCGTGTCATATTGACCCATTTGCACTGAAACAAAGGGACCTTCAAACCACGTCGATAGTCAAGTTCCCATATGTCCTGTATATAACCATAATATGTTTCCTTTCCCGTCTTGTTTTCTGCATCGAAGCGAACACCACTGTTTTGGATGGTGCTCTTCTTATCTTGGGCGATCGTGTAAAATGTATTACCATTTATCTCGTACCCTTTGAAAGTCATTATATTTGAAGATGGTAACTGGGACAGCAAGTACATGTCATCTTCAATAGAGGCGTCATGCATGGTACGTGTCTACAACCAGCTGGCGAAACTTCTGGTTTGTTCACGTGTAATCCAGTCATCAGACCGCTCCGAGTGTTTGGAGCGTAGCAAATTCTTGTGTTCATCCATATATGGAGCCACCAAGGTGGAATTCTGTAGAACTGTGTAGTGTGCTTCAGTGAGAGAATGTCCGTCCATACATATTATTTGTTCCCCTCCTAGCGTGCCTTTTCCATCCAGTCTGCCCTTATGTCACAATTCAGGAACACCAATCGGCTTAAGGTCAGGAATAAAGTCAATACAAAACTCAATGACCTCCTCATTTTCATGGCCCTTGGAGATGCTTCCTTCTGGCCTAGCACGGTTATGAACATATTTATTTAAGACTCCCATGAACCTCTCAAGGGGGTACATATTGTGTAGAAATACAGGACCCAAAACGTTAATCTCTTCGCATAGGTGAACTAGGATGTGTGTCATGATGTTGAAGAAGGATGGTGGGAACACCAACTCAAAACTGACAAGACATTGCACCAAATCATTCTCTAACCTTGGTATGATTTCTGGATCGATTACCTTCTGAGAGATTGCATTGAGGAATGCACATAGCTTCACAATGGCTAATCGAACGTTTTCCGGTAGAAGCCCCCTCAATGCAACCAGAAGCAGTTGCGTCATAATCACGTGGCAGTCATGAGACTTTAGGTTCTGGAACTTTTTCTCTGCCATGTTTATTATTCCCTTTATATTCGACGAGAAGCCAGACGGTACCTTAATACTGAGCAGGCATTCAAAGAAGATTTCCTTCTCTTCTTTGGTAAGAGCGTAGCTTGCATGACCCTGATGTATGCCATCTTTTCCGTGCATACGTTGCTGGTCCTCCCATGCCTCAGGTGTATCTTTTGTCTTCCCATACACGCCCAAGAAGCCAAGCGGGGTCACACAAAGATTACTCGTCATGTGCATCACGTCGATCGCGGAGCGGACCTCTAGGTCTTTCCAATAGGGCAGGTCCCAAAATATAGATTTCTTCTTCCCCATGGATGCGCGTCCGTCAGCGTCATTCGGAACAGGTTGTCCACCAGGACCCTTTCCAAAGACCACCTTCAAATCCTTGACCATATCATGTACATCAGCACCAGTACGGTGGCGAGGCTTCGTCCGGTGATCCGCCTCACCTTTGAAATGCTTGCCTTTCTTTCTTACGGGATGCCTGCTCGGAAGAAATCGACGATGTCCCAGGTAAACATTCTTCTTACAATTAGCCAAATTATATTGTCGGTATCGTCCAAATAGTGCGTGCATGTGCGGTATCCCTTGTTTGTCTATCCTGAAAGGTTACTGAGAGCAGGCCAATCATTGATGGTCACGAACAGCAACGCCTTTAGGTCAAATTCTTCCCCCATGTGCTCATCCCACGCACGTACACCTGTTCCATTCCACAGTTGTAAGAGTTCTTCAACTAATGGCCTTATCAATGTCGTTGTCGGGTTGCTTAGGGCCTTGGATGAGCATTGGCATCATAATGAACTTCCGCTTCATGCACAACCAAGGAGGAAGGTTATACAAACATAGAGTCACAGGCTAGGTGTTATGCTTGCTGCTCTGCTCCCTAAAAGGATTAATGCCATCTGCGCTTAGACCAAACCATACGTTCCTTGCGTCATCTGCAAACTCCTTCACATACTTTCTTTCAATTTTTCTCCACTGCGACCCGTCAGCGGGTACTCTCAACTTTCCGTCTTTCTTACGGTCTTCTCTGTGCCATCGCATCGCCTTGGCATGCTCTTTGTTTTGGAACAAACGTTTCAACCGTGGTATTATAGGAGTACCACATCATCTTGGCAGGAATCTTCTTCCTGGGGCGCTCGCCCTCGACATCACCAGGGTCATCGTGGCTGATCTTATAGCGCAATGCACCGCATACCGGGCAAGCGTTCAAATCCTCGCCGCGGTAGAGGATGCAATCATTAGGGCATGCATGTATCTTCTGCACCTCTAACCCTAGAGGGCAGACAACCTTCTTTGCTTCGTACGTACTCTCGGGCAATTCGTTGTCCTTTGGAAGCATATTCTTTATCATTACCAGCAACTTTCCAAATCCCTTGTCAGATACACCATTCTCTGCCTTCTATTGTAGCAATTCCAGTGTGGTGCCTAGCTTTTTCTTGTCACCTACGCAATTCGGGTACAACAATTTTTTGTGATCCTCTAACATGTGCTGCAACTTCTTCTTCTCCAAATCACTTGCGCAGTTTCTCTTTGCATCGGCAATGGCCCGACCTAGATCATCAACGGGCTCATCCGATGCCTCTTCTTCAGCTTCTTCCCGCATTGCTGGCTCAGCTTCTTCCCGCATTACCGGCTCAGTTCTTCCCTGTGTATCATCGTATTCAAGGAACCCATGGCCAGGATAGCTGTCGTCGTCCTCTTCTTCTTCATTGTCTTCCATCATAACACCTCTTTCTCCATGCTTGGTCCAAACATTATAGTGGGGCATGAAACCGGACTCAAACAAGTGGACGTGAATGGTTCTTGACGTAGAGTAATTGTGACCATTCTTACAGCCAGCACATGGACAAGGCATAAAACCATTCGCCTGCTTGTTTGCCTCAGCCCCAAGCAGAAAAGTACGCACGCCATTAATGAACTTGGGAGAGCATCGGTCATCGTACATCCATTGCCGGCTCATCTTCAATACACAGCACCGAAAACACCAAATTAATAAAATACATAAAGATCATACAACAGTTAAATGCAACAAACAAATAACTCTCTAGCTAAAGAATTTAAATGCAACAACAAATGCGATCAAGATCGCAACTAAGGTAACAATTATTCCAACAGCATAATGATACCAAGCCTCACTATGAATGGCATATTTTCTAATCTTTCTAATCTTCAAGCGCATTTCTCCATCTTAATCTTGTGATCATCGACGACATCGGCAACATGCAACTCCAATTCCATCTTCTCCCCCTCAATTCTTTTCAATTTTTCCTTCAAATCCTCGTTTTCTCTTTCAACTAAATTTAACCTCTCGACAATAGGGTCGGTTGGAATTTCCGATTCAACTACCTCCTACATACAAATATCTATGTCAACTTGATGTGCATAATTTGTCATCAACACGAAATGCAATGAATAGTTTTAAAAGAGAATATACCACATCCGAATCATAACCCGGACGAGGTCCGACGAGGACGGATATCAAAACCATGGCACTATATATAACAAAAAATGTATGGGTAAGATAATTATACGAGTAACTATATATCCAAATCACACAACCATCAATTTTTTATATAAAACATCATGAACAAGAGGCTCACCAGAAGGTGGTGCCGGCGACGGGACGTTGCGGACGATCGACGGTGGTTACGACGGAGATTTAGAAGGCACTAAGTAAACCACACCTACATATGCAAACTAAGTTTTATTTTTGACCTCAAATTGCATATAAATCAAATACTAGCACATATATATAATTCCTCCCAAATTACTAAACTCAAAAATCAATCACTATATAAAGCATTGCACGAGCTAATCTAGCAATGAGAGATGAAAAGACAAAGTTGCTAACCTTTGTGATCATTTGAATGGATGGGGGCCTTCAAATCTTGACAAATTTTGGGAAAAATGTGTGATGAGCTTGAGAGGAAGAGGGAAAAGAACAGAGAGGAGAGGGGAAAGGGGAAGAACAGAGCGAGTTCGGGTGGACGAAGGGTCTATGTAGGACGACCTTTAGTACCGGTTCATGATACGACCCGGTACTAAAGGTGCTGGAGGGGCCCCGGACTGACAACATCCTGCCATCACTCACTTTAGTACCAGTTTGTGGCACGAACCGGTGCTAAAGGTTCACCACGAACCGGTACTAATGATGTCCGCCCGCCTAGCCATTGGAACCGACACTAATGGACACATTAGAGCCGGCTCAAATTCAAACCGGCACTAATGTGCTTCACATTTGACCCTTTTTCTACTAGTGTTCCATTCCTGACATTTGGTCTTGGCCAGATAAGATGGGTGCATATTCGGCCAAGAGTTTCTGTGAGATTATGCACAACCACATTCCAGTTGATGAGCGATGTGTTGGAAATATGCCCTAGAGGCAATAATAAATTGGTTATTATTATATTTCCTTGTTCATGATAATCGTTTATTATCCATGCTAGAATTGTATTGATAGGAAACTCAGATACATGTGTGGATACATAGACAACAACATGTCCCTAGTAAGCCTCTAGTTGACTAGCTCGTTGATCAATAGATGGTTACGGTTTCCTGACCATGGACATTGGATGTCGTTGATAACGGGATCACATCATTAGGAGAATGATATGATGGACAAGACCCAATCCTAAGCCTAGCACAAAGATCGTGTAGTTCGTATGCTAAAGCTTTTCTAATGTCAAGTGTCATTTCCTTAGACCATGAGATTGTGCAACTCCCGGATACCGTAGGAGTGCTTTGGGTGTGCCAAACGTCACAACGTAACTGGGTGGCTATAAAGGTACACTACAGGTATCTCCGAAAGTGTCTGTTGGGTTGGCACGAATCGAGACTGGGATTTGTCACTCCGTGTAAACGGAGAGGTATCTCTGGGCCCACTCGGTAGGACATCATCATAATGTGCACAATGTGATCAAGGAGTTGATCACGGGATGATGTGTTACGGAACAAGTAAAGAGACTTGCCGGTAACGAGATTGAATAAGGTATCGGGATACCGACGATTGAATCTCGGGCAAGTATCGTACCGCTAGACAAAGGGAATTGAATACGAGATTGATTGAATCCTCGACATCGTGGTTCATCTGATGAGATCATCGTGGAACATGTGGGAGCCAACATGGGTATCCAGATCCCGCTGTTGGTTATTGGCCGGAGAGGTGTCTCGGTCATGTCTGCATGGTTCCTGAACCCGTAGGGTCTACACACTTAAGGTTCGATGACGCTAGGGTTATAGGGAATAGATATACGTGGTTACCAAATGTTGTTCGGAGTCCCGGATGAGATCCCGGACATCACGAGGAGTTCCGGAATGGTCCGGAGGTAAAGATTTATATATGGGAAGTCCTGTTTTGGTCACCGAAAAAGTTTCGGGTGCTATTGGTAACGTACCGGGACCATCGGGAGGGTCTCGGGGGTCCACCAGGTGGGGCTACCTGCCCCAGAGGGTTGCATGGGCCATGTGTGAGAGGGGACCAGCCCCAGGTGGGCTGGTGCGCCCCCCCCCCCCCCCACCAGGGCCCAAGGCAAAGAGAGAAGGGAAAAGGGGGATACCCTAGGCTCAGATGGGCCTAAGGCCCACCTAGTGGTGCGCCCCCCTCTCTCCCCCCTTGCCCCCCCCCTAGATGGGATCTAGGGCTGGCCGCCACCCCTAGGGGTGGAAACCTAGGTGGGGGCGCAGCCCCTCCCTTTCCCCTATATATAGTGGGGGTTTTGGGCTGCCATAAACACGAGAACATCTCCTTCTTGGCGCAGCCCTACCCCTCTCCCTCCTCGTCTCTTGCGGTGCTTGGCGAAGCCCTGCTGGAGTACCACACTCCTCCACCACCACCACGCCATCGTGCTGCTGCTAGATGGAGTCTTCCCCAACCTCTCCTTCTCCCCTTGCTGGATCAAGGCGTAGGAGATGTCACCGGGCTGTACGTGTGTTGAACACGGAGGTGCCGTCCGTTCGGCACTAGGATCATCGGTGATTTGGATCACGACGAGTACAACTCCATCAACCCCGTTCACTTGAACGCTTCCGCTTAGCGATCTACAAGGGTATGTAGATGCACTCTCCTTCCCCTCGTTGCTAGATTACTCCATAGATTGATCTTGGTGATGCGTAGAAAATTTTGAATTTCTGCTACGTTCCCCAACACGATGCACGTGGATTTGGAGTAGTAGATGCACTATGAAAATCAAGGTTTTTGGTTGGCTTCTGTTAAATGATACTCAACACTAGAGATATGCTGCTACACAGACATTAGAGATCAACTTAGGATGAAAATTTCAGTGTCTTATGCCCCACTCATACACATGAGACCAGAGATCATCTATTCTTCGCTTGCAGTTTCAGCATCAGAGTATGGACTGCTTGCAGATCTACTGGGGTGGTTTTAACATCACAGAATGTCTTTTTGCAGGCAGGAGGGATTTCAATAATTAACCCTTTCTTTTTTGAGATGGCCTTGGTTGCTAGGAACATGGACCGTTAGGAATGGTATGGTTTTCAGGAGTGAGAGACCTTCTTTTGCATCCTAGAGATGCAAATTCATTCTAGATATTTCTTTGGTGCCTTGTAGGATTAAGTCCTCTGTTAAGCCTTTGTTACTTGCTTGGATTTACTCTCTTCCTTAGCTTGTACTCCCTCCATTTCTAAATATAATCTCTTTTAGATATTTCAATCCGGATTACATACGGATGTATATAGACATAGTTTAGAGTGTAGATTCACTTATTTGCTCCGTATGTAGTCCTTATTGGATCTCTAAAAGGGCTTATATTTAGGAAAGGAGGGAGTAACTTCTTGTATAGGTCAGTTGCCTATCTTGTAAATATTTATTTTCCTTTGTTGTAATTAGTTTATACTGCTTTATGCTTTAATAAATTAACTATGGGGCTTGCCCTATAGTACGTAGTCAAAAAATGTATGAGATACAACTGCATTGGATTACTCATGAGTCATCTGGTGTACAGAAACTCGTGAAAGGATGGCCTATAGAGACACAACAGGCTTCATAAAATGCCCACCGCGGGTGGTGCTTATGCGACTGTCTGGGCGTCGCTGCTGTGTGGATTCGATTCAGCGGCGCTGTTCCCCCTTCCGTTCTTGCTGCTGGTGCAGGTGGTCGGTCGCAGGTGTTGTGTGTCGTATTGGAGCTGCCCGGACGCCGGAGGGAGGCGGAGCTTCTATATCACGATCCTACTGCAGCTGTTGTCTACTCATCTCTGGTCGGTGCGAAAAAAAGACGTACGCGGAGGGTCCACCATGTAGGAAAACGCTCTGGCGACTTGCGAGGCGATTGGCTGCGGTTGCTAGGGTTAGGGTTTTTCCGATCGGGGGTGGCTTGATTCCGGTGGTGACTAGGGCGGCGACGGCGCAGCCTTGGCCATAGATCGGCGTGGTGCTCAGCTATTAGCAGAAGTGCTGATGGCGGAGAGCGGAGGACAGAAGACTACAGCGGCGGCGAAGGATGGAAAGGCCCCGGTTGCGGCGGCGATGGCAACGCCGGAGTCAAATCGATCGGAGGGATCGGCTAGTAGGGGAACCTCTAAGTCCCCAGCAGAGTGCAAGACGCCAGATCCAGCTTCAAGCCTGTCTGCTAGATTGGGAAACATGGTGCTCCTAGACAAGGAGGCGGAAGGTATTTTCTTTGAGGATCCGGAAGAGGAGAGGAGGAAACCCCGACAGTGGGTAGCAGTAGGAAAAGCTTGCACGGTCAGACCTCTCAATAGAACAGTTCTAGAAAGATCGATGCAACGAGCTTGGGGTTTGCACAGAGAGGCAAAATTCAGAGATCTAGGAGGAAATATTTTTGAGGTGCAGTTTGGAAGTGAAGGAGATTGGAAGCACGCCATGAATAATGGCCCGTGGAAATATGATTTCAATACTCTTATCCTCAAGGAATACGAAGCAAATGTCAGGCCATCGGAGATGGTTTTTGACAATATTGATGTCTGGGTCCAAATCAGAGATTTACCACCTGGGAAGAGAACCAAGGCATTTGGAGAGGCACTCGGCAATTGGTTAGGAGAGATGATAAAGGTGGATGTTGATAAGGAGGGAAGAGCTAGAGGACAGCACTTAAGGGTCAGAGCTAAGGTGTCGGTTTATGAACCGCTGGTCCGAGGGTTCTACTTGAAGTCTTCACTGGAAGACAAGGTTGGAACGTGGTTTGATTTTTAGTATGAGAAAATCCCCCACTTCTGTTTTGAATGTGGCAGGTTAGTGCACGTGAATGGAGTGTGTGAACCACCGGTGCACTCAGCGGATCAGTGGGGAGGATGGCTCAGGGCATCTCCTGGGAGGGGGAACTCAGCTAAAGAAGGATATATGGGGGCGACGGCGAGCTCAAGTAACAGCTATGTTAGTGGCAGAACGGGGGAGAGTGAGAACCACGGGGCTGAACGGCCTATAGCCCGTGAAAATCCAACAAAAAGAAATCTGAATGCCCAGTTTACTCATTCGGTTGACTCGCACACTGGCGCCGATCACAAACCGACTGAAGGGGAGGTGTCAAGTCCAAACAAGATGAGAGCGAAAGACAAAAATATAGCGAAGGAGGACCTAAGGCGTGGGCTAGAACAGCATAGAGAGAAGGATCTCCGAAGCAAGCTAGTTGAGCAACAGAGGCAAAGGGATAGCCCTCAAGGCAATATCAAGGGCAGCACACGGTGGGACACTGGTCCTTCCTCGTTCCCACAACGTCAGGAACATAGCAGGTGGGCTGAAACTACCTCTGGTGCACACACGTATGATGATGCTGAGAGAAGGAGGGGAACTTTTAGAAGGAAGCCAAGGCAGGAGTATGTACCCTCAAGCCATCCACAGTCTTATGTCAGAGAGGTCAATGAAAATAGGAAGAGGAGTACTAAACAGATGTGGGTAGCAAAGGAGGGGCAGGGTAAGCAAGGTGAACATGATGTGTATGTTCGCGACACCAGGCAGAAGACGGGCTCAGTGTTTGAACGCATCTCGGAGAACAAGTATACATCGGCGGACCCTGATAGGCGGGGCCGCCGGTCGCCATGAATCTCTTGGCCTGGAACTGTCGAGGCTTGGGGTTGGACTCGACAGTGGGCGAACTATGGGACCTCATACGGTCATACAACCCAGCGGTGGTCTTTCTCTCAGAAACGTTGAAAAAATCAGAACCAATGAATAAGCTTAAGTGGAGCCTGGGGTTCCGACAAGGAGTGGCAGTTAGTTGTGCAGGGAAGAGTGGTGGGCTTGCTTTATGGTGGAGGGATGACGTGGATGTCACAGTGAGACCGTGGAGTCAATATTTCATTGATGCGGAGGTGAAGTTCGAGGGTAAATCCTTTAGATTCACTGGAATCTACGGAGAACCCTGGACAGACCTCAGGAAGAAAACCTGGGATGCACTGGCATACCTTAGGAGACAGGATAATTTATCTTGGTTATGTGCGGGTGACTTCAACGAGGCTTTAAATCAGGCAGAACAGCTAGGAGGAAACCCCAGAAACTTGAGACAAATGGAAGACTTCAAAGATTGTCTGGACATGTGCGCACTGGCGGACATGGGATACTCAGGATACTCATTCACATGGGATAATAGACGTGATCCGCCGAATAAGATACAAGTAAGACTAGATAGAGCCACATGCACAAATGATTTCATGCAAATGTTTTCTGGGTCGATGGTGCAACACGTCATGACAGAGGAGTCGGACCATTTGGCTTTGATTATCAGTGTACGAGAAGAAGCAGAGTGCAGGCCAAATATACAACGGTGGTTCAGGTACGAGGAGATGTGGACAAGGCATGAAGATTATGAGGCTATGGTGAAAGAGCTGTGGGAGGCGGATGGCCATAAGGCTAGCGATGTAACACCCCGGATGTAACTTTCCCAATTTGTACTCCAACTCTTGCCGTTTCCGGTGTTAAGTTATATTTATTTCTCGGGTTCGGGTCTTTGTCTCCGTGTGTTGTTGTCTTTGTCATGCATCTTATATCATGTCATCATGTGCATTGCATTTGCACACGTGTTCATCTCATGCATTCGAGCATTTTCCCCGTTGTCCGTTTTGCATTCCGGCGCTTCGTTCTCCTCCGGTGGTCAATTCTAGCGTTCTTTCGTGTGTGGGGATTAAACGTTTCCGGATTGGACCGAGACTTGTCATGCGGCCTTGGTTTACTACCGGTAGACCGCCTGTCAAGTTTCGTATCATTTGGACTTCGTTTGATACTCCAACGGTTAACCGAGGGACCGAAAAGGCCTCGTGTGTGTTGCAGCCCAACACCCCTCCAATTTGGCCCAAAACCCACCAAACTCTGCTCCATGTTCTAGAGCGTTCGATCACGATCACATGGCCGAAAACCACACCTCATTTGGACTCTCCTAGCTCCACTTATGCCTATAAATACACTCCCCTTCGTTTTCGGATCTCTCTCTCCCCGAAACCCTACCCCCACCCCCCCCCCCAAAAAACGCATCCCGCCACCGACGGACACGTCCGCCCCCGGCCGGACGCGTCCGCCGCCGCGCCCAGCCAGCCGCATCCCGCCACGTGGCCCGCGCCACTCGCCTCCGCCGCCGGCCCGCGGAAGCCCGCGCCTGGCCGCCGCGGCCCAGGGCGCCGCCGCCTCGCCCGATCCGCAGCGCCGCCGCCCCGCTTCTTCTCCTCCGGCGCCGGCCGCCCCGCCGATCGGAGTTCCACGCCGGAGCCCGCACCGGCCTCCCTTCGCCCGCCTCGCCGGAACGCCGCCCCGAGCCGGCCGGCTCCGCCGCGTCCCTCGCTGGCCGCTGCCGCCGCCCCCGCCGCCGGATCCGGCCAGGAGTGGCCGGATCTACCTCTCCGACGAACTCCGGCGAACTTCGTCAACTCTGGCGAGCTTCCCCGACCATCCTCGGTTCCCGTGCGATCTGGATCTGAGATCCGAAAATATCTCCTCGGTTGACTTTTCTCTCCCGAACCCTGATTTTTGTGCAAACTTTGACCTGCCGTAACTTTGCACCCGTAGCTCCGATTTGGGCATATAGTATATCAAAATGTTTGTCTCGACGAGTACATCATTTCATTCTATTGCATCATTTTCATTTGAGTTCATCTTGTTGTCCAAAATTCTGTTAGAAGGAGGCTTCGTGAGTTATTTGTTAGATCTGCTAGTTCATCTTAGACTTTTGTCATTTTTGCCATGATTATTGTGTGCATGCTATGCCTGTGAGTCCTTCATATGTTTTGTTAAGGATTTTGTCTTCTTTCTAGAGGTGCAACTCATGCATTTTTAGGATGTGTGAGGTGACTTGTGCAAGCTTGCAAAGAGAGGCACCCGGGAAATATGTTTTTAGAGACTTAGTTGTTTTCACCAAGTCTGGGATTATTTAGTTCATGATGCCATATGTTCAGCTTGTTTCCTAGTGATCCATGCCTCTTTTGAGGATGATCAGTAAAGGAGTTTTGTTAATCATGTTATGCTCTATCCATCCATGTCTTTACTTGCAATTTTGGAGCACCCTAGCTTGTGTCAATCGAGCTCTACTTTTGCTTTGTTGTGAATCTGGGCAGATCGTCAACTCGTTTGCGATTTTGCCGGCGTTGTTATAGTTGATCTGTGCATGATATGCCATTGTTCCTGCCATGTATAGCTAGAATTTTGTGCCTTCTTAATGGATGTGTGCTTGCCTTGCCATGACTTGCACCGTAGTGAGTGCATCGAGCTTGTTTACATGCCTTCGTGAGTTATATTTCAGCATGTCTCAGTTTTCACCAAGTCTGAAAACTGATTATGTTTTTGCTATGTTCGTGTGCTTGTTAGTATATTCTGTGATCCCTTTTGGCTCAAGGTCACTTAGGGACTTTTGTTAAGCTTGTTGAGTAGCTCCATGCCATGTTCTTACTTGTCTTAATCAAGTCATGTATCATGTTGTTTTGCTGCTCCGAAGAGGGCTTCGTGATCTGAAATTTCAGACAAGTGTTAATTTCACAAAGTCTGGAATCTGTTTTGCATTTGCGTTTTTGCCATGCTTGTTTGAACCTCATAATGGATGAATTGGCCATGACTCAGTGCTAGTCTTTTGTTAAGCATCTTGTGTGCATCCCTGCCATGTATTTTGTTGTCATGTTTGGTGGCTGTAGCATGTTCATCTCGTTGCATTTAGATGCCTACTTGCTGTAAATCGCAGACCGGAGTCAATTTTGAATCGCTTGCCATTTCCAAACCGTAACTCCGATTCCGGCGTTCTTTATATCGTTTTCAAGCGATTTCATCTCATCTTTCCAGTGGCACCCTTGGAATTCCAAGATGAGGCCAGGTTCATGCATTTCCTGTCATATCTTGCATTTTGCATCCCGCATCGCATCCCGCATAGCATATCATCTTTGCATCGTGTTGATTGAGTTTGCACGTGGTTGATTGTATCCTTGTTGCTTGTTTGTCTTATTTGGGTAGAGCCAGAAGACGAATTCACTACCGAGGAGCCCGTTGAGTGTGCTTTTGAGGATCTAGTCAACTCTGACAACTGTGCAGGCAAGATGATCATACCCTCGAAATCACTACTATCTTTGCTATGCTAGTTTGCTCGCTCTTGCTATGCCAATGCTACGATGCCTACCTTTTGCTTGTCAGCCTCCCAATTGCCATGTTGAAACTCTAACCCACCTTGTCCTAGCAAACCGTTGATTGGCTATGTTACCGCTTTGCTCAGCCCCTCTTATAGCGTTGCTAGTTGCAGGTGAAGATTGGAGGCCGTTCCTTGTTGGAACATCATTTATTTACTTGTTGGGATATCATTATATTGCCATGTTATCTTAATGCATCTATATACTTGGTAAAGGGTGGAAGGCTCGGCCTCTCGCCTAGTGTTTTATTCCACTCTTGCCGCCCTAGTTTCCGTCATATCGGCGTTATGTTCCCGGATTTAGCGTTCCTTACGCGGTTGGGTTATAATGGGAACCCCTTGATATTTTGCCTTGATTAAAGCTTTTCCAGCAATGCCCAACCTTGGTTTTTACCATTTGCCACCTGGCCTTTTCTTTCCCTTGGGTTCTACAGACTCAAGGGTCATCTTATTTTACCCCCCCGGGCCAGTGCTCCTCTGAGTGTTGGTCCACCTGTTAGCTACTGGTGGCCACCAGGCACAACTCTGGGCTGGCCTACCCGTACCTAAGACAATCTGAGTGTGCCCTGAGAAAGAGATATGTGCAGCTCCTATCGGGATTTGTCGGCACATTCGGACGGTGTTGCTGGTCTTGTTTTAACCTGTCGAAGTGTCTTGAGTTACCGAGATACCGAGTCTGATCGGAACGTCTTGGGAGGAGGTCTATTCCTTCGTTGACCGTGAGAGCTTGTCATGGGCTAAGTTGGGACTCCCCTGCAGGGATTGAACTTTCGAAAGCCGTGCCCGCGGTTATGGGCAGATGGGAATTTGTTAATATCCTGTTGTAGAGAACTTAAACCTTAATTAATTAAAATGAATCAACTGAGTGTGTTACCGTGATGGCCCCTTTCTGGCGGAGTCCGGGAAGTGGACACGGTGTTGGAGTAATGCTTGCGCAGGTTGTTCTTCTATATTCTCGCTCGCGCTTTGCCTCCTCTTCTCGCTCTCTTTTACGAATAAGATAGCCACCATATATGCTAGTCGCTTGCTGCAGCTCCACATATATTTGCCTTTTCCTTCCTATAAGCTTAAATAGTCTTGATCGCGAGGGTGCGAGATTGCTGAGTCCCTGTGGCTCACAGATTACTATTACACCAGATGCAGGTCCAGGTGATTCCGCTACAGGTGACGAGTACGAGCTCAAGTGGGTGTTCGACGAGGACTCTCAGCGTTACTACGTTTCCTTTCTCGATGATCAGTAGTGGTGCCCAGTTGGGGGTGATTGGGACCGTTGTCGCATGTTGGGTTTTCTTCTATTTTGGCGCCGTAGTCGGGCCATGAGTGTTTTGGATGATGTAATGTTATTTATGTACTTGATTGACGTGGCGAGTGTAAGCCAACTTTGTTCTCCCCTTTATTATTCATATTACATGGGATGTTGTGAAGATTGCCTAACTTGCGACATATGCCTTCAATGCGATTATGTCTCTAAGTCATGCCTCGACACGTGGGAGCTATAGTCGCATCGAGGGTGTTACAAGCGACATGGGAGATATGATGCAGAAATTGGGACGGGTGTTAGGCAGCATGCACAAGTGGGGTAAGGAAGTGTTTGGCTCAGTACGCATGCAAATAAAACATCTGAAAGCTGACATGCAAAGAATTAAAGAACAGGAGCTCACCCCAGGCCGCAGGCAACAACTACGTGAGGTTAGCAAGCTATTGCATGAAATATATCTACGTGAAGAGATAATGCAAAGGCAACGGTCTAGGGTAGACTGGCTGGTAGCGGACGACCGAAATACCAAATACTTTCAGAACCGTGCCTCTCACCGGAGAAGGAAAAACACGGTCAAATATCTACTTCACCCAAATGGAACCAGTTGTTCTGATGATGAAGGTATGCGGGCGCTGGCAAGGGATTTCTACTCGGAGCTGTTTTCCTCTCAGGGAGTTGCTAACATGGACAGAATTCTGGACAATATTCCCGTGAGTGTTTCTGATAACATGAACAGCGAGCTTGGGGCTCCCATATCAGATGAGGAGATTGAGAGAGCACTCTTCCAGATGGGGCCAACTAAAGCTCCAGGGCCGAATGGACTACCGGCACTCTTTTATCAATGACACTAGTCTTTGGTAAAGGAGGAGGTTTGTAAAGCAGTGAAGGATTTTTTGAGTGGAGGAGAGATTCCGGATGGCTTCAATGATACTATCCTAGTCTTGATCCCAAAGACAAAATCACCGGACTCTCTCTCTCAATTCAGACCGATTAGTCTGTGCAACGTATTGTACAAAATTGCAGCAAAGGTACTCGCTAACAGATTGAAGAAGAGTTTACCAATCATGATCTCTGAGGAGCAAAGCACGTTTGTGCCAGGGAGGCTGATTACGGACAATGTTCTCGTGGCTTACGAATGCGTGCATGCAATAAGAAGAAGGAAGAGGAAGAAACCGTTGTGTGCAGTAAAATTAGATATGATGAAAGCTTACGATCGAGTTGAGTGGTCTTTCCTTGAAAAGATGATGCTCAAATTTGGGTTTTCTCAAGCCTGGACAAGCCATGGTGATGAGATGTGTAACATCGGCAAGGTTTGCGGTCAAACTCAATGGAGACCTGTCACAAGGTTTTCTACCATCTCGGGGTTTACGGCAGGGGGACCCGCTATCTCCGTACTTATTCCTGTTTTGCGTGGAAGGTTTTTCAGCCTTACTCAAGAAAGCTCAACAGGAGAAGGATCTAAAAGGCGTGTCTTTTGGGAGCACTGGCCCCACTATTACACACCTATTATTTGCTGATGATAGCATTGTCTTCCTGGAAGCTTCAGTGGATAACTTAACTTGCTTGAGCAACATTCTGCAGGTTTATGAGAATGCATCGGGTCAGAAGGTTAATCTCCAAAAATCGTCTATATTTTTTGGCAAAGGATGCAGTGAGGAGGATAAGCTCAATCTTAAAAATGTGTTGGGAGTTCAGTCGGAGGCTCTCAATGAGAAATACTTAGGCCTCCCCACCACGGTTGGGCGGTCTAAGGATGGATGCTTCAAACATGTCAGCGAGGCAGCGAGGGGGAAAGTATCTGGGTGGAAAGGGAAGGGCTTGTCGAAGGCAGCAAGGGAAGTGCTTGTTAAGTCGGGGCTGCAGTCAACGCCGACTTACTGTATGAGTGTTTTCCAACTCTCCAAGAAGATGTGCCGGAAACTGAAAACTATCTCTTCAAAATTCTGGTGGGGAGCGGCCAACGGTGAGCAAAAAGTCCATTGGGTTGCATGGGACAAAATGTGCACTCGCAAAAGAGAAGGGGGTATGGGGTTTAGGGATTTTGAGGTATTCAACCAAGCGCTCCTAGCAAAGCAAGTATGGCGAATCCTCATGGTGCCCGGATCTCTTTGTGCAAGGGTGCTGAAGGCACGGTATTTTCACGACATGGATATCATGTCAGCCACATGCCCGAAAGGAGCCTCATATACATGGCGAAGTTTGATTCATGGCAGGGATCTGTTAATGCATGGACTAGTCTGGAGAGTGGGAGATGGCACTAAAATTAATGTGTATCATGACAATTGGATTCCCCGCAGCGGCAGCTTAGCACCACTGGGTGCTGAGTTTGATCCCCAATCGACTAAGGTAGCGCACCTGTTAAACGAGCAGGGCTCGGGTTGGGATGAAAGCAAGATTGACAGGATCTTCTCGAACACAGACGCGGCAGATATCAAGCAAATTGTCATTGGAGGGATGGGTACAGAAGATTACAGGGCTTGGAATTTCACTAAATCAGGCATCTTCACGGTCAGGTCGGCGTATCATCTCGGTGTCTCAATCCAGAGAGCGAAGTGGGGAATTGCGTCAAGCTCTAACCGGGTAGCAGATCACAGGAGTTTCCTGCAGCTATGGGATGCCGATGTCCCAAACAAAGTGAAAATTCATACTTGGAGAATGGTCTCGAATGGATTGGCTGTCGGGATGGAACTGCAGCGACGACGGATTAAATAGGGGGTGTTTTGCATTGCTTGTGGGCGCGAAGAATCCCTAGACCATCGCTTCTGGCGATGCCCTCATACGGCCCTCTTCTGGGAAGTGCTACGAGCGGAAACTGGCGTTCAACCACCAGTACGGGCACATGAGGTTGTAGAGGGGAGAGGCATACGTGCATGGATCATCGAGTGGCTCGTGAGTGCACCGGCGGAGGAAAGGAACCTGGTAATGATGGCATGGTATGAGCTCTGGTTGGCAAGGAATAATGCAAGAGAGATGAAGAAAATTAAGGAACCGATCACAATTGTCAGAAGGGTACTAAATCTGGTGGAGGAATGGAGATCAGTCCATGCAAAGGATGTGCGACAACCGAGCCAGCGAGCGATGCCAACTTGGAAGAAACCGGAGATTGGATGGGTTAAAGCAAATGCGGACGGAGCAATGAGAAAGGGTAATACGGCAGGAGCTGGCGGTGTAGTCCTAAGGGACTGCCATGGTGAGTTCTTTGCAGGAGCGTGCCATTTTTTTTCCGGCTGTCGTCGACCCCAAAGTGGCGGAGCTGCAGGCATGCCGCCGAGCTATTGTGCTTGCTCAGGAGCTCAATGTGCAGAAGCTCGTCCTTGAGACGGACTCCAAGGAGGCGGTCAGGAAGCTGGTGGATGTCAACAAGGACTTCTCTCGTACTGGGCATTTGGTCCAGGAAATCAAAGCATTACTTCGAGGGATTCAAGAACACCGTATTATATGGGCTCGTAGGAGTGCGAATAAAGTAGTACACATCCTAGCTAGGGAAGGTTGCTGTAATTCGTTATGTAAAACTTGGCTTCATGTACCCCCGGAGTGCATTCGCTCCGAGGTTACAGAAGAGATTAACAATGAATAAATAAGCAATGTTTTTTCCCTCAAAAAAAAAAATCTCTGGTCGGTGCGTTGGGAGCGGACTTCTTCGTCGGTTTCGTCTCTCCTGTTCGCCGCACATATGTCAGCCGCCTGTATGAGCTTCCTCCTCCTTACTCCGCGTCGCCACCAGCCCCATCTCGTGTAACACCTTCGTCTACGGCGTCGACGGCTGTCACGGCGTCGTTAACATCATCCTTGGAGAATTCTATATTTGTGCAATGCTAGTTATAAGCTTCATGAGTTTCCCAATGCACCACTCATAGTCAAGGCCCAATTGGCGGTACAATTTCTCTTCAAAATGAAAACAAGTTGAACCAAAGTTCTGTGAAGTTATTAAAATCTATTGGATTACCTTGACTTGAGATGAACCATATAGACATTGGAGTCCACATCTATAAATACTACATCATTATCCTGAACATAGCCCACTGCAGTGTACATCCACCTCGTCCTTGACCCAATGTTAGGAGGGGTCTCGAATGTTTTACGCATTATGCCCAGCAGAAAGAAACAACTGAATTCTTGATATCTTCCAATCCTAGCAACAGGCTACTCCCGGATTCCAATCATCCCTAGCTAAATAGTATACCAATGTCTCTCCTGGAAGCTTATTTATGCACCTTTGAAACCTTAGATGGAAGCATTTCATGTATGTATGTGCCTTCAATGTCCATGGCCGGTCGCCTTTGCAAGTCGAAGAGATCGAGTGCACTAGAGTCATCATTTCACACCAACCAGTTGTTGGCATCTATTTATTGGTTGTCTAGACATGATGCAAGCTAATGCCACTGTTATTGTCACTTTAATTTGCATACAAATAGAAACGAGAAACGCTGGAAAGTAACGATGTACTAGTTTATGAAGTGTTGTACAAGTCATTTCGTTTATCATTTCTTAATTTATTTTTGCAAAATTCATCTAGGCTTGTAATATAAACCACTGGGTTTGTTCTGTTCTTCGAACGGATGTCGAGGAAGCGGGGAAATAATAATGCTGGGGCTTGGGGGGGGGGGAGGTGCACGTTAGTCGGGGCTTAGAACATCCACTCTCAACCTGTAATATGTGTACCAAAATTTATAAAAATGCACTTGCATGTTTTCAGATAAATCCATTAAACAATCTCGTCTGTGGATGTGAAAATACACTATGGTGACCAAAGTTTTATTGAAAAATAGTTTTACTTACGAGCTGCACAGAAAAGAAAAAAAGATGACCCATAATTGTCGGAAGTGCTACCGCGGTTCACTATTGTAGATTACCATTTTTTGAGCAGATCGGACTTGAAAAATATTGTTATGTGGAATCTAGTCAATTTATAGTGCACATGCAACTCCCTCCGTCCCATAATATAAGGTCGTTTTGCAAGCTAAAACAACTTGAAAAACCATCTTCTATCATGGGACGGAGGGAGTAGATTTTTAATTTTGTTGACTTAATTTAGTTTTAGAAGTTTTTAAATTAGAAAACTTCATGAATCTTGCAAGCAAAAAATATATTATTTACTCATTTGCTCTACATTATTATGCAAGAAATAAATGGTTGTAAAAATTCGATTTATCCACAATGGTTCAATAACTTATCTAATTAAAGCAGTCCGGGAAGAGTGAAAACAAGACTTAGTCAGCTGCAAAATATCTTATTCTATACTCCTTGTAAAAGTGTACAGAATACAGAAAAAGTGTATAAAATGTTGTATTATTTTTACAAGTAGGAATATAGTGAATTGGATAGTACAAAATTATTCCAAAACTACTGCATACAAATATGTTCTTTGTGTTTAATGATGTCATTGGCTGATGACATGTATATATTTTAGAGAGCTAATTTTATCTAGTGGCCTCATGTGACACAACACAACACTGTGCCCGGCTGTTCACCCAGTCGCACTGCTGAGCACCATGGATCGACCAAGTTACAGCAGGTACAATTAGGTTCATATGCATGAGCTGCCGTAATTGAATTATCTATCACCCCAAGCCCATTGGCATACATGCAAGCCCCCAGTTGGCAGCCAAGATGGCGCATACTACGTACCCTGGATGGTGTTCTCTATACCTAAGCTACACCAAAGTATTGTCGTGAGAGCTTATTTGTATGGCTCCCCAACTTAGAATGGACATATGTGCCTTTAACATGGAGAATGGCATTGGTGGCTGCCATCAAAATCAGTGAGGCCGAGTAAAGTGGAATCTGTCCTTCTCAACCACCCTTGTGTATGCAATAGGGCTTGAAGTCATAAGGTCTGTATAAATAACTTGAAAATAATACACAAATCCGAATTGTAGGATAATGTCTAGGCATACATATGTCATTTCCTAGCTTCAAACAATTGTGTCCACTTTCCTGATATAGACCTTGGCTTGCTTTGAAATTGTGCATCTAGAAAATGGCACTTTCTGTAAACTTGTTTGAAATTTTCATAAATAGCAGTCACCTTAAATTCTACATCACTCATACGACTGGTGCCTGTTAAAACGATGTAATTAAGTACAATATTATTGTAATTGTACTACACATGTTATATATGACGAAGTAAGATGGAGATGGAGTAAGTACATATTGATCCAAAGGCTCGGAAAAATGACTGAGCCCCAAGAAAATTGCAGCAATATGCAAATTCAGTTCCAGTAATCAAGATACTCCCTCCGGGAGTTTGACAAAAAAACTACCACATTTCACGAATCTATCCCACAGAACTACCACATTTTGAAAACTGACCAAAAACTCCAGATTAGTGCTGATTTCATGACAAAAAACTACCAAGTTCACTTGATGACAGATTTAACCATTTTAAAAGCAAATTTGACAGGCCTGGCCCACCGGTCAGGACGGCTGCCGTGCTAATGGCTAACGGCGCTCGCCTGCCGCCCGTTAGCCACGCGCGAAGGTCGGCGGTGCCAGGGACGAAGGAGCCGAGCAGGGGGCGGTCGGGACCGAGCACCGACCCCGGCACGCGGACGAAGCTGGAGCCCGACGGCCCTTCCCCGCCGCGGCGCCGCTCCCGGCCGAGGAAGCCGACGAGGGAGGAGTAGTGGCACGCGCCCTCCGGCCAGCTGCGTCAGGAAGGACGGCTCGGTGACGAGGTCGTGCCAGCGCTTGCGCGCGGCCGTGCAGCGGAAGAGGTTAGCGACGCCGGGCACACGCGCGAGGATCTCCAGCACCACGTGCTCTGGCAGCCTCACCAGCGAGGGCGCTTCCGGATCCCTCATCTCGATCTCCTCCCGTGACGCGACCGGGTCCGACCGACGCGCCTGGCTAACGGGCGGCAGGCGAGCGCCGTTAGCGGCTGCCGTCCTGGCCGATGGGCCAGCCCCGTCAGAAAGGCGGTTAAACTGGTTAAACCTGTCATCAAGTGAACTTGGTAGTTTTTTGTCACGAAATCAGCACTAATCTGGAGTTTTTGGTCAGTTTTTAAAATGTGATAGTTTTGTGGGACGGATACGTAAAATGTGCTAGTTTTTTGTCAAATATTCTCCCTCGGCTTCTTTTGAGTTTGCGTATTAGGTGCAGCCGGATATCAAGGAGATGATGGATTGCTTAAAATCGGACTATTTTGCCCCTGGTTTGTTGCAAGGATAAGTTGGGTTGGTTACTGTGCGCATGCAGAGGATTGGCTGCACTTGCTGGGTGCCTAAATTCTCGTGCACGTACTGCTCTCTTTCTCCATCCTTCTGCATCCTTGGGAAGATGCGAAAGACATGGGAGAGAGAGATTGGAGTTAATGCAATGCATGGGCATACTAAGAAAGTTCTGCCAAAATATGCCAATGCGCAGAGCATTGAGGAAAAAACCAATTTTTCTTAGACGCAGACAAAATAGGACCGGAGGGAGTACATACACACCGTCCTAAAATATCCACCTATGAATTTTTATGTTTTTGTGTTTTTTATGCTGGCCCAAGCAACCAATTTTGCCAAACTAAGAATCACCTGTCAATTGCAAGGCCCGAGCCAAGGAGATATAACAACTTTGGATCTTTGACTCCACTTGCTGCAGCACCATCACTTGAGACCATAAAGTACTAGCGGTGCCCTTTGCTTCCTGAGAGAGAACAGAATAGCACACTGCATGGACGATGATTTGGTCGTTTCCGAGGTACTCCCTCCGTTCCAAAATAGATGACTCAATTTTGTAATAAGTTAGTACAAAATTGAGTCATCTATTTTGAAACGGAGGGAGTAGGTTGCAAAGCCAGCAATAATCAACAAACATCATCAGTTGTTCTCTATATCATTTCAGGCATTCCCGTCTTTGAATCAACTCAGGTCGCAAGCCAAAATAGGTAAGCAACATGAAGGAACCCTAGCCCTAGTCCTCTTGTTTCCAAGGTAGGAAGCAAGATCAACAAACCACATTTTCATCTCCATCCCAGCGTATGTTGTTCTATTCCGCTTGCCGTGTCCAAGTTTGTACATATCAAACACGATATCGGGTCCTCTGATTTTGTGGTTTCCTAGCTCTTTTTGTAATTCAGAATTTGACTTTTCCTTTTTCGCTGAGCAAAGACAACATTTTTTTAAGCACAAACCTAGAACAATAGTTCTACAGTATTTTTCATTAATTAAGAACAACAAAAGTACAATATATACAAAATAAAGTCAAAGAAAAAACAGAAAGCAGTCAGGATTATCCAATGCCAGTTCTTGTGACTACCATGTTCAAATTCCAATTGATAGGTTGCTAGTGCAGATCATCAAATAAGTGCACCAATCCATCCTTGCAGAACAGCTAGGTGTTTTGCCTTGATTCTGTGCTCCAGTAGTTTCAAGTCCTGTTTGAGCTTAAACTTCCAGCAATTTACACTAGGTACCTCATTTCTGAGACGTTTCCATTCCTTTGAATCCATATGTTCCAGCAACTTTGAATGACAATTTCCATAGCAATTTGAGGGGGAAGCAGCTGATGGGCTAATAAGATATCATCAAAAACAGAGATACCTAATTTCTTTGAGGGGAGGATACTGCTCCAACAATCTTGGGAGAAGCAACACTACCAAAAAAATTGTCTTGAAGTTTCTTCGGTGTTTTCATTACAAAAGACACAGTCATAGCAATCCGGATGGAAGGATTTCCCGTTCAGTAGATTGCTGGAGTTAATGCTATCATATAGGAGTAGCAGAACAAAATCTTATGTCTGAGCCTGCAGGAACACTTCCAGATCCATTTGAATAACACATGTTCACCCTCCTTGGGGCAAAGGTTATGATACATTTTAATTGAGGAATATTTATTTCTCTGCCCACATCATTTCCATAGATCATTAGCATGAGGTTGCTTTTCTGATCAATCAGACTCTGAAGCTCAATGAACTAGTTGTAGTCTTGAGCAAACAAAGGAGTTTGGAAGAATTGAGTTGAACCTTCAGAATTTATCCAAGTAGCCACAGTTTGATTATCATTTATCACAAAGGAATGCAGCTGTGGAAATTTTGCCATAAAGGTTGATCACACCGTCATGCCACATAAGAGTAGCTCTCCCATTACCTAATTGACATATTGGAAAGAAAACATGTCCTAGCAATAATATTAAAATTTGATTCGTCTGCAGATCTAATGGAGAATTTCGGCCAGACCTAAAAGGATTACGTGTACACGGAGTTGGATCGGATCATACTTTGGATGCATTTGGGTTGTACTGAAGAAGGTGGTGTACTGTATCAGTTGTTTTTTTTTTGAAAACAAATTGACTGGTGTTTGTATCAGTTTTTTCTAGGCAGAAAACAAAACTATATAAATGTTAAGGAATCTTGCATCTGAAAGATTAATTTATTTGTCTCTCTCTCTCTCTCTCTATCCCTAAGCTACAGTGTTTGCCAGCAGCTTAATCTTCCATTTGTTCAAGTGGTTTCTGGAAGCTACAGTGTTTGTCAGCAGCTTAAGCTACAGTGTACTCTCTACACGTCAAGGATAGGCTGTATCTGGAGTGCAGATAGAGCATGTGGTTTCTGGAAGCTGCGGCACCTTCGAGAGGCTTCGTGCAAAACGTTAAGCCCCTGCAAGCCACTTCGATATGGAGAGTCCATTCTGTATGATGGAAGGAGGGAGTACCTTCCAATCCTACCAAAAGCATGCATACTCCCAAATCCCACTCATCTGTAGCTAGTACAACAGAGTTTCACTTGTGAGCTTATTTATGTACCTTCAAAGCTTCAAATGGAAGCCCTTCACGTATGCGCCTTCACTGCGCCCATTGCCAGTCGTAGTCGCTAGCGGAATAGATCGAGTGACTAGAGTCGTCCTTTCTCACCAACCAGCTGATAACGTTTATTTATCGCGTGTCCAGGCATTACGTAAAATTTATGTGCAACTGCATTGCTGTCACTTTGGTTTGCTCAAAAATAGATACGAGAAGCGCTGAAAAATAATGATGTACAAGTTTATGGAGCATTGTAGCAGTACTAAAAAATAACCAAAACTCATTTCAACTATCATTTACAAATTTATTTTTAAAAATTCAAAACTTGCTATGTGAACAGTTATAATCAGCTAACTTGCTAACTCCTTATTTTGAAATTTATAAAAGATGCAATTACATGTTTTAGATGAACATGTGCAAAAATCTCGTGTGTAGTTGTGAAAATACATTATGGATGAGCGATGTTTCATGGAATACTAGTTTTTGTTTGTCATCTGCAAAGCAAAACAAAATGTGGTAGTAGGTAATTTTCAAAGGTGCATTTCAGATCACCAATTTTTATGCAGGTCACACATAAAAAATCTGTTAAATCTATCAAATGTTTAGTGCACGCTAGCATGTACACACACTAGTGCAGAACCGGGCTATAGCCCCGGTTCGTAAGGCCCTTTAGTGCCGGTTCGGTAACCGGCACTAAAGTGTGGGCACTAACCCCCCCCCCCCCCTCCTCCTTTAGTACCGGTTTCGCACGAACCGGTGCTAAAGGGCAACCACGTGGCACGAGGCGCGCCATGGTCTGGGGGACCTTTAGTCCCGGTTGGTAAGGATTTTTTTTATTTTTATTTTTGAAATAAAGTAAAAACAACCCGTCTACTGGGCCGACACGGCCTGCATACGACTAGAAACACAATCTCTAGTTGGGCCAGGATGCAGCCCCGGACGGCCCAGTAGGCCCCACAGGGCAGAAGACTTGCAATAGGCCCACAAAGGCCTGCTTAGAGAGGAGCTCGACACGGTAGCCACGGCGGGGCTTATAAACCGGTGCGAGCTCCTCTCAACTAGCGAGGTGGGACTAAACATTGTGCACTGCGGGTGGCAGCACACCACCTTTAGTACTGGTTGATGGCTCCAACTGATACTAAAGGGGGAGGGTCTTTAGTACTGGTTGGAGCCACCAACCCGTACTAAAGGCCTTTAGTACCGGTTGATGGCTCCAACCGGTACTAAAGACCCCCCCCCCCTTAGTACCGGTTGGAGCCACCAACCCGTACTAAAGGCCACCACCTCTTTAGTACCGGTTCGTGGCACGAACTGGTACTAAAGGTTCGCCACGAACTGGTACTAATGAGTGCCGCCCGCCTGGCCGTTGGAACCGGCACCATTAGTGCCGTTTCAATTACAAACCGGGACTAATGGATTTCACATTAGACCCTTTTTCTACTAGTGACATTAGAGTATTGTCTATATTTTGAGGCTATAAGTATACTCTCTTCGTTCTAAATGCCACCACAATTAGGATAAAATCATCACAAACAACTCCTTAGTTATAGCAGCATAATATTGATTAGATTTGGTAGTTTTAGTGAACATATTTTAGGAAGCGGTTCAGTTCTCTATGCAAAATATATTAGATCAAACAAATTGAAACAGACACGAGCAAGATCCATCATGAAACAAAAGGTTTCATCATGATTTTCTGAAGTTCCTCTATCAACAATTTTTTGCATATCATTTACATTTTTATAAGAATACATTTTTTCACATTTTAAGAGATTATTTCACATGCATACTATGCTTTCTTAGGGTACTCGCAGTCTCTTTTGTGTTCTTATTAGGGGATCCTCTTGCTTCTTTTTTGTTTTGGTTTTTGAGATGAGGGGATCCTCTTGCTGATTCTCCGCGATCTGTGGCCCTGTTGTGGGAATACTGCAGGCCCACTAAAAGCCCGGGGGCAAGGTTTGGTAGGCTATTGTGCTGGCCCCTCCTGCGCCACCCTAGTCCCTACAACCGCCGACGTAGCTCCGGCGAGGCCTGCAGCGGCGGCGATCTCAAGCCTCTCCTACTCCTTCCATTCGTTTAGAAATCTAATGGAGAATTTCGGCCAGGCCTAAGAGGATTACGCATACACGAAGTTGGATCACATCATACTCTGAATGTATTTGTGTTGTATTGAAGAAGGTGGTGCACTGTATCAGTAGTTTTTTTTCTTAAAAATTGACTATGGTGTTTGTATCAGTTATGTCTAGGCAGAAAATGAGAGATTTCCAGATGAAAACAAACTATATGAATGCTATGGAATCTTGCACATGAAAGATTAATTAATCCGTGTCTCTGTGTCCCTAAAAATAAGCTTCAGCGTTTGTGTGCAGCTTAATCTTCCATTAGTTCCATGCGCTTAACACACATACGCTACCGGTTCCTAGCACATGTTTGATTATTGTAGAATGGTGAGCTACCTCTACTTTGACTTGGATGAACCATGGCAGAAGAAGACGGAGAAGGATTCACATGAGGAACAACTAGCTAAGCTACACGTCAAGGATCTGTTGTATCTGGACTGCAGATAGGGCATGGAGTTTTTGGAAGCTGCAGCGTTTTGGAGAGGCTTCGTGCAAAACGTTAAGCCCCTGCAAGGCACTTTGATAGGGAGAGTTCATTCTGTACAAAGGGTTCATATTTCCAAGTACATTAGCACAAGTGGTGCCCTCTACTTCATACTAGATACTGCTTGAGGAGAAATAGCTAAATTCTTGACACCTTCCAATCCTAACAAAAGCATGCATACTCCCAAATCCCAATCATCTCTAGCTAGTACAATAGAGTTTCACTTGGGAGCTTATTTATGTACCTTCGAAGCTTCAAATGGAAGCCCTTCATGTATGCGCCTTCAGTGCACCCATTGCCAGTCGTTGTCGCAAGTGGAATAGATCGAGTGACTAGAGTCGTCCTTTCTCACCAACCAGCTGATAACGTTTATTTATCGGGAGTCTAGACATTACACAAAATTTATGTGCAACTACATTGCTGTCACTTTGGTTTGCTCACAAGTAGTAAGCGATCCTTTATGCACCGTGACTATTGCCAACTTGTCAACTGCTGTGAAATCTAATGTGGTACCTTCGCATTGCACATTCGCAAGCAGCAAAAAAGTTAGTTCAGTCATACCTTGGTTGATCTCTCTATGAGCGACCGATTTTTACCAGTACAATTGCAAACCCTCGCAGTATCCGATGCCACACAGATTACGCATTGAGTTACTTGAGTTGAGCATCAAGTGCCCTATACATTAGGCATTTCTGATGTGTGCCAAGTCTCAAGCATTTTCAGGATCAGCGTACCATTTTTTTTCTAGATTTGCAACTTAGTCTGAAAACTTCATATTAACAGGTTCACCCTTTTGCCACAATTCAGAGATGTTCTCTGTAAGCGCTTACTTTGGCCCCAATCCAAAGCAAATTCTCAAGTGAACTCCAAGAAATGTGATACAGGTTACACAGATTTGCCTTTGGCTGCACTCCTTTCTCATCTCATTATTTAGGAGTACTCCATTATTTAGACCCATGATTTTCTACTCCATCTCCGTGTCCAAGAGATGAAGCTCTTCAATGTCCTGTTTTCCTACGTTCTCCTCCTTGTCCTTGTCCTCTATACACCAGCAAGCCTATCAGATAGTCCACCTCTTCAAGATGTGTGCCCTATGGCACCTCAGAGTGAAAGGAAGCTGTTCATGAACGGTCTGCAAGAACCCGATCGAGCACCATACAGGCTTATGATTTCAAGACACTGCTTCTCAACCATGCTGGGAAACTAGACAACATGGTCCGGTCATTGGCGAACATCGTCACTGCTGCTGAGTTCCCTGGCCTCAATACCCTTGGCATGTCGATAGCATGGACCGACATCAACCCCTACTGGTTAGTGCTTCCCCACTCTCACGGTCTCACCCAAGGGCATCCGAGATGATGTTTGTCCACGATGGCAGTGTGCTGGCCGGTTTCTTGGACTCAACAGGTAAGCTGTTTCAGAAGAGACTCTGTGAGGGGGATGTGTTCATCTTTCCCCGTGGTTTGGTTCACTTCATCATGAACTATGGTCTCCGTCTTGCGACAACGTTCTCGATGCTCAACAGTCAGAACCCTGGTGTGGTTGGCATCACCCATGCGATGTTTTCATCAGATTTTGATGTAGTTGAGGGGCTGATGGGTAGAATGATGAAGTTCAGAGAGATGGAAATCCCTGGCAACAACACTGCTGATTTTCCATGGACTTACTAGTGGATCCAATTATTATGAAGTTGATCCATGGATATGATTTTCACGTTTCAATTTGGTTATGTATATGGACATGATTTCAGTCTAGTGATGTGTCTATACTCTATGCTGTATATACCATGTGATGTAGCTGATTAATTTCTGTAGGAATTATAAAGATCAGTATCGCGGCACACAGATTTTTTTGGAAATTTTTGACACCCAGATTGGGAGCAGAACCTTCTATCTGTTTACCTTACAGGTGGCTTGTTAAGCCTGGACCCTTGTTGTGATGATAATAGTAACAATAATCCTGGACGCTATGCATTATCTCTCTATGGTGTTGTTTCTTTGTCGTTAGTGTTGCACAAGAACAACAAAGTTTTTCAGCCTTATTTCAGCTGTGACATGAGATTTCCGTCAAGCGACAGCCCACCAATCTCTTTGATTCGGCATCACCAAGGTTGGCGTCCTTCGTACTGTATGTGTCGTAGCCTTGCTTTTCCTTTTGCTTTACTCACTGGAACTCCATGCTGTTTTTCTAGTGTTGTTGTCTTTTGCTCCTTGCAGTTGAGGAGGTCCCTTTCTTTCCCATGCCTTCTATCTCACTCTGAAAGCTCCCCTCCCCTACTTGCCAATGTAATGTACACTTGTTTGTGAGATGCTTTTGTAGCTGAGAAAATGCTCACTGCTACTAGATGCCAATACTTAAAGTGGAAAAAGAATGATTTTGGTTTCACATATCGACTTGAGAGAGAGAAAAAATCAGCACCGGGGGAGCTCCCGCGGCAGTGATCTGGACCATCTTCCCGGTTCCAACTTCTTTGGGACTAGAATTGCAAAATGTTGTGAAATTTGATGTCATATACCTTGGTATGGAGCATTACATGGTCACAGCACTAGCAGAGATAATTCAGTCCGACTCGATACACGCTAGGCATGGTTGGTCTTTCCTTAAGCAGGAAAGTAATTCATGACTGGCTTCTCGTGTACAGTACGCTAGCTGTGTTGTGTGACTTGTGTCTGTGTCATACTCCCTCCGTCCGAAAAAAGTTGTCCAGCGCGCAGTGTACTGGTGTTTTTGCAAAAAAGTCCTCGGAGTTTTAAATAGATCCCCGTCTCCATCTTCTTCCTCCGTCGTCCCCGCGCATCGCCTGGGCAGGCGCCGCCCAGCTGATTTCGCCGCCGCCCACCACCACGAGCCCACCTGCGCCTCTGATTCCGCCGTCGCCGCCCGCCACCTGCGCCTCTGATTCCACCGCCGCCACCCACCTGCACCTGCGCGATTCCGCGCGTCGTCACGGGTGCCGTCGTAGGATTCTTCACCTGCGCCGGCCAGGACGTGCGCCGTCCAGGAACTGCTCTGCCGCCACTGAGGACCCACGCCGGAGCATTCCCCTCCCGCCACGACCACCTCCGCGCGTTCCCCTCCAGCCACGATCCGCTCCGCGCGTTCCCCTCCTGCCAAGATCCCCTCCGCGTGTCGCCGGAGCCTCCCGCCGTGATCCCAGGCCGCTTCCCAGGCCGCTTCCTCGCGCCCGCGGCCGCCGCTCCTCTCTGGCGGCTTCGGCAGGCAGGGCCACGCGGGTCTGCCCGGCGGCTAGACGACCGGGCGCCTGATCGAGCCACGCCCCTCGCCGCCACTGCCTTTTTCCGCCCCACCCCTCGCCGCTGCTGCTGCCCGTCTGTGCCGCAAGAGGTAAAGTTCAGTGCTGCTGCCTGTAAAAATTCAGTGTACACATTTAAATTCAGTGCTGCTGCATGTACTAGCAACTTTTGATGAAATTGAAGTTCAAATTTAAACTGAAGTTCAAATTCTTATGTGGTCTTCAACTGCAGCGGCCAGTGTGGATCCAAAAGACTGCATTTATGTTTGTGTTGTGTGGCTTTGATGAAATGCTTGCTTGCTGAAATTGTAGCAGCAACAACTATGGCTGAATGATGAACAGATTATAGTGGTGAGCAATCTATCAATTTATTTTGGAAACAATTAATATGATTCCACCAGATTACTCAAGGCTGGAGTATATTTCCAAATATTTTCAGCTACTGTATCTTGATTCATCTTGATTCAGTAAACTGCAGTAAACTGCATTGTGCTCCGAATAGTGCATAGTTATGCAATAAACTGCAGTAAACTACAGTAGTTTATTCCCTCTCAGAGTCAAACTGAATTTTTTGAATTTAGTCAAACTGAATACTCAGACTCAAAAAATGGGGAACTAATTAAGCCTTTGAAAAGTGTACTGCCAAAATGAATGAGCAAGCTTGTTAGAGGTAAAGAGAAGAGCATTAGTTCAGTTATAAGAAGAAGCTGAATACTTAGCCTCATTTATAAATCAGAAATTTAGTTTGGATCATCTTTTGTCATTATGGCAGCCATTTGTAGTTTGGATCTTCTTCTTCTTCTTCTTCTTCTTCTTCTTCTAGACATAGCCCTAAAATTTCTACTCACTGATTTGACAAGCAATACTTCTAGACACAGTTTCAGAAATCCCAGAAAGTTGCTGCACCCTTTACTGAAAAGGGGCAAAACTAATCATGTACTCTGAAGAAATGTTGCAATGTTGTCACAGTAATTACTTGATCAAAATAATTTTGTCCTTACCTGAATGAACTTGATTTAGTTAACTGAATAAACTTGCGGCTTATTTTTTCCTTGCATTTAAGTATATTCTTACAGAAACTTGGCCTACTTTTGTGTAACTCTAGTTACAAGCAGCAGGTTTCTTATCAAATGAAACAACATGATCTATAGATTGATCTGTAATGGCAGAAACTGAATAGAACAGCAGCAACAAGATCAGCAGGCATCTTATCAAATGACTGAAATAATATCTTCAATAAATACTCCCTCGTTGAGCTTGCAGCATTCGAAATGCTCGAGATGTCAATTGAATGTTAACTAAGATGTCAATTGAGATGTCGGGCAGATCATCTTACTCTAAATTGTTCTCCTGCTGTCCAATTCAAATTGTCCTCCTGCTGAATGTTATCTCAAACAATTCAGAAAACTAAATATTATCTCAAACAATTCAGAAAACTGAATTTTATCTCAAACAATTCTGAAGACTTAATGTTGAAGAAAATGTTGTTCAAATTCTGTGCTGAAATTCACTGAAAAGAAAAAAGAACAAGTCTGTGAGGATGAAATATCTACTGCTTGCTTTACTTCAATGTTTTAAACTTTTGTTAGCTAGCAGCTCCTGAAAAGAAAAAGGAACAGGTCTTTATTTGAATTTATTTGAGTTTATTTGGAATTCTTCTTCTTCTAGTCTTACTACTACTGTCAACATTCACAATCTATATAAAACAATTGACAGCTTCAGAACATTCAGTTAGCTTATGAACAAGGAGTACTGTTAATATCTACTTTTCCCTTTCTTGGTTTCTTTGCTTTTTGTCTAGGATTTTTCATGGTTTTCTTGTTATACTTATATGCTAACCATTCATCTCTTATTGTGTCATGTGTATGTCTTTGTGTCATGTGTTCAATGAGAAAAGATTGGAGTGTGTCATGTGAATTAGTTGATTTTTTTTGAATTTACTTGATTTTATTTAATTATTTGAATTATTTGGATTTATTTGTAAGAAGATGAAGAAGAGATCCCATGGTGTAGTTTCAGAACTGGACATTTCTGAACATTTGCATAACTAGATCAACTAGGATTGTCAAGATCAATTATGTCATAACTGCACTAACTGAATTTTCAAATTATATGCATGAGGAAATGTGTAAAAAATGTACTGTTGTAGCACCACCACCTGATCATTCCTCATCAGCAGCTAGTTAGACACTGAAACTACATATTCTAACCTCGGCATCAGCATCAGCAGCAGTTCCACACTGAAAGAAACCTCCAAGATCAAAATGCACTGAGCAAGCTAGACACTGAAACTACATATTCTGATCTTGCATAATTAAAGGGAAATCATGCTACCAAACTGAACATACTAACAGAACAGAGTATGCATGGTTCCAAAAAAAAGAAAAGAACATTTGACAGTAAGAATAAGAATTTGTTAACTGACATTTAGAGAGCAAAATCTGTAGATTTCTGAACATTGGTTAATTTTGACTATTTAGAGTGCAAAAATGTTCAGATTCAGAAACATTGTTGGACCGACAGGAACATTGTTCGACAAAGCAATCTACATCTATAAGCCTGACCAAGAACTTGCAATGCTGAAAGATCAATCCAAGAAGATGGCATCAATCTACACCTATAAGCCTGACCAAGAACTTGCAATACTGCAATGTTGAGGGACAATTCAGCAATCCCTATGAACCTCAGTATGAAATCTTGAATCACTGATGTGATTATTTCTACACAAATTGCAGATATACACAAATTGCTCTCAGATTCTTGCAAGCAGAGGAACAAATTGGGCATACCTTGGATGGGGTAGGCGAACTGGAAGACGACGACGAGGAGTACCCGGACTATGGGGGCGCCGCCTTCACCCCGGCAACCGGCCAAGCTTCTCCACCGGAAAAGGAAGGAAAGGTGAGAATTTTGCTCACCGCTGCTCTCCCCAACATGAAATTTTGCTCTCCACTGCTCCTCCAGCTAACATGAAGTTTTGCTCCTCCTGCACTCCCCTCACGACGGCGGCGAATTGACGGCCAGGTGAGGATTTTTGTCGCTGCAAGGCACCGAATCGACGGGCAAGGGTGGAGGAAAGGTGAGTATTTTAGGGAACAAATCGAAAGGCAGGGATGGGGGAGCGGTAGAGCTGCGTGGTGGAGCTGCGGGTCGCGGCGGCGCGGCGTGGCGGGTGGAGCTGCGCGGCATCGCCCGTGTCGCGGGAGAGCGGTGGAGCGGCACGGCGGAACGACGCGAGAGGAATGGTGTCGGAGGGGATGATGGACTGCGGGTTCTGTCGGACTTTCTTCGAGGGGTTTTTTGCAAAAATGCCACGAAGACAACTTTCTCGGACGGAGGGAGTACATCTTAAAGGCTAATTGAGATGAAACTTAAATGTCATATACAATACAATACACTTCCCTTATAAAAAATACAATACGCTTTCCTAGGCACGACAATACCTGTGTATTGTTAGTACCTTCTAGGACTTTGACAACCTCAGACATTTGAGGCCTTCTCTTGCAATCAATTTGTAGATACCACATTGCAAGCTTTATCATCTGAATTACTTCTTTCTCATGTGGTTGCATGTCGTTAATGTTCTTGTCAATCAAATTTACCAACTGATCAGTCTTAACTTTTTCATCCAATAGGGTAATAAGATGGATGCTCTCTTCAGACCGGCAAGTGTCGAGTTTCTTTCTTCCACTGACAATGTCCATGATCACAATGCCAAAGCTGTAAACATCATCCTTCTCTGGAGGCCATAGTCTGGAGTGAAAATCAGTGATCAGTTTGGAGTCAGACTTATGCGGCAGCTATGCCGAATCAGTAGCAGCTCCAGGGCTGGATGTCTTTTTGAGTGGTCGATCTAGTCGTCCATTCATTCTCTCCATGCTTTCTACCTCTATGGTAATAAGTTGTAAGTCACGCCTTTTGAAGTGAAGATACTATGATGGAACGGTGCCATTCCCGTTGAATGAGCAGCCTGCGTCGCAATTTTTGCTCGTATATGTACCCATGGAGTGCTCCACAACACAGAGTACTCACCACTGCCATCTGCATCGTGATTTCCACTTGTGTCTGTTATGTTGAATCAGAGTCTTGAGTTTTGTTTTAGGCTCCTGCTGGCTGCGATGGCCGGCAGCTTTCTATGGTTCGCGTGTTTAATTTACTTTGCAGTCCACGTTCAACAACAAATATGGACACATGGTGTTACTAGAGTATATAAAAAAGGTTGAACTAGGACAGGGCCAGCCTTACTTCTGGAGCTGCTACTTGTTTGGTTTCCTTTCAACTCCGTGTGTACGCAAATCTTTGACTGATGATTTTGTTTTATCAATGTGTGCATTTCATACAGTGTTGTAACTTGCGGTTACAATATAATTTACTGGTAGATCATTCCACAAGCTTGGGAAGCGGTCTACTGAGTACTGACGACGCTGGGGAGGTCACAGGGAGGTACATTAATTCGACAGCATTTTATTGGCCGGCCTAGATATTTTATCTACCACCGACAGGCCTGTAATGCTATTGTGTTCGCCACCAAGGGAGGCACTTCATCAAGAACCTGATCGCCATCTCTAATGCTGAGATATCTGGGAGAGAACTCAGGCAAAAGCAAGTCCCCTGTCGTGTTAGCGCATAACAAGGCACTTCATGATGGAAGCCAAGGCCCTGGATTGATGTTGTGGCTGCTCGTCCTTAGAGTGAGGACCCCATCTTGTGCAATGCATGGAAGCCGCACCGTCATTGCTGCTGGCAAATCCATGGTATATGAACTCCCCGATGCCCTCAACACCATCATGGAAACAGACGATCAAGAGCACGCACAATCAGATCAGACCTGGCATGGGTGCTTTGCTGGATTTCTGAGTGGAGCTTCTTTCGCTGTCTCTTCGATTGTGTGGGTAATGATGGGAGGAGTAAGGTAACTATTGCTACTACTCCCTGGCCATGAACTGCCAACCGGAGAAATGATGAAGTCAGTTTTGCTAGTTCAATGAATGCCGATGCTCGGAATCAATTGTAGAGTCAATGTTGCTCTCTCCTCATTACTTCATTGCCACATAAGCAAATTTGCTGAGTTGGACCCGATGTTACTGCTGAAGTTACTCCCACTGTGGCTAGTCTAATACTCCAATTTTATCTGGAGTGGCCATCATGCAGATCTAATTGAATTTCCTTTTTTTATTGAAGAGGGCAAAAATGGACTATGCACACATTTCTGCAATAATACTACAACTTATGTTTCAGCAGAATGACTCATTCTGTGCAGAGTGCTCAAATTCTTGGGTTTTTTAACAATTTTTCCTGCACAATGAGAGAGATTTGTTGTACAATAAGTGGTGCCCAGAGGGCAGAGGGGGTAGTATCAAATGAATCAAGTTCTTAAGTTTTGAAAGATGGACCGGTTCCCTCAAAAGATGGAACAATATGGCTTTCAAACCGTTATGAAAATTTTAAAAGATAAATAAATATGAATTTTTTTTCTGTCGACAGCCAAATGCAAAATGCTAAACAAATGAAGGCTTTTTTTTTGTTCCCTTTGACAGCTAGAGAGCTTTGCTATAATTCTTCCAATCAGTATATTTAGGATTTTGCGCTTGCAAAGCTCTGCGCAAGGGATGAAAGCATCATCACAATCACACTGACTGCAGCTACAGGAACAGTGGGCTGCATTGCATTGCAGCCGAACATCCAGCACTATGTTCTCTGAACTTTGGAACAATATCACACTAGTCAGATGGTTACAGCTATGGCATGCTTGTGTTAGAAACAGCGAGTACGAGGCATCTGGTTTACGGCCGTGCAAAAGACTAATGCATGCAGCAGTGTACTTCAAACAAAAGGCAGGTTGATCGTTGCAGTACACATGGTTTCTTCAACGACAGGCAGACAGGCTTCTGCTTATGCTCAAAACTGGGTTTTTCTCTTCTTTTTGATCAATGCAGTCAATCATAGATCATTGAACATTTCCAGCACACGAATCTACAGAGAAGTACTCTGATGTGGCACATCTCTGTCCGTGCCTCTTGGTGTTATCAACCATTTTTCCTTCCTCCATTACACACTGAAGAAAGAAAATGTGTTCAGTTCAGGTTGAGGAGAAACCAATGCAAGCAGGCCGCACAACATAAATGGCAACACCTTCGGATCTGAACAATTTGGGAACAATACTAAACTGCTGCAGAAAGCTTTGCCACCAGGAGGTACTCGACATCCTTCTCAATCTACAGGAAAATATGAGCTTCACAATCAAACTGTAAAAGCACACACCTACAGGTTTAATTCCACTTGCCAACAAGGAAGCTGCTCTACTCGCAGCAGTTTCAGCTGTCCAGTTCCTGCGATTTCAAGTATCTTCAGCACCAAATAGCTGAGTCAATGATGAGTACTTTGGCTCATATGAACCATTGCAAGGTAAGTATTGGACAAGCGGCAGCAAAGCAAAACTCACTTTCAAGACAAGAAAGTAGACATGCTTTTCAAACCTCAGCTGACAAGCACACTCAAACAAACACGTTTCGGTGATACAACATGGCACTGAAACTAAGCACAAACAACTAACAGAAACAAGAGACCACGAAATCCGACTTGATACAATACTAGTAAGCTGAAATTCCCTGGATCAGGTATTCAAAAGGATCTTGCTACATTATACAGACTTGGCTAGAATAAGACACGGTAAGTTGTTTTAGGTAACATATAAACACTGCCGACAACATTTATGGAATGCGACAAATTCATTGACAACTAACATCTGCAGCAGCCCTTCTTCACCTGGGGAAAACAAAAGCACTAATCTATTACTAACTTGATACAGATACAGATAAATTCTAACAGTAACATCTAGGAGTATGTAACAGTGTATGAACAAAACATGTCTACAAACTCATGATCAGCACAGCAACATAAAGAAGAGCTATACAATACCCCGACCCCCACCCCCACCCCCTAAAAAGGAAGAGCTATATCATATTGCTGACTATATCTCCTCGAAATACAGATGGCAACAAAGTAAATCTTCCAACCTTATCACATGAATTTGTGAGGTGATGGAGTTGAATGATGCAGCTGATGCTTGTAGTAACGAAATTGGCAACTAATATATATTGATTGCAACTTATAGATTATGAAACAGCTAAACCAAAGGGGAACTCTGGGGATACAACGTCTGCATATCATTTATGATCCAAAAAAGGGCAATTTTTTACTTAGCATCACCACCATTTTAATTTTTTCCTGTGTTATTAGCATGTGTGAATCCCTATAGTCGAATGGACAGTAGTTTGAGGATACATGCTACCCACACTGGCCATCAAATATTTTCCAAAGTGAAAATCAAACAGTTCAAATCTCACAAACTATATTCAGAAGATTCTTACCTGTTACCATTTCAGCACATTAGAAGATCTAACCAAACTATCACCTTGTGTATCATGCATCATGTCAGCTCCATCAAGTCCACCAGCAATGGATGTGCATAGAAGCATAAGGCAATCATTTAATAAAGTTTCAACAAAAATATAAATGGATATGAGAAGGCAACAGTGAGTATATTACTATATTACATAGATGAATTGACAAATATAAGAAAAAGATGCACTCTTTTATTTACATTTTACAACTAACTAGTAAGAAATAAAACTATATATGTTGCTTTTTGAAAGGAATATTCATTTAAACAATATATATATATATATATATATATATATATGTATATACGTATCTCATAATAAAGTTTAGCTTATAAGAATGGAAGACATGGCCTAGCATTGATCTCATTTAACTCATCACTCCTCATTTCAAGAAGACAAAATAGAAACATGCGAAAAATCATAAACACTACCAGGAAAAGTGATCTTGGGTATTCAAATTAAGTAAACAGAGCATGCTTAGAGACAACAAATGCGGAAAAAAGGTGTGTTGCATAAGTCACTTGCAGGACGAATACAACTACGTTGGATGATAACACAAAAGAAGGCCATAAGCTTGTCTATCTAAGAAATGAATATGAAGCATGAAGACAAATATATTGAATGATAACATATTAAACAATATAGCTATAAGTTTGTCTATATAGCAAATGGACGGTAACTAAGTTTAAGCTGTTACACTTGAGAACCGCGACGGAAGGTATTCGAACATGCATGTACAGAACACACCGAGATTAAGTTACTCCTACAATACGAGGACTAAGGATGAAAAATCACCTGGAGGATAGAAACTGTTGAAAGAATGATAGCGAGTTAAATAACCGTTTTCACAAAGTTTTTTAGACTTCATCGACTTAAGTTGAACCTTATAGGCACCACGGCCCACAGATAGAAGTATTTCATCACTATCCTCAAGGGATCCCAATATACGTCTCACAACTGCCCTCTTTCCTTGAATCTGTTTAGGGAGCCCAATAATCATATGCATGTCAATTGTTTTCCATAGCACCCATGTGGCAACACCGTGAAAATTGATATTCCTCTGCCACATTTGTAAGTGAGGGTAAGACAATATGGCAAACCCAATCGCGCCATCCCCAGCCTGGATGATGCAATGACTACCATGGCGAAAATCATTTGTAAGAGGAGGCCCCCTAATCACAGCTAGGCTCTGCTCATCCAAATCAAACTTAAGTATGTCATTGCTTATAGAATCCAACAACCAGTAAAGGGCATTACCAACAAGCAACCCAGGGGTATGGTCATAAAAAAGCTCAAATGAAACGGTTGATGGAATGATATCACCCCATTCACCAGTCTGAGGAGTAAACACAGGCGATAGGTTGATTATTCCCTCCGAGAGCGGAGATCAGCACCACGTTGAATGGGCTCGAGTGGCAGCTTCCGTGCACGTGGTCATGGTCGATGGCAGCACAGAGCACAGCCCCGGTGAAGCGATTCCTTACGAACTCTGGCGGAACGGCCAAGCGGTGCTGCTCGCCGGTGATAGGTTCGCACATGATGACCTCGTCCCACAGAGTGTCCATGAGAAGGACGCGGCCATGGCGGCAATCAAGCAGTTCGACCATCCACATGGTGTGGCTGTCCATGTCCAGGAGATGCAGGTCGAAACGCTCTGGAGGGATTCGGTCGGGACGGTCCATGATGGGGGTGAAGACGATATCATCCTTGCGGCGGTGGAAGAGGCCGAGGAGGGGCGGCTTCTGGTGGTGGAGGCGGAAGCGGTGGAGGAACTTGGGGTCGGTGGCGGCGCAGCGCCACTGCTTGCAGACCGCGGAGGCCCGGACGAGCGAGGAGGGCTGCGGCGGAAGACGGAGGAGGATCTCCCTCAGGAGGTCGTCGTCTTCAATCGGCGAGGCCAGCGCAGCCGGGAAGACTCCGGGGCGGCAGATCACTTCAGCACCCTCGCTAGTCGCGCGGATCTGGGAACGGGAGCGGCGGCGAGCCACTCCGGCTCCCTCCTCGCTCGCGTGAAGCTGCGGATGGCTGCGGGTCACTCCGACGGCCTCGTCACTCGCGTGGGTTTGGGGCCTGCGGCAGCGGCGGCGGCGGCCGCCGTCCTCGCTCTCTTTCATTTGGGCGGCGGCGGCAAGACCTAGCTAGCCACGGGAACCACACACGGAGGGACGGGGAGCGGAGTGGTGATTTCACCGGTTGTAGCACACTAGCACTTTGTGTTCTGTTGGGTCCCCGTTGTGTTCACCGGACGTCTGCATCTGCAAAATGCGCAACAATTTTTTTTCCTACAGCTTGGTCAAACATTTCTTTTTGTTGTAGCGCAGCAAAAAGGAATATAGCCATTTTATTATTATATCATTGCACAACCTAACAAAACAAACATATGGGTCAATCTAAAGCCATCTTCCGGGCAACTGCTGTCCCCACATCTATAATTTTTGGGGAATTTGAGGATTTGCCACACTTTACCTAACACTTTGAGGATTTGCCCCTTTTACACGGTTAGCATAAGTTTCCAGATTACACCACAAAATCATGACTAAATTGCCCCCGAGCATGAACCAACTCATTCTCTGTTCGTCTCCTCCTATGACGGCAAGCCTTGTTGTGCTTCCTCCTCGCCGCCAGCGCCGGGGACACCTAGACATGCATCAAGGTGGTGGTGTTGGTGGTGCTTTTTTCCAGCGAGCACGACAACCAATGCCTCCTCGACGAGCAAACCCTATGGCACGGTGCGCTGGCTAGCTGCGGTGGACCGACTTAGGCTCCTGGTGGAGGAAATGCAGGACTCGCCGTCTCAAGCTTGATCCTGGTGTTGTGGAAGCGAGTAGGCAGCAACGAAGTCAACCTCGCCGGCGCTAATGACACCGTCGGCCAGCTCGATGCCCTTTTTGTTCCGTTCAAGATGACCGGAGCACGCCGACAACGAGTACGGAGGCCCCGTGACCATGAGACGGGTGAGCGAGCGCGCGCCACAGCTGAGCTGCGACGATGGCGAGCTGGAGGTTCGCGTGACGTCCATGCACACGCGCTTGTCGACGAGGCGTCGAGTGGCCATCATCCTGATGCAGACCGTGCGGGACCCTGCCAGTAGAGGCTCCAGCATCCAAGTCGGCAGCGGCGAGCTTGGGCGCCGGTGCTGCAGCAAGGCCCACTCGGCGTAGAGCACGCAACGTTATTAGTTCTGGCAGTAGTCAACCATCATCTCTTCTTCTTCGTTTTTTGACATGCATCCTTTCTTTCTTTGTTTCCTGTTTTGAGGAGAAAGCTCACTCGAGATCTGAATCGGTGAAGAAGATGGGGAATTTTAGGATGGGCTGAGGGGCATTTTGGACATTGCAGAGTGGTCCATATTATCAGGGGCAAATCCTCAAGTTTTTAGCAAAGTTGGGGCAAAATATCCATGTCAATGTAAACAAGGGCAAATCCTCAAAGTGTTAGGTAAGGTGTGGCAAATCCTCAAATTCCCCATAATTTTGATGACATGCCCTGACCACATATCAGCACTACATTTATTTCGATGGCCACAAGCCGCCCGCTCGCAGACCGAGAGAACCAGCAGTTCTAGTTAGACCCTCTGCACACACACCGTAGGTGCACACTCTATGATCGGTCGTCGTCATCTTCCATCGTCCCACCTTCGGGAGTGATCAGCGTATCGACCTCGTCAGGCCATACTGTTGTCTACGTCACCGCGATGCCAGACGACACCACCATCCTGCACGTATCCATCCACACGCCCGTCGCTGAAACTTGGCTACACCATGCCGCCGAGATCCGCCTTCGGCCTTTCGGTAGATGTAACACCGCTCCTCCTCTTGTCACCTCCAACCAGCACTTGCTCCAAAACGGATGCCCCTAGGAGGGAGAACGTCACCGAATGCGCCATCCTCGTCCAATCCGGTGTACCCAGATCTAGGGTTCCCCCTAGAACATCCCGATCAAGTTGATGCGACCTGCAACAACGATGCCTCGAGAAGGAAACGACGTCAGATATGCCGCCATTGTCCGCCAAGACCGCAGTCAGACACGATTTTCACCGCAAGCCGCGTCATCCCGATCTCGCGGCTGGCTAGAACCACGCGGAGCCTCGCCATGAAGACGTATGTCACCGCCTGTACTCCGGCAGAGATCCTCCATCCCCTCACCGGACCCCTCATCGCGTCGCCGACCATCCAGGTGAAGAACTGACGACGAATCTGGATGGGGTCCAGATCCATGGCCGCCGACATGCCCACCATCGCTAGAGAACTCATCGGTTCCAGGCGGCCATGGGGCTAGCACCGTCGTCGCACAACCAGGGCGCCGCCCTGGCCGCTGCGCGCATGCTCCTCGCTGGACTCGCCCGAGTAGATCCATGAGGGTCGCCGCCGCATCCAACACCCCAACCCCGGTGTCGGGCCCGCCGTCACCGCGGCCTATGCCAGTAGCAGCGGCGGAGGGGAGGCTGCGTTGTGGTTGGCTGTTGGCGTACTTGAGATCGCCCCGAGCGCGCCCTGGGGAGGCATCGCGTGGGGGTCGCGAGAGGTTGCTTGAGGTAGCGCAGCTAGCTAAGGACCATTTTAAGACATACTCCCTTCGTAAACAAATATAAGAGCATCATGTAATATTTTGCTTTGGATGTTACTGTTCATATTATTTGTTTTTTTGTTATGCCAAGAACGTTTAAAGTAAATATGAACCGATTCTTCTTCTTTATCAACAGACAGGGGCAAGGCTTTTGCATCTTTCAACAAAAGAAAAGAAAAGGCTTCAGACCCAGCCTGTCATTTATGAACTCTTAATGTGGCTGTCATTAAGATCCTATAGAATAATTTTAGTTCTTCTGATGTATCTTGTAATATTAAAACTTTTTTCATGTAAAATTAACTCAAGAGAAGCAGTTGTAGATTGTACTAATTTGGAAAGATACAACATACAAGTGTTTTACTCATTTCATTTGGCACATGATACAACAGACAAATATTTTACTCTAGATAAGCGGCCTCATATTTCCATTCTCCTTTTTTCTATTTTTAATTTTTGAAGTTCATGAATATTTTAAAAAATTGTGAACATGTTCCAAATTCATTAAATCTTCCAAATTGATGATCATTTTGAATTCATTAAAAAATATGAATATTTTTAAAGTCAAAAATATTTTTAAACTCGTGAACATTTTTAAATTTGAATAAACCGACCGGAATAAAAAAACTCGACCAAGCACGCTATGTATGACTGTAGTCAACGGGAGGACGTCCCCGGCCAAGCACGAAGACTATATCTCGCGTAGGGCGAGTGTAGCTTCCGTCTCGCTTGAAGGTTTTTGTTCCCTCATCATAACTGGGCTGGCCCGTTTCATTGCTTTACAAGCCAAAGCAATCCTTTGATGTTCACATTTGTATTAATAGCAAAATTTCCTAGATTTGTAAGAAAAAGTTGTGCTCTATGTTGATCACTGCATTCTTAGTATCTTCTAGGACTTTGATAATCTCAGACATTTGAGGCCTTCTGTAGATACCACATTGCAAGCTTTATCATATGAACTACTTCTTGCTCATGTGGTTGCATGTCGTTAATGTTCTTGTCAATCAAATTTACCAACTGATCAGTCTTAACTATTTCATCCAATAGGGTAATAAGATGGATGCCCTCTTCAGACCTGGAAGTGTCGAGTTTCTTTCTTCCACTGACAATTTCCATGATCACAATGCCAAAGCTATAAACATCGTCCTTCTCTGGAGGCCATAGTCCGGAGTGAAAATCAGTGATCAGTTTGGAATCCGACTTGTGCGGCAGCTGCGCCGAAGCAGTAGCAGCTCCAGGGCTGGATGTCTTTTTGAGTGGTTGATCTAGTCGTCCATTAATAAGTTGTAAGTCATGCCTTTTGAAGTGTCCATGCAGATCTAACTGAATTTTATTTTTATATAAGAGGGCAAGAATGTACTATGAACACGTTTCTGCAATAATGCAGCTTATGTTTCAGCAGGATGACTCATTTTGTGCAGACTGCTCAAATCCAGAGTTTTTTGAACATTTTTTCCTGCAGAATCAGAGAACTGTTTTTCCATAGTGTCACCAAAGGATGGAACAATATGGCTTTCAAACCGTTATGACAATTTCAAAAGCTAATAAATATGAATTTTTTCCTGTTGGCACCTAAATATAAAACGCTAAACAAATGAAGCCATTTTTGGTTCCATTTGATAGCTAGAGGGTTTTGCTATAATTCCAATCAGAATATTTAGGAATTTTCGTTTGCAAGCTGTGTGCAAGGGATGAAAGCATCATCAGGCACACTGACTGCAGCTGGAGGAACAGTTGGCTGCATGCCTGCATTGCACCGGAAGGTCCAGAACTCTGCTCTCTTAACTTTGGAACAATATCATACTCCAAGTCAGATGGTTACGGCGATGGTGTACTTGTGTTGGAAACGGCGAGTAACTCAGATGAGGCGTCAGTCAGGCAGGCAGGTTGATCGTTGCAGCACACACGGTTTCTTCAACGCCAGGCAGCCAGGCTTCTGCTTATGCACAAACAATGGTTTTCTTTCTACCTTCCTTTTCAACCGACGTAGTCGAGCATCACCGATGTAGTCGAGCGGTTGGTTTTCCTTTTATCTTTCTTTTGAACCGATGTAGTCGAGCATAGATGGTTGAGCATTTTCAGCACGCAAATATAAAAAGTACACTACACTGATGTCCTTCCTCCATTACACACTCGAGAAAGAAAATGTGTTAAGAGTTCAGGTTGAGGAGCTACCAGTGCAAGCAAGCCGCACAGCATAAAGTGGCAACACCTTCGGATCTGAACAGTTTTGAAACAATAACACATTAGTACTACTGAAACGCACACTAGACAGCTGTAGAAAGTTCAGCCAGTCAAAACTCCCATGCACATACATGGACGGGAGAATAGCAGGAAACCGATATCCATCTGAATCTACAGGAAATTAATGGGAGCTTGTCAATCAAACTGTAAAAGCCCACAACTACATGTCTACAGGTTTAATTCCACTTGCCAACAAGGAAGCTACTCACAGCAGTTTCAGTTGTCCAGTTCCTACGATTTCGGGTATCTTCAGCACCAAATAGCTGAGTACGCTGGCTCATATGAACCATTACATGGCGCTGACTCGCTTCCAAGACAAGAAAGTAGACATGTTTTGCAAATCGCAGCTGACAAGCACACTCAAACAAACAAGTTTCAGTGATACATGACACTGAAACTATCATGGCTCAACAGAAGACCTGCCAGACAAGCACAAACACCTAACAAGAACAAGAGACGATGAAATCCGACTTGAAATAATACTAGTAAGCTGAATTCCCTGGATCAGGTATTCAAAAGCATCTTGCTGCATTAGAGACTTGGCTAGACTAAGACACGGTAAGTTGTTTTAGATAACATATAAACACTGCCGATAACATTGATGGAATGCGACAAAATCAGTGACAACTAACATATGCAGCAGCCCTTCTTCACCTGGGGAAAACAAAAGCGCTAATCTGTTCCAAAAGAGCCATTTTTTACTTAGCATCACCACCATTTAAATTGATTGTCTGTGTTATTAGCATGAGCAAATCCCAGTAGTCCAATGGACAGTAGTTTGAGGGTACATGCTGCCCACATGGGCTGCCAAATATTTCCCAAAGTGAAAATCAAACAGTTCAAATCTCACGAACTATATTCAGAAGATTTTCTTACCTGTCACCATTTTAGCACATTAGAACATCAAACCGGACAATCACCTTGTGTAGCATGCATCATTTCCATCACATCCGCCAGCAATGGACGTTCCTAGAAGCATAAAGCAGGTATTTAATAAAGTTCCAACAAAAATACAAATGGAAATGAGAAGGCAACAAATGTAGGAAAAACACACTCTTGTATTTACGTTTTACTACTCACTACTGATATTCGTAAGAAATAAAACCACATATTTTGCTTTTTGCAAGGAACATTCATTTAAACAATATACATATATATAGCTACCTCATAATGAAGAATTTAGCTTATAAGAAAGGAAAACATGGTCAAGAATTAATCTCATCTAACTCATCACTCCTCATTTGAAGAAGACAATAGAAACATGCGAAAACTCATAAACACTACAGGCAAAAGTGATCCTGGGTATTCAAATTTAGTAAAGAAAGCCCGATTAGAGACAACAAATATGGAAAAAATGTGTGTTGCAGTAGTCACATGTAGGATGCTCTTGAATAAGTAAAAACTGAAACTATTGTTTTGGAAGGTACTGATTGAGCGGAAGTTCTTTTATGGAGTTAAGAAAAAAAAAGCAAGATTAAAAACATAGTATCGACGAATATAGCTAGCAAATGAGTTAAACCATTTGACATTTGATTTCACATTATTACCCACTTGATATTTGATTTGTTATCTCCCACCACTGGTAGAAAAAGGGTCTGTTGTCCCGGTTCGTAAGGGCCTTTTGTCCCGGTTCTGGAACCGGGACTAAAGGGTCGGTACTAATGCCCTGTCCCTTTAGTCCCGGTTCAATCCAGAATCGGGACAGATGGGCCTCCACGTGGCCTGTGCGCGGAGCCCAGGCAGGAGACCCTTTGATCCCGGTTGGTGGCACCAACCGGGACCAATAGGCATCCACGCGTCAGCATTTCTGTGGTTGGGTTTTTTTTTAAAAAGGGGGGTGTTTGGGGGTTTTGAGGGATTAATTTAGGTGTTTCATATATTGTGTTAGCTAGCTATAATTAATAGAGAGAAGTGTCCTCTCTTATGTCCGTGCTTGGTCGACGCTACGTACTATACATACATATAAAGAGGACTAGACACGCTAGCTAGCTAGTAAGCAAATAAAGGAAACAGAAGATCGTCATGAACATATATGCATATAGAGAGAAGTGATATCGACCACCTCTCCTTCTCCGAGAGATTGGTCGAACAACAAGTTCTCGTATATCTATCCGACACTACCGGCTACATATATATACAATAATTATCTCTTACAAATATAATAATACGGACTCATGGTCCACATAGTATTCTCCGTCTTCAGCGATCACGTGGTCAAGAAAGAATACCGCCAATTCCTCTTGAATTGCTCGCATGCGAGCTGGTGCTAGGAGTTCATCCCGCTTCTGAAACATCTAATTTGAAGAAGGGGGTCAATACATATATATATGAATGAATGAAACTCAACACAAATGATGGTAATAAAATAAAATTGTAAATGTTGTTATTTACGTACTTCATATTGTTCGTCAGAGTACCCGCCCCGCTCACAGGTCGTGTGGCGGATGGAATCGCAGACGTAGTATCCACAGAAATCATTCCCTTGTTCCTGCCACAACCACTTTACAAAAAATAGAGGTCAATCAAACTGATAAATAAGAATGCTAAATGGTATTGATGAAACTAGCGCTTCAATCACTAGGAGATGCGCGGAACATGCTACTATAGTACTTACTTTCGGGTATCTAAATTCCAGCTCCTTCGGCAGTCCCGGAACTTTTCTGGTGAATTTTCTTCAAACCCTGCCGGACAAAGAAAACAATTACTTGATATCAGGAAATGAACAAAGTTGCTGATATGGTGGATAATGATCGATTTAACTTCTTGAGGATTTCAGTCATGTCCGCATACTCCTGGGGATCTTTTCGTTTAGAGTCCAAGACAGTTACTACTCCCTGCTCAAGCCTAATCTCTAGGAGAATATAGTGGTACCTGTGCACGCATGCATAACTCATCAATTACATTACTATAACCTAGACTAATATATAAGGGAAACCGAATATGCACAAGACAGTAACACTCACTTGAAGTTGTAAGGAAAGAGTATTATATCTTTGTTTTCATTTTTTTTTGAATGATCGTAGCAAGTTGGCCTCGGTATCTTCGGGACGATGTTCAACCTCAGTTGCATCTATGAGATATGTGTTAACGAACCCAATATCACCGATTTGTCTTTTCTTCAATTCGGTGATCTTCAATCTGCATAATATAGTGAGGATAATTATAAATACATGCAATGAAATAGATGAGCTATATAGAGAGACTTAATGACAGAAGTAGTAGTACTTACAGACAGTAGCAGGTGATCGTTGTTTTATCGAGGGCCAATTGATTGAAAAACTGATAGAACTCCTCAAATGGAATAGGCAACAGTTCAATTTCAACGAGGTCATACTCCGGTTTAACTCTCGCATACAAAGTACTCCTCCCCCCAGACTCTCTGCAGATTTTCAAGTACCAATCATGTAATCTTCGCATCATCGTTGTTAAAGATTTTTCATCTTTGACGAGAGGCTTCCTGTACTCGTATCTGTGTATCTGCACCTCCATGGGATCATAATGTACATCGTCGGGCAGGTAATCGTCAACATTGCAATAACCGGGCACCATCCTCGGATCGACGATGTCGCTAGGCACCTTGAGCGGGGGGCACGATTGCTTTGCTTGTTCGCCGAGCTGGGCAATTTGTTTCCCAGCTGCTCGTCGTTCTTTCAGCCTTTGATCACTGACTGTACTTCCCGACCGCTCCGCTTCGGCCCATGTCTTTGCAATAATGCGCTCATAGTTGCTTTTCGGCGGAGACTTGGGTGGTTTTGCTAGGGCAGCCAGAGTGCGCTTCACTTTCATCGGATCTACCTTCTCCTCCGGAGGTGGATGTCTCTTTGCTTTCAACCCTTGAAACCAGTCATCCACTTCGGTTCACGCGATCTTCGCGTTCTCCTCCGGGGTCCTCTCGTATGGTAACTTCTGTGGACTCTTCAGAGAAGGACCGAATCTGTATGTCCTCCCGCCTCTGGTTGTACTGCTAGACGCCGGCCGAGCAGATGGAGCGGTTGTCTTCTTTACTTGCTTACGAGGCAGAAGAGAAGGACTATGACGCGCCGGAGCAGCTGCCGGAGCGGCGGCGGGTCTCTTCTGCCCTTGCCGACAAGGCGGAGAAGGAGGAGGCTGGCTGCTCGGGCGCGCCGGCGCAGGCGGAGAAGGAGGCGGAGTGCCGCCACGCGCCGGAGAAGGAGCCGGCCGAGGGCCCTGATCGTCACTCGCCGGAGGAGGAGGCGGTGGAGGAGGCGGAGTGCCCTGACTCGCCGGAGGAGGAGGAGGAGGCGGAGGCGTCCAGTTCGGAAGGTTGATGAGCTCCTTCCGCCATAGGCATGGAGTCTTGAGAGCAGACCCCGGCCGAGTCTCCCCTTCACCGGTAGGGTGGTCAAGCTGGAGGTCCTCAAATCCCTCCGTTATTTCATCCACCATCACCCTAGCATATCCTTCTGGAATCGGCCGGCAGTGAAAAGTTGCGCCGGGTTCAGTAGGATAAACAGAGGCAACAGCCGCCTTGACCTTCAAATTCATCCATTGCGTCATAAGGTGGCAATTTTGAGACTCCTGATAGCATCCACGGGATAGCTGGCAGGAGCCGTCAAGGCATGCTCCGGCTGAAGCAGCTCGGTGGAAGCCACACTGCTTCTGCGCTGAGATGGCGGGGTAGCTTCGGGGGAAGCTTTGGCAGTACGTTTGCTGCGATTTGCTTCTCGTTCCTCTATCGCGTCTACCCTTGCTTGCAGCGCCTGCATTTGGGTCTGCTGCACTTTTTTCCTCCTCTCATGGGATTTGTAACCGCCTGCGTCCGGAAACCCAACCTTCCACGGAATGGAGCCTGGCGTGCCTCGTGTCCGTCCAAGGTGCTCAGGATTCCCGAGGGCCATTGTGAGCTTGTCGTTCTCTCTGTCTGGAAAGAACGTCCCTTGCTGCGCTGCTTCGATATACTGCTTAAGCTTCCTGACTGGTATGTCCATTTGATCGTTCGTCCAAATGCACTTCCCTGTTACAGGGTCCAAGGTTCCGCCAGCCCCAAAGAACCAAGTCCGGCAATGGTGTGGCCAGTTAATTGTCTCTGGTTCGATCCCTTTATCAACTAGATCATTCTCAGTCTTGGCCCACTTAGGCCGGGCTACGAGGTAGCCACCTGACCCCGTGCGATGGTGAAGCTTCTTCTTCGCAGCATTTTGCTTGTTTGTCGCCGACATCTTCTTACTCTTTTCCGATGTCTTGTGGGCCACAAATGCGGGCCAGTGATCTCTGATCTTCTCATATCTGCCCTTGAATTCTGGTGTCCCATTATTTTCGACAAACTTATTCAGCTCTTTCTTCCACCTCCTGAATAGTTCTGCCATCCTCTTAAGAGCAAAAGACTTGATTAATTGCTCTTTAACTGGGTTCTCTGGATTATCCTCTGGTGGTAGGGTGAAATTTGACTTCAGCTCAGTCCAAAGATCATTTTTCTGCATATCATTGACATAAGACACCTCAGGGTCTTCTATACCCGGCTTAAACCATTGCTGGATGCTTATCGGGATCTTGTCCCTAACCAGAACCCCGCACTGAGCAACAAATGCGTTCTTTGTTCGGATGGGTTCAATCGGTTGGCCGTCGGGCGCGATTGCTATGATCTCAAACTTTTCATCCGAGCTCAACTTTTTCTTCGGGCCTCGTCTCTTTACCGAAGTTGTGCTCGATCCGGAGGGCTAGAAAAAAGAACAAAGACTTAATTAATATGTGTACATACCAAAACAATGAATGCATCAATCAGCTTGTCAGCACAGGCTTAACTAATATATATACCTGGCCGGACTCGGTTCGGTCACCGGAGCCGTCATCACGATCTCCTTCTTGCACCGGCATTGGGTCACCGGAGTCGTCCTCATGTTCTTCTTCTTGCACCGGCATTAGGTCACCGTAGCCAGCTTCTTCACCCTCTCCTTCCAGACCATCGGTGTCGTTGAGAAACAGCGAGGCGGCATCACTTCCTTCTGCGATTATGTCCCTCAACAATGCTTCTTTTGCTTCGTCTCGGGCGGTGTCCATAGTTTCTACAAATATTTACAACATGGCAATTATTATTCAAACATGACAGATGGATATATTAGTGGCAAACGTAGAACTAGCTACCTAATCATAGTAAGGAATCATATATATTAATTAGTGGCCTCGATGCTGCTTCTCTAGGGTTTGGGGTGGCCTCGACAACGCTTCAAGGGTTTGGGGTGGCCTCAAGAACGCTTCAAGGAGGGGGTAATATCGACCCCCGCCCATGTGTTGAAGCTATCGGGAGGGGGTATATATCGACAACGATGACACTACATCTATGTCCCTCGACGACCCTCATTCCCGATAAAAAAAGAGGAAGAAGAAGAAAAAAAACAGGAGAAGAAAGAATAGAGGAGAAGAAAGAATAGAGGAGAAGAACTCCTCTATTCTTTCTTCTCCTCTTTTTTTCTTCTTCCTCTTCTTTTTTTATCCTCTTCTTTCTCTCATGTTCGAGAGGATCGCCGAGGGGTCGGGAGGTTGCCTAGTGTCAAAGGATTCAACAAAACCATGTCTTCATCATTAGGCGAAAGTAACAGGTGCATGATGGTACGAAGCTCTCCAAAGTTATTTTGGAACGGAGTCCTAGATAGGATAATTCGCTTTTTGGTACAAAGTTTAGCAAGAACCTTCCAAATATCGTTATTTGGAAGGCCTTTGCTGAAATTCATACAAAAAGGCAAATTATCCTATCCTGGACACCATTCCAAAATAACTTTGGAGGACTTCGTCATGCCCTGGTTACTTCTGGCTAATGATGAAGCCATGGATTTCTTCAATACTTTGACACTAGGAAATCTCTCTCTCGACCCCTCGACGATCCTCGACCCCTCGAACCCTCGGCGACCCTGGAACCCTCGACCCCTCAGCGATCCTCTTCTTCCTCTCATGTTCGAGAGGATCGCCGAGGGGTCGGGAGGTTACCTAGTGTCAAAGGATTCAAAAAAACCATGTCTTCATCATTAGGCGAAAGTAACAGGTGCATGATGGTATGAAGCTCTCCAAAGTTATTTTGGAACGGAGTCCTAGATAGGATAATTTGCTTTTTGGTACAAAGTTCAGCAAGAACCTTCCAAATATCGTTATTTGGAAGGCCTTTGCTGAAATTCATACAAAAAGGCAAATTATCCTATCCGCGACACCATTCCAAAATAACTTTGGAGGACTTCGTCATGCCTGGTTACTTCCGGCTAATGATGAAGCCATGGATTTCTTCAATACTTTGACACTAGGAAATCTCTCTCTCGGCCCCTCGGTGATCCTCGGCCCCTCGAACCCTCGACGACCCTGGAACCCTCAACCCCTCGGCGATCCTCTTCTTCCTCTCATGTTCGAGAGGATCGCCGAGGGGTCGGGAGGTTGCCTAGTGTCAAAGGATTCAAAAAAACCATGTCTTCATCATTAGGCGAAAGTAACAGGTGCATGATGGTACGAAGCTCTCCAAAGTTATTTTGGAACGGAGTCCTAGATAGGATAATTCGCTTTTTGGTACAAAGTTCAGCAAGAACCTTCCAAATATCGTTATTTGGAAGGCCTTTGCTGAAATTCATACAAAAAGGCAAATTATCCTATCCGGGAAACCATTCCAAAATAACTTTGGAGGACTTCGTCATGCCCTGGTTACTTCCGGCTGATGAAGCCATGGATTTCTTCAATACTTTGACACTAGGAAACCTCTCTCAACCCCTCGGCGATCCTCGACCCCTCGAACCCTCGACGACCCTGGAACCCTCGACCCCTAGACGACCCTAGAACCCTCAACCCTCGATCCCTCGACCCTATAGAACCCTCGAACCCTCGACCCTGAAACCCTCGACCCTTGACCCCTTAATGACCCTCGACCCTCTACCCTAGTTCCCGACCCTCGACCCCTCGGCGATCCTTGACACCCTCGTTCCCGATAAAAATTAAGAAGAAGAAGAAGAAGAAGAAGAAGAAGAAGAAGAAGAAGAAGAAGAAGAAGAAGAAGAAGAAGAAGAAGAAGAAGAAGAAGAAGAAGAAGAAGAAGAAGAAAGAGGAGAAGAAGAAAGGAATAGCTAGAGGAGAAGATCGAAGAAAAAAAGAAGAAGAAAAAGAGGAGAAGAAGAAAGGAATAGTGGAGAAGAAGAAGAAATAGAATATATTCTATTTTCTCTTCTTCTCCACTATTCCTTTCTTCTTCTCCTCTTCTTTTTCTTCTTTTTTCTTCTTCTTATTTATTTCTCCTCTTCTTCCTCTCCTCTTCTTCTTTCTAAGTCCTGCTTATATACACAGAGTATTGGTCCCGGTTCGTACCCCTCTCGACCCCTCGTCCCTCTCTCGACCCCTCGACAACCCTCGTCCCTGATAACATTTTTTTTTCTCCCCTCGACCCCTCTCGACCTCTCGTTCCCCTCTCGACCCCTCATCATCATCTATCACCCTCCTCGTTTTCTTTAGCATATATCCATGAACAAAAAAATAATTCATATATAGAAAAAATGCTATATGAACATACATACATATGAGCATATACAGAGAGCATATACATAGCCAAATCCATATACAGAGAGCATATACATACATACATACATACATACATACATACATATGAGCATATACATACATACATAGCCAAATCCAAATACATATGAGCATATACATACACATATGAAAAAATTTATCACACACAGAGAGCGGCGGCGTTGGCGGCGATGGTCAGAGCGACAGGGATCGATGGGAAGGGGGGAGCTCACTGGGGGCGCGACGGGAAGGAGGCCGGTGACGGGGAAGGAGGCCGGCGACGGTGCGGGGGAGGCCGGCGACGCAACGCGTGGCGACGGGGAGGGGGCTGGAGATGGCGCACGCAGCGACGAGGAGGAGGCCGGCGACGGCGCATGCAGCGACGGGGAGAAGGCCTGCGGCGGCGCGGGGCGATGGCGACGGGGAGCAGGCGACGACGGGCTCGGGGCGGCGACGACGACGACGAACGGCCTGGCGGCGTCGGAGGGGAATGGGAGCGGTTGGCGAAATTTTCACAAGTGCTACCTTATATACCCAGAGCAATGGTCCCGGTTCATGGCACGAACCGGTACCAATGCCCCCCTATGGTCCCGGTTCATGCCACCAACGGGACCATAGGTCTCTTTTCAGCAGCTGAAAGGGCGGGAAGCAGAGGTCTATGGTCCCGGTTGGTGGCACGAACCGAGACCATAGGGGGGCATTGGTCCCGGTTGGAGCCACGAACCGTGACCAATGCACCCCTTTAGTCCCGGTTGGTGGCACCAACCGGGACCAATGGCCTTGTGCTGCCCCGCGCCCAAAAGTTTAGTCCCACCTCGCTAGTTGAGAGGGCTCGGGAGTGGTTTATAAGCGCTGCTGCGCCCACCCTCCCGAGCTCCTCTCAACTGCAGGCTTTCGGGCCTAATCTGTCACTGCAATGCTTGTGGGCCTACTGGGCCTACTGCGGGCATGAATCCTGGCCCATGGTAGGGTTTCTAGTCGTATTCAGGCCGTGGTGGCCCAGTAGGTGGCATTTTTTTTGTTGCTTTATTTATTTTCTTTTGTTTTTTGCTTTATTTTTTATTCTTTATGCTTTTAGTTTTAGAAAAATTATAAACTTTTTGTTAATGCCATTAGTTTTCAAATTTGAAAACACTTTTTCAGTTTTTTTGTTTTCTTTGTTGCTTTATTTATTTTATTTTGTGATTATCTTTACTATAAAAATAGTTTTTTCCTGTTTTTTGATTTGTTTTTTTGCATTATTTATTTTCTTTTATTTTTTGCTTTCATTTTTTATTTTGTTTGCTTTTAGGTTAGCAAAATTATAAACTTTCTATTAGTGCCATTAGTTTTAGAAAAATTATAAACTTTCTGTTAGTGCCATTAGTTTTCAAATTTGAAAACACTTTTTTAGTTTTTTTTTCTTTGTTGCTTTATTTTATTTTGTGATTAACTTTACTATAAAAATAGTTTTTCCCTGTTTTTCTAATTTGTTTTTTGCATTATTTATTTTCTTTTGTTTTTTGCTTTAATTTTTAATTCTGTTTGCCTTTAGGTTAGCAAAATTATAAACTTTCTGTTAGTGCCATTAGTTTTAGAAAAATTATAAACTTTCTGTTAGTGCCATTAGTTTTCAAATTTGAATAGTTAAAATTTTAATTCTTTGAAAATTGTTTGAATCACAAGTTTGTGATTAACTTACTAAAAAATGAGAATAGATGCGCTTATAGAGAAAATTCAACCTAAATTCCTAGTAAATTTCTATGAATTTCAGAGAAATTCACTATGAATTTAGGTTAAACTTTTCTCTATTAGGGCATCTATTTTCACTTCGAGAGGAGCTCAACAAGGCAGAGAGGGAAGGGCTTATAAACCGGTGTGAGTCCCCTTTGGTTGGCGAGGTGGGACTAAACTCTGCCCGCAACGAGGACCAACCCTTTAGTCCCGGTTTGTGGCACAAACCGGGACTAATGGTCATGGGCCAGGGGCGAACCATAAGACATGAAAGCATTTCAAATGAACTCTGAAAAAGTTGAAAGTTGGGATGGTATCATAATTTCACCCACATAGCATGTGCATGTACAAAACGGACAATGGTAGCATGTTCGTGTGTAACAAAGTTGGCATGGTATCATCATAATAGTTGCGGGAGAAAGTCTTCACTTTTTCTTCGCTTGTGTCATTTTCTTATTGCGCGGTAACCATGGATAATCTTCATTGTTTATCAGGATACTTGGGTCAGCCTTGACATTGAAGGGAGGAATTTCATGAAACTTTTCATAATCTTCAGACATGTCTGTCTTGCCGTCCACTCCCAGGATGTCCCTTTTTCCTGAAAGAACTATGTGGCGCTTTGGCTCATCGTATGATGTATTCGCTTCCTTATCTTTTCTTTTTCTCGGTTTGGTAGACATGTCATTCACACAGATAACCTGTGCCACATCATTGGCTAGGACGAACGGTTCGTCAGTGTACCCAAGATTTTTCAGATCCACTGTTGTCATTCCGTACTGTGGGTCTACCTGTACCCCGCCGCCTAACAGATTGACCCATTTGCACTTAAACAAAAGGACCTTAAAATCAGGTCCGTAGTCAAGTTCCCATATGTCTACTATGTAACCATAATATGTGTCATTTCCGCTCTCGGTTGCTGCATCAAAGCGGACACCGCTGTTTTGGTTGGTGCTCTTTTGATCTTGGGCGATCGTGTAAAATGTATTCCCATTTATCTCGTATCCTTTGTAAGTCAATACAGTCAAAGATGGTCCCCTGGACAACAAGTACAACTCATCACAAACAGTGTTGTCACCTCTGAGACGTGTTTCCAACCAACTGTTGAAAGTCCTGATGTGTTCACATGTAATCCAGTCGTCGCACTGCTCCGGGTGTTTGGAGCGCAGACTGTTCTTGTGTTCATCGACATACGGGGTCACCAAGGTAGAGTTCTGTAGAACTGTGTAGTGTGCTTGAGACCAAGAATATCCGTCCCTACATCTTATTGAGTCTCTTCCAAGAGTGCCTTTTCCAGTCAGTCTCCCCTCATACCGCGATTTAGGGAGACCTATCTTCTTAAGGCCAGGAATGAAGTCAACACAAAACCCGATAACATCCTCTGTTTGATGGCCCATGGAGATGCTTCCTTCTGGCCTAGCGTGGTTACAGACATATTTCTTTAGGACTCCCATGAACCTCTCAAAGGGGAACATATTGTGTAGAAATACGGGCCCCAGGATGACAATCTCGTCGACTAGATGAACTAGGACGTGCATCATGATATTGAAGAAGGATGGTGGGAACACCAGCTCGAAACTGACAAGACATTGCGCCACATCACTCCTTAGCCTTGGTACGGTTTCTGGATCGATCACCTTTTGAGAGATTGCATTGAGGAATGCACATAGCTTCACAATGGCTAATCGGACGTTTTCCGGTAGAAGCCCCCTCAATGCAACCGGAAGCAGTTGCGTCATAATCACGTGGCAGTCATGAGACTTTAGGTTCTGAAACTTTTTCTCTGGCATATTTATTATTCCCTTTATATTTGACGAGAAGCCAGTCGTGACCTTCATACTGAGCAGGCATTCAAAGAAGATTTCTTTCTCTTCTTTCGTAAGAGCGTAGCTGGCAGGACCTTTATACTGCTTCGGAGGCATGCCGTCTTTTTCGTGCAAACATTGCAGGTCCTCCCGTGCCTCAGGTGTATCTTTTGTCTTCCCATACACGCCCAAGAAGCCTAGCAGGTTCACGCAAAGGTTCTTCATCACGTGCATCACGTCGATTGAGGAGCGGACCTCTAGGTCTTTCCAGTAGGGTAGGTCCCAAAATATAGATTTCTTCTTCCACATGGGTGCGTGTCCCTCAGCGTCATTCGGAACAGCTAGTCCACCGGGACCCTTTCCAAAGATTACGTAGTGTAAATCATTGACCATAGCAAGCATGTGATCACCGGTGCGCATGGAGGGCTTCTTCCGGTGATCTGCCTCGCCTTTGAAATGCTTGCCTTTCTTTCGACATTGATGGTTGGTCGGAAGAAATCGACAATGGCCCAGGTACACATTCTTCATGCATTTGTCCAGGTATATACTTTCAGTGTCATCTAAACAGTGCGTGCATGCGTGGTATCCTTTGTTTGTCTGTCCTGAAAGGTTACTGAGAGCGGGCCAATCGTTGATGGTCACGAACAGCAACGCCTTAAGGTTAAATTCCTCCTGTCTGTGCTCATCCCACGTACGTACACCGTTTCCATTCCACAACTGTAAAAGTTCTTCAACTAATGGCCTTAGGTACACATCAATTTCGTTGCCGGGTTGCTTAGGGCCTTGGATGAGAACTGGCATCATAATGAACTTCCGCTTCATGCACATCCAAGGAGGAAGGTTATACATACATAGAGTCACGGGCCAGGTGTTGTGATTGCTGCTCTGCTCCCCGAAAGGATTAATGCCATCTGCGCTTAAAGCAAACCATACATTCCTTGGGTCCTTTGCAAACTCATCCCAGTACTTTCTCTCGATTTTTCTCCACTACGACCCGTCAGCGAGTGCTCTCAACTTCCCATCTTTCTTTCGGTTCTCACTGTGCCATCGCATCAACTTGGCATGCTCTTCGTTTCTGAACAGACGTTTCAATCGTGGTATTATAGGAGCATACCACATCACCTTCGCAGGAACCGTCTTCCTGGGGGGCTCGCCGTCAACATCACCAGGGTCATCTCGTCTGATCTTATACCGCAATGCACCGCATACCGGGCATGCGTTCAGATCCTTGTATGCACCGCGGTAGAGGATGCAGTCATTAGGGCATGCATGTATCTTCTCCACCTCCAATCCTAGAGGGCATACGACCTTCTTTGCTGCGTATGTATTGTCGGGCAATTCTTTATCCTTTGGAAGCTTCTTCTTCAATATTTTCAGTAGCTTCTCAAATCCTTTGTCAGCCACAGCATTCTCTGCCTTCCACTGCAGCAATTTCAGTACGGTACCGAGCTTTGTGTTGCCATCTTCGCAATTGGGGTATAACCCTTTTTTGTGATTCTCTAACATGCGATCGAACTTCAGCTTCTCCTTTTGACTTTCGCATTGCGTCCTTGCATCGACAATGACCCGGCGGAGATCATCATCATCGGGCACATCGTCTGGTTCCTCTTGATCTTGAGCAGCTTCACCCATTGCAGCATCATTGGGCACATCGTCTAGTTCCTCTTGATCTTCACCAGCTCCCCCTGTTGCAGCATCACCGTATTCAGGGGGCACATAGTTGTCATTGTACTCTTCTTCTTCGCCGTCTTCCATCATAACCCCTATTTCTCCGTGCCTCGTCCACACATTATAGTGTGGCATGAAACCCTTGTAAAGTAGGTGGGAGTGAAGGATTTTCCGGTTAGAGTAAGACCTCGTATTCCCACATTCAGTGCATGAACAACACATAAAACTATTCCGCTTGTTTGCCTCAGCCGCATCGAGAAACTCATGCACGCCCTTAATGTACTCGCGGGTGTGTCTGTCACCGTACATCCATTGCCGGTTCATCTGTGTGCATTATATATAATTAAGTGTCCAAATTAACAGAAGTTCATCATCACATTAAAACCAAAGTGCATACATAGTTCTCATCTAACAACATATAGCTCTCCAGAGCATCTAATTAATTAAATCATACATTGAAACTATGTAGAACATTTCAATGCGAAAACAAATGCGATCATAATCGCAACCAAGGTAACAATTGATCCAACGACATAATGATACCAAGCCTCGTTATGAATGGCATATTTTCTAATCTTTCTAATCTTCAAGCGCATTGCATCCATCTTGATCTTGTGATCATCGATGACATCCGAAACATGCAACTCCAATATCATCTTCTCCTCCTCAATTTTTTTTATTTTTTCCTTCAACAAATTGTTTTCTTCTTCAACTAAATTTAACCTCTCGACAATAGGGTCGGTTGGCATTTCTGATTCACATACATCCTACATAATAAAATCTATGTCACGTTGGTCGGCATAATTTTCATAAACAATAAATGAACCAATAGTTATAAAGATAATATATATACCACATCCGAATCATAGACAGGACGAGGGCCGACGGGGGCGGATACCAAAACCATCGCACTATATAAGATGCAATAATAAAAGTAAGAAAATAATACAAGTATCTATGTAAACATACAAGTAAGAAAATTTTTCCTTTCAGAAAGAAGATAAGAACAAGAGGCTCACCACGGTGGTGCCGGCGATGAGCTCGGCGCGGGTGATCGACGGCGGTGAAGACGGGGACGGGGCGTGACGGACCGCTAAACCTAGACAAATATTATGGAAAATGGAGCTTGGAGGTCGAGCTTGGAGAGGAGAAAGCTTAAGTAGTGTGGCTCGGGCTTTCCATCGAACACCTTGTGTGCATAGGAGGTGAGCTAGAGCACCACCAAGCCCTCTCCCCCTCGGCCAGAGAAAAACAGAGCACTGGGGTGCTCTGCTCGCGAGCGAGGGGTATATATAGGCACCTCATTGGTCCCGGTTGGTGGCATGAGCCGGGACTAAAGGGGAGCCTTTGGTCCCGGTTCAAGCCACCAACCGGGACCAATGGTGGTGGGCCAGGAGCGAGGCCCATTGGTCCCGGTTCATCCCACCAACCGGGACCAAAATGTCCAAATGAACCGGGACCAATGGCCCACGTGGCCCGGCCGGCCCCCTAGGCTCACGAACCGGGACCAATGCCCACATTGGTCCCGGTTCTGGACTGAACCGGGACTAATGGGCTGACCCGGCCTGGACCAAAGCCCTGTTTTCTACTAGTGCACGGAGGAAGACAACTACATTTAATGATAACACAAAAGAAGGCCATAAGCTTGTCTATCTAGGAAATTAATAGGGAAGCATGACGACAAATATATTGAATGATAACATAAATTAGGCAATATAGCTCTAAGTTTGTCTATCTAACAAAGGCACAATAACTAAGTTTAAGTTGTTACACTTAAGAATCGCAACGAAGGTATTAAGTTACTCCTACAATATGAGGACTAAGGATGAAAAATCACCTGGAGGATAGAAACTCTTGAAAGAATGATAGCGAGTTAACACTAGTAGAAAAAGGGTCAAACGTGAAGCACATTAGTGCCGGTTCGAATTTGAGCCGGCACTAATGGTACCATTAGTGCCGGTTCGAACGGCTATGCATTAATGCCGGTTCGTGTTGAACCTTTAGTACCGGTTCGTACCATGAACCGGTACTAAAGGGGTGATGGCAGGCTGGCGTCAGGCCGGGGCCCCATGATCACCTTTAGTACCGGTTCATGTCACAAACCGGTACTAAAGGGCTAACCTTTAGTACCGGTTTGTGCCACGAACCGGTACTAAAGGGGTCTGACCTATAGTACCGGTTTGTGACACAAACCGGCAGTATAGGGCAATTTTCAAACTCTACCCCCCCCCCTCGTGTGTCGCCATTTCAGTTCTGAAAAAATCAAAAGAAAATGATAAAAACTTCAAAAAATAAAATCCTTCGAGAGGTAGTTATATTACTACATCTACTAGTTAGGAAAATTTGAAAACTTAAATTTGGACATGTTTTGCAAAAAGTGTAGGGAAAATGTAAAACGGCTATAACTTTTGCATACGATGTCGGAAAAAAACGTATAATATATCAAAAAATTCAGCACGAAAATCCGCATCCGATGGAGACCGCCTACGGCCTGTTTGCAATTTTTTAGAATCCTCAAATTCCAAAAGGAAAAAAGATATGGTCAAATTTAAGTTATTTTAATTTTTTTGTTAAATCTGGTCAAACTACTTATTCAAGAAGAATTATTGTTACTACATAATTATTCAAGAATATTACTGTTACTAAATAATTATTTCAATTTTTTGAATTTTGGTCAAATCTGGTCAAACTATGGTCAAACTATGGTCAAACTATGGTCAAACTGTGGTCAAACTATGGTCAAACTTATTCAAGAAATATTAGTGTTACTAAATAATTACTATTTTTTAGAATAATAGTTTCAAACTCAAACAGTGAAATGTGTGACTTCATGCTCAAGCTAAACTCCTGAGGGTTAATAGGATTGGCATCTTACTACTGTCAGGAAAACAACAAGTGCAGACTTGGAAACGAAGTAGAATAGAACCCAAAAGTTAAGCGTGCTCGGGCTGGAATAGTGAGAGGGATGGGTGACCGGTCGGGAAGTTAGATGATTTGGAATGAGTGATCCACACTTGAGCAGTTAAGAGAGGTGATTAGAGACTAAATCACCAAATAATTCAGAAAAATTAAAAATCGAAAAAAATCAAAAAAAAATTCCAAAAATTTCAAAAAATTTCAAAAAAAAAACCTTTAGTACCGGTCCCCCATACCAGGGCGCGAGCTCACGCCACGTGGTGGCACTTTAGCGCCGGTTCGTGCCGAACCGGTACTAAAGGGGGGGCCTTTAGTGCCTACCAATTAGTGCCGGTTATGGAACCGGCACTAAAGGCCCTTACAAACCGGTTTTAAAGCTCCGTTTTCTACTAGTGTAAATAACTGTTTTCACAAAGTTTCCTGGACTTCATCAACTTGAATTGAACCATATAGGCACCACGATCCACAGATACAAGTATTTCATCGCAATCCTCGAGGCATCCCAGTATATGTCTTATAAGTGCCCTCTTTCCTTGAATCTGTTTAGGGAGCCCAAGAATTGTCCGCATGTCAATGGTCTTCCATAGCACCCATGTGGCAACACCATGGCAAATGATATTCCTCTGCCACATTTGTAAGTGAGGGTAAGACAATATGGCGAAGCCAAGCGCGCCATCCTCTGCCTGGATGATGCAACGACTACCATGGTTAGAATCATTTGTAACAAGAGGCCCCTTGATCACAGCTAGGCTCTGCTCATCCAAATCAAACTTAAGCATGCCATCACCTATAGTATCCCGCGACCAGTAAAGTGCATTACCAACAAACAACCCAGGGGTATCATAATCAAAAAGATGATATGAAGCGGTTGTTGAAATGATATCACCCCAGACGCCAGTCTCAGAGGAGTAAACAGACACGATAAGTTGATTATCCAATCCGAGATAGGAGGTCAACACCACCTTGAAGGGGCTCGAGTGGCAGCTTTCATGCATGTGGTCATGGTCGATAGAAGGACGCGGCCATGGCGGCAATCGAGAAGTTCGACCGCCCCCATGTCGTGGTTGCCGAGATGCTGATGCAGGTCGAAACGCTTTGGAGGGATTCGGTCGGGGCGGTCCATGATGGGGGTGAAGACGATATCATCCTTGCGTCGGTGGAAGAGGCCGAGGAGGGGCGGCTTCCGGTGGTGGAGGCGAAAGCGGAGGAGGAACTTGGGGTCGGTGGCGGCGCATCGCCACTGCTTGCAGACCACGGAGGCCCGGACGAGCGAGGAGGGCTGCGGCGGGAGACGAAGGAGGATCTCCCTCAGGAGGTCTTCGTCTTCAATCGGCGAGGCCAGCGCATCCGGGAAGCTGCGGCGGATCACTCCGGCGCCCTCGCCAGTCGCGCGGATCTGGGAACGGGGGCGCGTGCTGCGGCGGCGAGCCACTCCAACTGCTTCCTCGCTCGGGTGAACCTGGGGGTGGAGGCGCGGGCTGCGGCGGCGGGTCACTCCATCGGCCTCGTCACTCGCGTGGGTTTGGGAGCGGCGGCGGCGGCGGGTGGCGTCCTCGCTCGTCGTGTTCATTTCGGCGGTGAGGAAACCTTTTTTTTAGGAAAGGCCATCATGGCTAGCTTTATTAATCATGGATAATGTTTACATCGTCTACTAGCTCCCTAATCAAAAAATCAGGAGGCTCATGCAACCAAACAGAAGAAACCTTATTACAATAACTGAAATTTGCTAGCACATGAGCTGCACGGTTACAAGAACGTAAACAGTGCTTGTAGATGACCTTCCCGATCGAAGTACTTAAATCCACACATTCTGCAAAGAGCGCTGCTGCTTCATCCCACCATCTTGTTTGACCCGAACAGAAATTGATAACTTGTAAAGAGTCAGATTCTGCCTCCAGACAGCTAAATCCCAATGAATTAGCAAATGCCAATCCGTCCCTCATGGCCATGGCTTCCGATGTAATCGCATCTACTGCCACTGGGAGGAACTTGCATTGGGCCGCAATAAAAGTTCCCCTTACATCTTGTAGGACTACCGAGGTAGCTTCCATCCCTTCATCTAGGAAGAAAGCCGCATCAACATTCATTTTAACGGAACCTGGGCTTGGTTTTGTCCATTTCACTTCAGGCATGCTCAAGGGACCTGCATGTATTGTTGCAAAATTGCGTATTATAGAAAGGACTGAAACCGACCATCTCCATGTTGGCGGAACCTGTTCATTATGAGTAATCTGCCTCCTTATCCACCATAAATACCATGCCCCCACCATCAGACCTTGCTTAAGCTCGACATTAGGGTGTATGGATAGTTGATTCTCCGGTAGAGATAGAATATGTTCAACAATAATAGACCCCGACCGATCAACCATAGCTGAGTGTTCGATAACATCCATCATACCCAGTCGTCGCCACAGCTCCTTTGCATTAGTGCATAAGAACAGCAGGTGTTTAATATCCTCCGCGCCCTGATGGCAAATCGGGCAGGCCCCATCTGAGCCTACATGCCGGTTCATTAGGGTTGATTTTAGTGGGATGATCCCTCGCAATATTCTCCAGCCAAAGATTTGAACTTTACGTGGCACATGAAGTTTCCATAGTGTATTCCAAGTATCCAAGGGTGCGGATCCAGTTGGGCTCTCTACCCTGTTTGCATGCGCCCTGAAAGTATGATTCCACTGAAGATGGTAAGCCATTTTGATAGAGAAAATCCCTGGTCGGTTAGGTTGCCAAGCAATGAAATCTTCGAAGGCTTGCGGGTATAATGGGGTTTGCATAATCCTTCGTACATCCACTGCCCAAAATATATCTCTTAGTAATTCCTCATCCCAAGTTCCATTCACCGGATCCATCAAGTCACAAACTCTTGTAAGGAGTGTTTGGTTACGAGGGGTGATCACTTTCCTGTCTGCGCTGGTAGGGATCCATGGATCGTTCCAGGTATTCACATGTTCCCCCGTACCAATTCTCCAAATATATCCTCTTCTGAAAGTTTCTAACCCTTTCAGTATACTCTGCCATGTGAAGGAAGACCCGTTTTCGGGGTAGCTTCTAGGATACTCCCATTAGGGAAGTATTTAGCTTTCAGCACGCGGGCCATTAGGGACTCCGGCTCTGTCACAATCCTCCAGCATTGCTTTGCAAGCATTGTTAAGTTAAACGAGTATAGATCTTGAAATCCCATACCAACTTCACTTTTCGGGATGCAAAGTTTCCACCATGCCATCCAATGCATCCTTTTGTGATCCTCATCGTCTCCCCACCAAAACTGAGCTATGATGTCCGTAATCTCTTTACAAATCCCCTTTGGAATACAGAAAACTGACATAGCAAATACTGGGATCGCTTGTGCAACAGCCTTCAGTAAAATCTCTTTGCCCCCAACAGAGAGTTGTTTTTCCATCCACCCTAATATTCTTTTCTTTATCCTTTCAACAAAATGCCTGAAGCAATCACTCTTATCTGCCCCCACAATAGCTGGAAGTCCCAGGTATTTGTCTGACAAAGCTTCTGTATCAATATGAAGTATTTGACCAATTTCTGCTTTTGTTACCTCACTGGTATTAGGGCTGAAATATATGCTTGATTTAGCCAGGCTCACCATCTGTCCAGAACTTGCACAATAGGCATCCAGAACTTGTTGAAAGGAAATTGCATTTAACACATCTACTCTCATGAAAATTAGTGAATCATCAGCAAATAATAGGTGTGATACTGATGGTGCATTTCTACACACACTAATCCAATCCATGCCACCAACTTCTTCTTCGTACTGCAACATGCTGGATAATCCTTCTGCACATAGAAGGAACAAATAGGGAGAAAGGGGATCCCCTTGTCTAACCCCCCTTGAGGGTATAAATATTTTAGTTTCTTGAGAATTTACCCTCACCTTGTATCTTACCGAAGAGACACACGCCATGATCATATCTATCCATTGTGTGTTAAACCCCAGTTTCTCCATCATTCTCCTAAGGAAGATCCATTCCACTCGATCATAGGCTTTATGCATATCTAATTTGACTGCACACAGACCAGCCGCCCCTGCCCTCTTATTCTTGATTTTTTGGACACATTCATAGGCAATCAAGACATTATCCGTGATAAGTCTCCCAGGGACAAAAGCACTCTGAGAAGGTGATATGATCTCAGGTAGGATACCCTTCAGTCTACCAGCCAACATCTTGGAAATGATTTTATAAATCACATTACATAAGCTTATAGGTCTATATTGCGTGATTAATTCAGGAGAATCAACTTTGGGAATCAGCACAATAGACGTATCATTCCATTCCTCTGGAATCTGCCTTCTATTAATAGCAAACAGAACTTCTTGGGTTATCTCATCTCCCAGAATGCCCCAATATTTTTGAAGAAAATGGCATGGAGGCCATCCGGCCCAGGGGCTTTAAGATCCCCAATACTGAAAACAGCTTTTCGCACATCGTCAGCAGTATAAGGGGCCATTAACATATCATTCATTTGATCTGTCACTTTAGTTTGCACTTTATTTATAACAGCAGGGTCTACAAAATTAACCTCGGATGTAAACAAGTTGTTAAAATAGCCTTTAATATGTGGCTTCAGGACGTCCATACCTTCCAGAATATTACCATTTTCATCCTTGAGCTTCTTAATCATATTCTTTTTACGCCTAGCACTTGCATAGGCTTGGAAAAACCTCGTGTTGCGGTCTCCATGTTTCAGCCATCCCGCTCTTGATCGTTGCATGTAATGAATTTCTTCTAACTCAAGCAAGAATTCAATGAGCTCTGAGATCTCCTTCCTTTTCTCCTCACTAGCAGCATCCATTGGCCCAGTCATGACTTCCTCAAGCTCTCTTTGCGCTTTCCAGAGTCTCTTCTTTGGTTTCTTCATCACCCTTTGATCCCAATCATGAAACGAGGTATGCATATTGTTTAGTTTCTCCTGGATGGTTGTAAGGTTCGGATTCAAATTTGCTGCATGCCATGCCTCTTGTACTAGCTCCGGAAAATCTCTTTCCCTTAACCATCTCGCTTCAAAATGCTTTGTCCGTTCTCCACCACCGTATGCAAGAGCATAGTATTCTGTATCAACCAAAATTGGACGGTGGTCTGAATGATTATATAGCAGGTTTTGCAGTGCCGCCGATGGGTACAAAGCTTCCCATCCGGCGTTGATTAGCCCTCTGTCCAACCTATCTCTGATTCCTCCCCTCTGCCACATGAACCGATCGCCTTTAAAACCCATGTCCCGCAATTCACAATCGTCAATCGCCGACTGGAAGGCCTGCATGTATTGCGGCGGTCTCGGTTTTCCTCCTTCCTTTTCAGACAAGAACTGTATTTCATTCAGGTCCCCAATCAGTAGCCACGGCAAATTGTTGTCCTGGTGCAGCCGGCGCATTCTCTCCCATGTTTTATGTTTGTGCGCCCATATGAATTCACCGTACATCCCCGTACACCTCCACACTGAATGACTTTCATCTTCCACTTGTATGTCAATGAACATCGGGTCTAACTTTAGTGGGAGTATCTTTATTTCCTTTTTCCATAGCATCAACAGGCCTCCCTTTCTACTATCACCTGGACAAACTATTTTATGATCCATTTTCAGTATTCTCCTCAAACATTCAGCCGGATAGCTTTCTAGGTGTGTCTCCGACAAAAACATCACATCTGGGCTACAACTTCGCTAGACGTCCAGCAAAGCACGAACTGCCGGGGCGTTCCCAAGCCCCCGACAGTTCCAACTTAACAGTTTCATTGCTCCCGGCGGTCCCCTTCAAAAGGGGCCGCTGATCTCTTATCTGTTTCCTGCTCCATCTCCTCTACGTGACTCATCACTTCTCCATTCACTCCTTTGAGCTTCTTCCTGTTGGCACTCTTCTGGGGGGTAGTTGCTTGATTCTCCGAGTTACAAGGTTCTTTATCCTCTCCTTCATAGCGATGTACTAAGTTTGATACTACCGATTTCGTAGTATTGCCCACCGGTACCATGGCTAAATTTTCTGCCCCTGCCGCCGTTGAATCCTCCGCTGTTCTTTTTCCCAAACAGATTCCCACCCCTACTATGTTCTCAACATGTTCCATCCCTTTGGCATTACTTGCCTGGTGTGTTGCCAACGACTGATCTGTTTCTCCAACCTTCATCCCTCTCACATCCTGACTCGGGGTGGTGGTGCTTGGGTTTATCATATTCTCATCCTCCTCCCTTGCACTCCTCATTGCCGTATGGCCCACTGCATTAAATCTCCAACTCCCCTGGTATGTGGGATTCGGATCCACCTCCATGTTGCGGCCTCTGCCTCTGCCAAATCCTCTCCTGGACCCTCTTCCTCCTTCCTCCGTCTCATCATCACCCCTATCCGTTCTTCTACCTGTGCCTCCTCGGCCTCCGCAGCCTCCTCCTCTTCCCCTCCTTGAGGCTAAAATAGAAGGGCCCCATTCAAATTTTGTTATGTCATGCTCTCCTGTACCACATTCCTCATACCAGTGCCCCATGAACCCACATGCATGACAGAAGGTTGGAAGCTTTTCAAACTTAACAAGATATTTATCAGTCTTCCCTGCTCTAGTTATTCCTACCGCCCTGGTAAGCTTTTTGTTAACATCCAGTTTCACTCTGGCACGAATAAACTCACCTACGAATCCATTGGGCAGTGTCACTTGTACCTCCTGAACTTCACCAATTCTGCTGGCCAAGCTTCTCAACGCCGATGGGCTCCTCAGGACACCATCGGGCAGTTTATGGATCTGACACCACGTCTCCAGCTTATCTAGTTTCACCTTCTTCGGATTATCAAACCCATCATACTCCGTCAAAAGCAGGGCCGAGCCCTTAAAATCCCATGGCCCTTGATGCATCGCTTTGTTCCAGTCCCCCAGGCAGTTGAATTGAATTGAAAACAGATTTGTATTGATTCTCCTCCAAACCACCTGATGCGCTGCGTTCCAGGCCGCCTTCATGTCCACGATCAACGCGCTCTGACTGAAGCTTTTGGTTGTCAACAGCCTCCCTAGGGCTAGCCACTTTGGCTTAATTTCCTCAACGTCAGCTTCATCTTCCCAGACTAGATCATCCACCTCCTCATCCTGGAGGTTCAATCTCTCCAGCAGTGTTGCCGCTTCTTCAGGGATACGATCTCCCGATCCACTCCCAGAACCAATCTCCACCATGGCTGGGACTCTCCAACCTTGAAGCCCTAACTGCGTGCACCCAACTAGGGACGGGGGGAAGCAAGCAGCAGGTTAGAAGGAACGGACTCGCCGGATTACACCCGACGACAATGGCTACTCTCGGTGGCGGCGCCCCCGGAGGACAAGCAAACCCTAGTCGCGAGACCTAGGGGAAAAAACTCTCTCGCTGCTTGGCCCCCGACTAGTCTGCGGCGAGGAAACCTAGCCAGCCAGCCAGCCAGCCAGAGGAAACACTCGTAGTGGTAGCAGCGGGTTCAGTTCACTCGTAGTCGTACTGGTAGCAGTGGGCCTCGACAGTCAAAGTGGTGTTGGGCCCCCGTTCACTCGATGGCTCGTCCATTTTTTCTTTCAGTTCCTGCATCTGCTGCAGCGAGGAGCATTATGAGACATGGTTTTTTGGACTGAAAGATTGTTAGTACTACCGTCTTTCAAAGAATTGGGTACTGAATCCAGTTACATGTACAAGCCATCATTTCAAATATTTAGACATAACACGTCATTTTCAATCCAGGTGAGCCTCGGAAAATACCATGGGACAACCTTGGCATGAACTACATCGTGGAGAGCGCTCATTTAATGGTATATCCCATTGTTTTTCTGTTAACTCAAAGCTCTATAGTTAGCCGCCCGTATGATTGAAACTGTAGACTAGGATGGTAGGGGTTCTTTTCCTTTCCTCGGGTGTTTAATGGGTCTAAATATGCTTGAAATTCAATGATTTACATTTTCAATGCATGTACCTCAAATCAAAGAAACACACTTGTTTACTGAGCTTGTTTGGTGTCTTGGGGACTAGGGTGGCCCTAAGAACGTTATCATCTGTGCTTTGATCAGTGAGGCCCCCACATTTTTGTATGGTACATACACACCAGACATTGACATTATTTCAATTGCATATTTTCTATCTTTGCTCGCAAGGGTTACTATTTGCATCCTCGGTTTTAGCTGCTAGCTCTCGACCTCAATTTGGTTTTGTATAATTGATGAGTGCATTTTTCTCTCATTTTTACCTATGTTTGGACCGAATATTCTCAGATATTGGAGATTATCACTTTGATTTGCCCACTAATGACTAATTAAATGCATAGTATAGCTAATCTTCTTGTTTTTTTTGTTCTTTGCAGAAATGGACGTATTTAGGTGGGGAACCAAGCCATGTATATGGTCGTGAAGATCAATCCTGTTTAACTGGGCACACACAGAATGTCACATAAGAGAAGATGATGTGTGTATGACTATGATCGCTCATACCATCGGCCGTGCCAGGCGGGACCGACTCCATGATATCATCGTTGATGACTTTCTTGAAGGGACCCAAGCCAGAATTCGAACGAAGGCACCCTGAAACCCTATTTAGGAGACTATAGGTGATTGCATCATGTAATCACCATGTATCATCATTTGCTAGCATGGTTTTGGGGCATTTACTCGATAACTTGCATCATGGCCTCGACAAACGCATCCCGTACTTCTTTGATGATGATGCTAGAATTATACTGAACGATGGTTCTTTCAAGATATTCGCATGGTTTAGCCACCGACACAACTATGGGTAATTATCTTTTATCATCACGTAGGCAGATTCTGCAGAGAAAAACATACAAATCTTTCTATTGTGACATTTTCTGAATCCTGCTCTATAGCATGTTACATATCTTGTGTTATTGCCGGTGTTGCGATGACATGAGCCTACAGATGGATAAGAAGGCTAGAGTTGTTTGAGAAAGAGTTTCTATGAAAAAAATGATGGGAGAGCTTAGGAAACTTGGGAACTTGTACAATTTGTCCATTTGCCAATAAGTTCTATTGATTAGCCTTGTTTTTAAAGTTGTGCCAAATAAGTTTGAAATACAAAATGCCAAAAGTTGTCGGGAAGATGGCCGTCTTTACCTCCGCCTTTTAAGACTCGTGGAATACTAATAAATTTCTAGAAGTTATTGAAACTCATCTTCAAACCCGACCGAAACATTAAACCTTTGTTGATGTTGAAACTTGTCATCCTCTTTCTGTGTTTTGAAACCTGACAGCAGGCCACATAATTCTTGCATATAACAACATTCTTTTCCCCCCGATAAAGGGCACTTTTATTAACTTAACTTAAAATATATATCATCAAGTAGATACAAAGCATCATGAGCAACACACGGCCTTTGCATTATAACATTCTAAAATCCATTCCGGTTTTTAGCTTATTTTTTTATTCTTTATAACCCGATTCTCATTATAAATAGCTAAAAGTTAAATATTTTAATTACTCACTAACTACACATACATCCTTAGAAAGCCTAAGGGTGGAGTGAGGTTCTTGTTTAGTTTTCATTTATTTTCCCTTTTGAAACCAATGTAGAAGTTAAACATAGTTACCTTTTACTTTTGAGTACCAAATCCAGGTAATTTCAGCTTACCAAAGTAATATCTCACATTAGATTTTTTTTATGTTGTGCTTTTTTTACTTGGTTGGGCTTGTCTCCCTCAAAAGAAAATGGACACGTCTAGGGAGCAGCCGGGTGCTCCCTAGCGTTTCCTGGCAGCCACCCAGAAAAGGTAATTTTCTGTCCCGACTGTCCAGGATAGGAAAGTACCTGGCCCCCGCTCCCGATTCCCGCAGCCACCCATCGAGCGGTCAAAACACCTGGTCCTCCCCTTTGCCCGATCCCTCCCCCACCCCTGCGCATCTCCTTCCTCCTTTGTCCTCACCAGCCCCATCTTCTTCTCTCTCAAGCAAAGAAGGACAACACGCCCCTTCCCCTCACCACTTCCAGATCCAAAGCAAACCTTCACATCCCACCAATGGCGGCTTCATTGATGTTTCTTCTCTAGGCGCCTGGTTCCTGATTGCCCTGCAAAAAGGCAAAAAAAAACAAGACAAAAAGGTCAGATGTGGCTCATCTTCCAGATCCCCCTCCTCTTTCCCCACGATTTGCCTCTTCTGTAAGGCTTCAGATGTGCAAAACATTGTGTAAAAAAGCTGTGATGTTAAGCATGTTTAGACTGCTGTTTGGGCAAGTTTCAGCCCCCTAATTTGGGCAAATTTAGTCTGATATTAAGCATCATATTTCTTCCCAGGCTTCAAAATCTATTTCCAAATCTGTTGCATATGAACACATTTATAAATCTGTAGGCAAGTGCTGATAGTAAATGCTGACAAAAAAATTAGGAAAATATAATGGCTTGAGCAAGAAAAACAACTGAGCAAAACAGTGCTTATAAGAGGATGAGAAACAAACAGATCGTGATCTTTCTGACGTGTTCCGGTTCTATTAATTGCTTAAAACAGTGAAAAAATAAACATTCTGTTTGAGCAAAAACAGTGCTATAATGAGGCAACTAAGTATATGTCTGCACAAAACTTTGAAAACTTATGCCATGGCAAAAACATGAACACTTTTGAAACTTATAAGACAACGAATACTGACATCAATGTGGCTTATTGGAGCAACTTACAAATATAGGATTAAGCAAAAAAGCATAATGATGTCGAGGCAACTCTTGAAGAAACTAGAAAAAAGATTCCTCTTGGACATTTGTTTCCATTATTCCTTGGTTACGATAGTGAAAACACACTAGAAGAAATAAATGTAACTGAAATTGCAACTAAAAAACAAGAGACAGTTGCGTAGTACAAATTACCTTTGTTGTATCATATCCTTCGCCATGATCCAAAAAAAGTTGGAAAAGTTGCCAGTATCCAGTTGCAAAATTATTAGTATTTCATCCTGCAAAAGAAGGAAAAAGCCAACAAAAAAATACATATACCAACAACTATCTCAGCTGCGAAACATTACTTCAAAAGCATACTGAGCATATCCAAAGACACACAAACTTGCTGCTATAAAAGATGAAACCTAAAAATGTCAACTTAAGTTCTTTCTAACACACTAACATGCCCATAATTCTATCTTAAGTTTTTCCTAACACTAAACATGCTCTGATCTCTCTGAATTGGGAGTGAATTCCATCCTGAAGACACTTCAAAAGTAGCACTTCTATGGCGGTATGCTTGCTTCCCCAAAAATCAAATGTTGCCTGCATTTAAAGAAAAACAAAAAAAGAAAATATATTATGAAACACAAAAAACAAAAAGCCTATGTTATGTTTATATGTACAAACATGGTTCATTCAGGCAAGCTCTATGCATATCCTGCAAATAATATATTGCCTGACATATATAGTTTGACTTGCCTGATTATATGGTTTGGGTTGCCTGATAGTGCACTTTGAATTGCCTGGTTATGTTCAACTGCTATCTTGTGAATCTGGTGTGCTTGCGTTGCTGTGTTGTTTGCTTGCCTGATTTTAGTGTGGTACTAGCTTGCCTCAACAACGTAAAAATTGCTTTGGTTGGTGGGTGAGCTATTGGCTTGCCTGTATTTACTGTGCTACTTGCTTCCATCCCTCTGCTGACTTGCTTTAATTTTTCCCATATTCTCAATGAATAAAACAGGTTGACAATGATTGATCTGAATGAAGTACCAGCTGAAAATAATGATGATCCATTGTACTGTACACAACATGGTGCTGGAAACCGGTGGCACTGTTGGTAATGGTTTGGGTGCTGAAAATGATGATGAAGCTTGGTCACAGCCCAAGGAGCCTTACGTGGGCATGAGGTTCGACACTTTGGAAGATGCCAAGGTGCATTACAATGCATATTCCTTGCAAATGGGGTTTTCAATCAAAATGAATAGTTCAAGGAAGGATCTCAAAAAAGGGGAGTTGATAAAACAACAGTTTGTTTGCAACAAGTTTCGGAAGCCTGATGTTGATGACGGAGGGGCAGAAAAGATTCCCGTGCTAGATGACATTGTTGAGCAAGAAAAAAATGATAATGAAGATGAGGCTATTGTCTTTCTTGATGATGATAGTAAAGGCAAAAAGAGGAGCAAGAAACGAAAAAGAGATAAAATTGTGCAAACTGGTTGCAAAGCTAAGATGATTGTGAAGGTAATAGATGGCAGATGGGAAGTGATCTACTTTGTTAGCAAGCACAACCACCCGTTGGTTGACAAGCTATGTTTGACTAAATATTTGCGATCACACCAAGGGATCCCGCCGGAAGAAAGGGCCTTCCTTACTCATCTTCATAACTGCAATTTAACTACAGGTATTGAACCACACCCACCTCCCCCCCATCTTCTAACTTTAAGAACCTACACATGCCTACTGGTTGTGTGTTTCTTAGCCTATCAACAAGTGCCTGTTTTTGCTTGAACCATGTCACTGATTTGCTTCAAACAAATGCCTTAGTTGCTTGATAGTGCCACTAAATTGCTTACAACAGTAGAAAAAAGAAATAAATTGCCTGATTTGTTTCTGGATAGTTTCTTGCTTGCCTAGTTTTTTTGTAGCTAATGTTTACCTGTTTGTTGCTCAATGCAAAGTTTCTTGCTTGCCTAGTTTTTTTATAAAACAAATTTGGTGTTGAATGTGAACTTGCCTATGGTTAGTCTCTTTGTAGCTAAAATGTACAATAGTACTTGTTTCTGGATAGGGTCAACTTGCCTATGATTGAAAATTGTATTGCTCGCTAAATGCATAGTTACCCCCCTGGTTTGTTTTGTGTATTTTGCTCATGTGTTGCCTGGGGCATATGGTTGTAGTTGCTTGTATAGCTTCATGAATTGCCCAAACTTTGCATTTGACTTGCCTTGCTGAAAACAGAAAAGAAACTATTTTTGGCACTGTTTTTGTGTAGAAGAAGGATTGACCACCATTGTGACTTCATGTCAACAGGTCGTATGATGCACATCATGTCAGATTTCTATGGGACAGAACTCATTGTACCTTATGGCACTAAACACATTACAAACCTCAAGACGCTCTTGAACAAGGATGATACAAAAGAAGGGGATATGATAGAGACAGTTGCTTACTTTAAAGATTAGCAGAGAGAGGATCCAGATTTTTTTTACAAGATAAAATATGATGAGGAAGACAGGGTTGAGAATATTTTCTGGGTCGATGGTGCAGCAAGGAAGGCGTACGTGGAATCTTATCATGATTGTATCTCCTTTGACACAACGTATATGACTAACATGTACAACATGCCCTTTGCACCATTCATTGGGATTAACAGGCATGGGCAGTCGTTCATGTTGGGTTGTGGCTTTGTTAGGCAAGAGTTGGCATCGAGCTATGATTGGCTATTCCAGACCTTCCTTGAGGCAATGCATAATGTAGCACCCACCAACATCATAACCGACCAAGACATCGCAATGGCACAGTCAATTAAAAAGATCTTTCCTACAAGTGTGCACCGCTGTTGCCGCTAGCATATTATGAAAAAAGCACAAGAAAAGCTTGGAGCATTGCTAGGGCGAAACCCTGGCTTGTCCAAAGATTTCAACAGCTGTGTTGACTTCAGCTTGACGCCAAAAGAATTTGAGGCAAGGTGGTGTGAGCTGATGATGAAGTATGAGGCTATGACTGACTCCCACTTCGAGAATCTATACAAGTACAGAGAGACATGGGTGCCCTGCTACTTCAAGCACCAATTCTTCCCTTTCTTGCAGTCAACTCAACGCAGCGAGGGGTTCAACGCTGTCCTTAAGCGATATGTGAACCCACACAAGTCCATTTTGAACTTTGTGAAGCAATATCAGAAAATCCAAACACACATACTAGTCCGGGAGGGTTCAAAAGACTACAGGACATGACATTTACAGGCTGAAATGTGGTCATCTTACCCAATAGAGAAGCAGGCGTATGGTTCGTATACTAGGGACTTGTACGAGAAGTTTTGTGATGAGTTTCAGTTGACTACAAGGTACAATGTGCGACCACATGGTGAAAACTTGTATGAGGTTTACCCCAATCAAGAGTGGGTTGCCAAATATGGTTCTATGGGCTATTTTGTCACGGTGGAAGCTAGTGCTGGAGACTACAGATGTGACTGCTGCAAGGTTGAGAGGGACGGCATGCTTTGATGCCATATCTTGAAAGTTTTCAACCACCTTGGTGTTGATGAAATCCCAGCGCAGTACATACTTAAAAGGTGGACACCTATGGCAATTCCCAACGCACCCCCTGCTGTCGAAGAGCAACCTGATGAGACGCCACCACAATCGAAAAAGGGACTCAAGCATGCAAATTTGATGATGGATTTTGGTAGTCTTGCCCGGGTTGCTAGTGCGTCAGATCCTGCGACGGATATTGTAAAGAAACATATGCGTGGTGCGCGTCATGAAATCAAAAATCTCAACATGTCAAAGAAGAAGAAACCGGCAGCACCAACAAGTGGGCCCTCTGGTGGTCCTCCACCATCAGCTGATGGTTCTGCACCACAACCGAGTAACTCTCAGGAAACTGGTGGCCCTGCGGTGCATCCTGGAGGGCCTTCACAAGCCCCTTCTGGACCTGGGCAGCAGAGACCTGCTTCTGCGCCACCACCAAGAAACACTCAGGCAACTAGTGGCCCTGCGGTGCGTGATGGGGTTATGTACCTAGGGTAAGGTCATGGACCTGATCTAAGTACCTTACCCAAGGACACCCTTAGAAGAAGTCTCCTTCCAGTCGACCAACGAAGGACACACTCGACTGACTTGAAGGACTCGACCACGAAGACTCACTCGACCACCAGAAGGTCAAGAGGCACTCTGCACTGCAACGGCCTGTAATCAAGTAGACTTTATGATAGTAAAGGCACTTTATGGGGGGCGTTACCAGTAACACCCCAGACTTAACTCACCTTAAACCCTCTCCTACGTGGGCTGGCTGGGGTCCTGGCGCACTCTATATAAGCCACCCCCCTCCACAGGCAGAAGGGTTCGGCACCTTGTAATTCATATACTCATAATCCACTCGACCGCCTCCGGGCTCCGAGACGTAGGGCTGTTACTTCCTCCGAGAAGGGCCTGAACTCGTACATCCTTTGTGCTTACAACCTCTCCATAGCTAGGACCTTGCCTCTCCATACCTACCCCCACTCTACTGTCAGGCTTAGAACCACGACAGTTGGCGCCCACCGTGGGGCAGGTGTTTTAGCAATTTTGTGGAGAAGTTGCGATTCTTCCGAGTACTTTCATCATGGTGTCTGCTGGAGTTTTGGTCGAGGGTCAAGAGATCCGTCTCGGCACTCTCACCTTCATCGCCGACGACTCCGCATGGCTCCAGGAGGCTCCACTCGACGTAGATGCGCTCCCCGTCCGTGGTGCGACGCATTTTCGCGCATGTGTCCGCGGCGTTCTGCTGCGGCAATCGTCGACCCAGTATCGGTCGGCTCCTCTATTGTCCACCCTCCCGGTCTCCCGCCAGCGCAAGCACTCAGGCCGGTCGAGGCTTCAGCGATGGGTGAGGCACGCGGTGGCTCGCCAATCGGCCACCACCCAAGTTGCGGCAATCGAACCCAACGAATCTCTCTACGGCTTGTTCGATCAGTCGACTGGCTCTGTAGAGACTGCATCCGAGTGCGGTAGCAGTGATCCAGCGGCGGAAATCTTGATGGTCGACGGGCCCCACAGTCCCCCTGGCTTTGCCCGTGGTGGTGGAGCAGGTGACGGCGGCGACCCTACACGAGGCTATGAAGAGTACCAGCCCGAGCCACTCGACTCTCTGCAAAGAGAGGAACTTCGCCGCAGGAACGAGGATCCCCTGCGTATTCCCATCGCAGGAGAAACCCCCGAGGCTCGTGCCTTGGAGGAGGCGCGTCTGGCCAATTTGGCCGAGCGCACTCGACTGGAGAACCTTCAGCGAGCTCTCGATGAGCGCGCGCGGCAACGAGTTCCCGACAACAGTCGACGTCAACTCTTCCCGCCGACTCAGGTATATCGAACCCCAATTCAAAATTTAGCAACTGCGACCCGTATAGCAGAGTCCATCCAGCCTTCGCAGTCGGAAGCTGGCAGAGGTTTGCTGCAGATCAGGGATCTGCTCCGGGCAGCAGGAGATCAGAATTCAGCCGTGTCTCAGTCGCGCAACAGAATTCACAGTCGATCCGTCACTGTGAATACGGTTCAGTCGGCTCACAGCCCCAGATCGCCTCCGCGGCGTGAAGGGCGCGAGAATCGGCGAGATCAATATGGTGACAGACTCGACCGAGATGATAGGCGTCGAGTGCCCTATTCCCCTCCGAGGGGTGGGTCTTACGCTCCTCGGCAGCCAGATGATAGGCGTCAGTACAGTACAGGGCGTAGGGTTCCAGTCGACCCCAGAGAACCAGGCTTCGATGCGCGATCCATTATCGTGCAAGGGTTGGTTGACCGGAACAGAGCCCATCGAGGTGGACTCGACAGAGATGTACCCACAAGCAGTCGAGTGCATGTTTCTGGTCCTGAATGTTTCAGCAGAGCCATCAGAGCCGCAGTTATCCCCCCAATTTCAGGTTGGCAACAGGAGTCAGCAAGTTCACTGGTGAGTCTAAGCCTGAAACTTGGCTTGAAGACTACCGAGTGGCAGTTCAGATTGGTGGTGGGAACGACGAGGTGGCCATGAAGCATTTGCCCCTCATGTTGGAAGGTTCTGCCAGGGCATGGTTAACTCAGTTACCTCCTAGCAGCATTTACACTTGGGAAGATCTGTCCCGAGTGTTCGTCAGGACGTTTGAAGGAACTTGCAAGCGACCAGCTGGATTGACAGAGTTGCAAGTCTGCGTGCAGAAAACTAATGAGACTCTCAGAGAGTATATTCAGAGGTGGATCACTTTGCACCACACTGTGGAGAATGTGTCCGATCATCAGGCAGTCTGCGCCTTCAAAGACGGCGTCAAGAACAGAGAACTGAGTTTGAAGTTTGGTCGAACCGGTGACATGACCTTGAGTCGGATGATGGAGATTGCTACCAAGTACGCCAACGGCGAAGAAGAAGACCGACTCCGAAGCGGCAAGCACAAGCCGAGTCAGTCGGAAAAAGGAAACACCAGTCGGAAACAGAAGCGGAAGGCTGAACCGGCAGCTCCTGGAGAGGCTCTGGCCGTGACTCAAGGAAAGTTTAAGGGGAAACCAAAAGGATCCTGGAACCCCAAGAAGGTAAAGGATAAAGAAGGGAACGACGTGATGGATATGCCATGTCACATTCACACGAAGAAAGACGAAGAGGGGAATATCATCTACCCGAAGCACACCACTCGCCAATGTCGACTCCTGATCCAGCAGTTTCAGGGAAAACAGTCTAAGGACAAGGAGAAGGAGTCGGACAAGGCCGAAGACAAGGAGGACAGTGAGGGAGGATATCCGCATATCAACTCCACTCTGATGATCTTTGCAGATGTGGAAAGCAGAAGTCGACTGAAAGTGATTAACCGAGAGGTGAACATGGTTGCCCCCGCAAAAGCAAATTATCTGAAGTGGTCTCAAACACCCATCACATTCGACCAATCTGATCACCCGACTCATATTGCCACCCCTGGGAGGCAAGCTTTGGTGGTCGATCCAGTTGTCGAAGGCACTCGACTGACAAAGGTGCTGATGGATGGTGGAAGTGGGCTGAACTTATTGTATGCAGACACATTGAAAGGTATGGGCATTCCGATGTCCCGACTGAGCACTAGTAACATGAGCTTTCATGGAGTTATACCAGGGAAGAAGGCCGAGTCACTCGGCCAGATAGCTTTGGACGTGGTGTTTGGTGATTCGAAGCATTTTCGCAAAGAAAAGTTGACGTTTGAGGTCGTGGATTTTCAGAGTGCATATCATGCCATTTTGGGGAGACCAGCTTACGCACGGTTTATGGCTCGACCATGCTACGTGTACCTCAAATTGAAGATGCCCGGCCCCAAAGGAGTGATCACTGTCACCGGTGATCGGAAAAAGGCAGAAGAGTGCTTTCAGAAGGGCTCCAAGATCGCCGATTCCCAGGTGACAGCGGTCGAGTTCGAAGAATACAAGCAAAACGCAGATCCGAGTGACTTGCTGCGATCCAAGAAGCCCGCCACAGAGTCTGCATTCCAGTCGTCCGGTGAGACGAAGCCTGTTCACATTCACCCGACTGACCCCGAAGCAGCTCCGACCCGCATCTCCACGACACTCGACCCAAAATAGGAAGAAGCGCTCATCCAGTTCCTCCGTGAGAACTGGGACATTTTTGCATGGAAGCCCGCTGACATGCCAGGTGTTCCCAGGGGACTGGCTGAGCATCGCCTAAGAGTCGACTCATCTGCCAAACCAGTCAAAGAACATCTTCGGCGGTCCGCCGTCCAGAAGAGAAAAGCCATTGGTGAAGAAGTGGCTCGACTGTTGGCGGCAGGATTTATCCGAGAGATATACCACTCCGAGTGGCTCGCTAATGTCGTCATGGTTCCTAAGAAGGACAAGTCGCTCCGAATGTGCATTGATTTCAAGCACATCAACCGGGCCTGCCCGAAAGATCATTTTCCTCTCCCTCGCATAGATCAAATTGTTGACTCGACCGCGGGATGTGAGAGGCTATCTTTTTTAGATGCCTACTCCGGGTACCACCAGATCCGTCTGTACGGACCCGACGAGGTAAAAACAGCTTTCATCACTCCATTCGGGTGCTTCTGCTATATCACCATGCCTTTCGGCCTCAAGAATGCCGGAGCCACATTTATGCGAATGATTCAGAAGTGTCTACTCACTCAAATCAGTCGGAATGTGGAAGCATATATGGATGATATTGTTGTCAAGTCACGAAAAGGTTCCGACCTGCTCGCTGATCTCGCCGAAACATTTGCCAACCTCAGAAGATATGATATCAAGCTCAATCCATCAAAGTGCACATTTGGAGTTCCTGGTGGCAAGTTACTCGGTTTTCTCGTTTCCGAACGGGGAATCGACGCTAACCCAGAAAAGATTGGCACTATTCTCCGAATGAAACGCCCTGTGCGAGTGCACGATGTCCAGAAGCTTACTGGATGCTTGGCCGCATTAAGTCGATTCATCTCACGACTCGGTGAAAAGGCATTGCCTCTTTACCGACTGATGAAGAAGACAGACAAGTTCGAGTGGACTCCAGAAGCTGATGCAGCGTTTGCCGAGCTCAAAACTCTGCTCTCCACCCAGCCGGTGCTTGCTGCTCCAATCAGCAAAGAGCCTCTGTTGCTCTATATCGCAGCCACAGGACAAGTCGTCAGTACTGTGCTAACGGTCGAGCGGGAAGAAGAAGGAAAAGCTCTCAAAGTTCAGCGCCCAGTGTATTATTTGTCTGAAGTCTTGACTCCATCCAAGCAGAGATATCCTCATTATCAGAAGCTTGTGTATGGAATATACATGACCACAAAGAAGGTTGCTCATTATTTCTCTGATCATTCCATCACAGTCGTCAGCGACGCTCCACTATCAGAGATTTTGCACAACAGAGATGCAACTGGTCGAGTGGCCAAATGGGCGATTGAACTTCTTCCCCTTGATATCAAGTTTGAGGCAAAGAAAGCCATTAAGTCCCAGGCAATAGCAGATTTCCTTGCCGAGTGGATTGAACAGCAGCAGCCGACTGAAGTTCACTCGGAGCATTGGACCATGTTTTTGATGGCTCTAAGATGTTGAATGGTTCCGGTGCTGGGGTTGTCCTGGTTTCCCCCAGAGGAGATAAGCTCAGATATGTGCTCCAGATTCACTTTGATTCCTCCAACAATGAGGCAGAATATGAGGCCCTCTTATATGGGTTGCGCATGGCCATTTCACTCGGCGTCCGTCGCCTGATGGTCTATGGCGACTCGGATTTAGTGGTCAATCAGGTGATGAAAGAGTGGGACGTGAGAAGCCCAGCCATGACTGGATACTGCAGTGCAGTGAGGAAGCTGGAAAAGAAGTTCGAGGGGTTGGAGCTCCATCATATACCCCGACTGAAAAATCAAGCAGCTGATGATCTAGCAAAGATAGGTTCCAAGAGAGAAGCCATTCCGAGTGGTGTGTTCTTGGAGCATATACACACTCCGTCAGTCAAAGAAGATCCTTTCACCGAAGAAACTCCACAGCCCAAGAGTGCCACAGATCCGACTGAAGTTGAAGTCCCAGCGGTGGTCGACTTGATCATGGAGGTTTTGGTGGTCATTCCCGACTGGACGATTCCGTATGTCGCATATATCCTGAGAAAGAGCTTCCGGAGGATGAGGAAGAGGCTCGACAGATCGTCCGTCGATCTAAGGCCTTTACCGTAATCAAAGGACAATTATACAGAGAAAGCGCGACTGGAGTTGGTCAGAAGTGCATAACACCAGAAGAAGGTCGACTCATCCTCAATGATATTCACTCGGGGACCTGTGGTCATCATGCGTCCTCTCGGACCATCGTGGCCAAAGCATACCGAGCCGGATTTTACTGGCCAAAGGCGAATGAGATGGCAAAAGAGATAGTGGATAAGTGCGAGGGATGTCAATTCTACTCGAATATGTCACACAAGCCTGCGTCGGCTCTGAAGACCATCCCACTCGTCTGGCCTTTCGCAGTATGGGGATTGGACATGGTCGGTCCTTTGAGAACAGGACGAAGTGGCTTCACGCATGTACTGGTGGCAGTCGACAAGTTCACCAAGTGGATCGAGGCTAAACCAATCAAGAGCCTTGACACCGGTACTGCTGTTAGCTTCATCAGGGAACTAATATTCAGATATGGAGTCCCGCACAGCATCATTACGGATAATGGGTCGAACTTTGACTCAGAGGAATTCAGAGCTTTCTGCAACTCCCAGGGCACACGGGTCGACTACGCTTCAGTCGCCCATCCGCAGTCGAATGGACAAGCAGAGCGAGCTAATGGACTGATTCTTAAGGGATTGAAGCCTCGACTGATGCGTGATCTCAAACACGCGGCTGGAGCTTGGGTCGACGAACTTCCCTCAGTACTCTGGGGACTGCGGACCACACCTAATCGGTCGACCGGAAGAACTCCATTCTTCTTGGTCTACGGAGCTGAAGCAGTCTTGCCGAGTGATCTTCTCCACAATGCTCCTCGAGTTGAAATCTACAACGAAGCAGAGGCTGAACAAGCGCGGCAAGACGCAGTCGACCTTTTAGAAGAAGAAAGGGAGATGGCTTTGATCCGCTCGACCATCTACCAACAAGATTTGCGTCGTTTCCACGCCAGAAATGTGAGAGGTCGAGCCTTCCAGGAAGGGGATTTAGTTCTCCGAGTGGACCAGCACAAACCACACAAGCTTGCTCCTTCTTGGGAAGGGCCCTTCATCGTCACCAAGGTTCTCCACAACGGGGCGTACCGTCTTTACAACGTCGAGCATAATATCGACGAGCCCCGAGCTTGGAACGCGGAACTACTCCGCCCGTTTTACACTTAAGTTTTATCACTCAGATGAGTTGCAATAAAGTACTTCTGCAGTTCATGGACCTCAAAATAATAGTGTCATAGTTCCTCCATAATATCTGTCACTTTTTATTTTTGTCCAATAAAATTCCCCTCAGTGGGTGACTTAGCTGCGAATCCGTTTCGCCTAAGTCTGTAAAAATACTACCGAGTGGTGAGCCAGACTCCCACTCGGAGGCTTAGCTGCGAATCCGTTTCGCCTAAGTTATCAAAATCCTACCGAGTGGTAAGCCAGCCTTCCACTCAGAGGCTTAGCTGCAGCCCTGTGCTCGCCTAAGTTACGAAAATCCTACCGAGTGAAGAGCAACCCTCTCACTCGGAGGCTTAGCTGCAGTCCAAGCACTCGCCTAAGTTATCAAAATCCTACCGAGTGAGGAGCAACCCTCTCACTCGGGGGCTTAGCTGCAGCCCTGTGCTCGCCTAAGTTACGAAAATCCTACCGAGTGAGGAGCAACCCTCTCACTCGGAGGCTTAGCTGCAGCCCTGTGCTCGCCTAAGTTACGAAAATCCTACCGAGTGAAGAGCAACCCTCTCACTCGGAGGCTTAGCTGCAGTCCAAGCACTCGCCTAAGTTATCAAAATCCTACCGAGTGAGGAGCAACCCTCTCACTCGGGGGCTTAGCTGCAGCCCTGTGCTCGCCTAAGTTACGAAAATCCTACCGAGTGAGGAGCAACCCTCTCACTCGGAGGCTGAGCTGCAGCCCTGTGCTCGCCTAAGTTATAAAAATCCTACCGAGTGAGGAGCAACCCTCTCACTCGGGGGCTTAGCTGCAGTCCAAGCACTCGCCTAAGTTATAAAAATCCTACCGAGTGAGGAGCAACCCTCTCACTCGGGGGCTTAGCTGCAGCCCTGTGCTCGCCTAAGTTACGAAAATCCTACCGAGTGAGGAGCAACCCTCTCGCTCGGAGGCTTAGCTGCAGTCGAAGCACTCGCCTAAGTTATCAAAATCCTACCGAGTGAGGAGCAACCCTCTCACTCGGGGGCTTAGCTGCAGCCCTGTGCTCGCCTAAGTTACGAAAATCCTACCGAGTGAGGAGCAACCCTCTCACTCGGAGGCTTAGCTGCAGTCGAAGCACTCGCCTAAGTTATCAAAATCCTACCGAGTGAGGAGCAACCCTCTCACTCGGAGGCTTAGCTGCAGTCGAAGCACTCGCCTAAGTTATCAAAATCCTACCGAGTGAGGAGCAACCCTCTCACTCGGGGGCTTAGCTGCAGCCCTGTGCTCGCCTAAGTTACGAAAATCCTACCGAGTGAAGAGCGACCCTCTCACTCGGAGGCTTAGCTGCAGTCGAAGCACTCGCCTAAGTTATCAAAATCCTACCGAGTGAAGAGCAACCCTCTCACTCGGAGGCTTAGCTGCAGTCGAAGCACTCGCCTAAGTTATCAAAATCCTACCGAGTGTAGAGCAACCCTCTCACTCGGAGGCTTAGCTGCAGTCCAAGCACTCGCCTAAGTTATCAAAATCCTACCGAGTGTAGAGCAACCCTCTCACTCGGGGGCTTAGCTGCAGCCCAGTGCTCGCCTAAGTGGACTGAAGAATATGTCGGTTGCTGTAAAGGCGCCTTGCTTTGAACCTGCAAAAGACATTTCGAGCCAAAGGCAATCATATTCAAGCACCAAATTCAAGTTTGAATCGATATCTAAAGGAACTGAGAGTGCTCAGGCGTTAAGCCTGTTAAGGTTTATCGGTTACAATTCCACTCGGCATACCGAGGCAAATTTAAAGCGTCGAGCCAGAAGAAGTTTTTTACCCCTCCTGTGGAGGGCTGGAAGGAGCAACGAATTCATCAAGGTCAATTCCATCGGCGATCCGAGTGGCGGCTGCAAGGAAAGTTTCCATAAAGGACCTGAAGTCGTGTTTCTTGGTATTGGCCACCCGAAGGGCCGCCAGCTTCTCTTCTCGCGCATCTTTACAGTGGACTCGGGCCAGACACAGAGCAACATCTGCACCACACCGAGCCGAGGACTTCTTCCATTCCTGCACTCGACCAGGGATCATGTTCAACCAGGCCATCAGCGACTCAAGGTCATTCTGAAGTGTCTCCTCAGGCCAAAGCGTCGAGTCGATGCGAGATGTGGCGGCCTTCGGCCTTGCGAGATAGTCCACGACAGGTGCGACACGAGACTCCAGTCGGAAAACATCCATGGCAACTTCGTCGTTCACCGGAGAATTGACAGGGTCGAGGTTTGGCTCCAGCCGGCTAGTTTCTTCTTCAAAGTTTTGACAGAATTCTGCAAGGATGATCACTAAGTCAAGGGGATGGTCGAATGGAAAAACCACAATTGGAAATGTTTGCCAAGCATAGAGGTTTACCTTCAAGCATAAGAAACAGCTTCTTGGCAAGACTACTCAGGAAGGCCTCCAGATCAGTCTTCTTCCCAGTCAATTTGCTGACTTGGTCGGTCAGGGCAGCTTTATCAGTTTTCAGTCGACTGACCTCCTTGTTGGCAATCCCAAGAGCAGCTTTCAGATTGGTATTGTCTTGTTCGAGCTTGGTGACTGAAGCTAACTTCTCGTCAGCAAGCTTGATCTTCTCAGCTAGCTCAAGGTCTTTCTTCTGTTGGGCCTCCCTTACCTTACCTGCAAGTTACAGCAAGATCAGATTTTGAAACAAGCAAGGGGAAAAGCAGTCGTCAGGGTCTCACCAAACATACCTTCGGTCTCCTCCTTTGCCTTTGTCAGCTTCTCCTGAACCAGCTTCAAGCTCAGCTCGACTTGAGTATGCTTGTGTTCCAGCTCTGAGTAGCGAGCCACAAGATCACAAGAGTTCTGTGAAGAACCAATCGACTAAATGTCAAATATAATTCACTTCCGAGTGAAAAAGGGAAAAACTCACGTTTCTAAGACTACAGCCGAATACAAGCATTCGACCGTAGTCTCGGGGACTACACCCAGTGGGTGCACTCAGCGTGCCCCCACTAATCCTGTTGAAGACAAAGTCGACCAGTCGACCTCAAAAAAAAGTGCGGGATGCATTCTCTAAGACTGTGATCAACTGCAAGCAGTCGACCACAGTCTCGGGGACTACACCCAGTGGGTGCACTCAGCGTGCCCCCACCGGTTTATGAAATCCAGTCGACTGACAGAAAGACTGAAATTATAAAGCCTAAGGCCGACTGCCAGCAGTCGACCTTAGCCTTGGGGACTACACCCAGCGGGTGCACTCAGCGTGCCCCCGCTAATACGGAGCTCAATCGACAACACCCAGTGGGTGACTACTATAAATTCCGGAAAGGAAAAGTTTTTGGCAGCATATCCAACAGAACAAACGGTGGTCGACTGACCTGAACATTGCTTTGGAGAGCAGAACTGGCGTCATAAGCTGCCTGGCTCGCGTCCCGGATGGTCTTCAGCTGCTCCATCATGAGTCCCGCCTGGCGTATCGCCTCCTTCGCTGCACCAGCTTGGTCCTCTGGGACGTGGTGCGTCGTGAAGAGGGAGGGCTGCTGAGCACTCGTCAGTGGATTTGCGAAGGACACCGTGTGTCGAGTGGTGTTCTCTTCCTCCACAGTCAGAATCTCAGGCGCCGTCACATCCTGAGGCACCTTACTGGCGGACGTTTTCCGACTCCTCCTGCGCTTCAGCGGCTCTTCATCCTCATCATCATCAGGGAGATTGATAACAGTATTGGGTGGAGCTGCGGAGAAGAATCAGGATCAGAGATCGCGAGTCAGTCGACTAAGAACGGCGTTAAGAATACAGTACCTGGGTTCGAAGTTGCTGCATCTTCCATCTCGTGGTCATCAGCCCGGGCCGAGTTTTCAGAAGTAGCAGCACTGTAACTCCAAAGGATCAGTCGACTAACTTCAGCGTCGACCAGAGACAAAGTTCACACAAAATGAGAAGATTCAAACAACACGATTACCCTGATATGGTAGGGATGGACACCTTCATCTTCGGCAGGAGCTTGATCGGCTTCGACGAGGCCGCCCTGGGCTGCTTCGGCGCCTTTTCAGTCGGCACCGGAGAGATGGTCCGAGGACGCTTGGTCGACTGAGTGGTGGTCGCGACCCCCTTACCACGTTCGGTTGAAGGGTCGTGGACAAGCTTCGACCGCCTTTCCGAGCGCGGTGGGACGACCTCCTCCTCCTCTTCCTCCTCGTCTTCAACGTCATTGTCATTGCCGTCGTCATCATCATCGTCGTCGTCATCCCCTGCAACGTCCGAGTCCCACTCCTCCTCTTCCTGGCTCTCACCCCCGCTCGCCTCACCCTCCTCAGTCGGAGTTTGTGCCCCATTGGGCATCGAGTACAGCTCGGTGAGAGCCTAGCAGATATCAAGACAAGGATCAGTCGACCAGTCGGCAAGATAAACAGAAATGAGTGCGGCAAGAACGCAGTGGAGGGCAGAGCAAATGTACCTTGTTTGGATCGCTGTTGTGGTCGAGCGGAGGTATTCTTCTGGCTCCGCGTGGGTTGTCCTTGTTTCCGGTAACGGCTACCATCCATCTTTCCAGAGTGACATCGTCGACTGCTTCTGGATGGACTCGAGTCTCGTCTTCGGTCCCACAGTACAACCACATGCAGTGGCTCCGGAACTGAAGAGGCTAGATGCGACGCCTAAGGAAGACCTCCAAGAGGTCCATGCCCGTCACTCCCTCCCGAACCAACTGCACCACGCGCTCCATCAACATCTTCACATCAGCTTTCTCCTCCGGAATCAACTTCAGAGAGGAGGGCTTGTTCACTCGGTCCATGGTAAACTGTGGGAGTCCACTCGACTGCCCCGGCGTCGACTGGTCCCGGCAGTAGAACCAGGTCGACTGCCAACCTCTGACTGACTCAGGAAAAGTCATGGGCGGGAAGGTGCTCTTATTCCTCACCTGGATCCCCAGACCCCCACACATTTGGACGACTCGGGTTCTCTCATCACCTGGGCTCGCCTTCTTCACGGTCTGAGAGCGACACGTGAATATATGTTTGAACAAACCCCAGTGCGGTCGACAGCCCAAGAAACCCTCACACATGGACACGAACGCAGCGAGATAGGCAATGGAGTTTGGGGTAAAGTGGTGGAGCTGCGCTCCGAAGAAATTCAAGAAGCCACGGAAGAAAACACTCGGCGGCAAGGAAAACCCACGATCAACATGGGTGGCCAAAAGCACACACTCACCCTCTTCTGGCTGGGGCTGCCACTCCCTCCCCGGAAGCCTCGCAGCTCCGTGAGGGATCAAGCCCTCGTTGGCCATGTCGAGGAGGTCATTCTCTGTGATGGTCGACTGGATCCAGTCTCCTTGGACCCAGCCCTTCGGCAGGCGGGATCTGGACGAGGACCCTCCGTGGCTGGTGGATCTCCCCTTTGCCTTCTCCGACGCCGACGCCTTCTTTGCACGCTCCAGCGCCGCCGTCTTCTCCTTGGCCATGGTCGCCGGCGAGATGCGCGAAGGGAAGTGGTGCGGGGGCGAGAGCGAGCACGCTGGGCGGGGAAGAAGGAAGCAGAGAGAGGGAGAGAATGCTGAGGCGCAGCACAGAAATCCTCGCCGGGCACATTTATAAGGTCCCTTCCGAGTGGATGACAGGTGGGCCCGGTCGATCTAATCATATCTGGGAGCAGTTATGCAGACGGGATACGTGGCGGAAAAAGTGGCGCGGGGATCGAGGCGTCTATGCCCCGTCCCATCTGAACGCCGCGGTCCGCCCCGCTTCGCGCGCGTCCCCAAATTTCGCATCCCGCGGAATCCGCGAACAGCAAATCAGTCTGTCAGACGCGGTGTTTCCGGCGATCCGTCGCTCGGAGATCGTCGAAGCCCGAAAGATCACTCGACGCAAAAATAGAATGGATCGAGTCGACTGAAGGCAAGTTGCTCCCTGTCGAAGAAGAAATTCTTTGGTCCAGGACAACGCACGACCAGAGCACAAAGGTTAATCGGAAACAACATCAACTCCTTCCTCACTCGAAGCCTCAATCCATTCGGGGGCTAATGATGGGGTTATGTACCTAGGGTAAGGTCATGGACCTGATCTAAGTACCTTACCCAAGGACACCCTTAGAAGAAGTCTCCTTCCAGTCGACCAACGAAGGACACACTCGACTGACTTGAAGGACTCGACCACGAAGACTCACTCGACCACCAGAAGGTCAAGAGGCACTCTGCACTGCAACGGCCTGTAATCAAGTAGACTTTATGATAGTAAAGGCACTTTATGGGGGGCGTTACCAGTAACACCCCAGACTTAACTCACCTTAAACCCTCTCCTACGTGGGCTGGCTGGGGTCCTGGCGCACTCTATATAAGCCACCCTCCTCCACAGGCAGAAGGGTTCGGCACCTTGTAATTCATATACTCATAATCCACTCGACCGCCTCCGGGCTCCGAGACGTAGGGCTGTTACTTCCTCCGAGAAGGGCCTGAACTCGTACATCCTTTGTGCTTACAACCTCTCCATAGCTAGGACCTTGCCTCTCCATACCTACCCCCCACTCTACTGTCAGGCTTAGAACAACGACAGTGCGTCCTGATGAACATGCACAAACCTCTTCTGGACCTAGGCAGCAGCGACCTACTTCTGCAACGCGGAGAAAAAACGCACCAAACCTAACTGGCAACTCTATGAGTGAGGATAGACACCAACAGACAGCATTCGGGGGTGCAGCGATGCAAAAAAGGGTTGTACCACTACCCATGAGCCCTCCCACACAAGGCTGCTGGCCTGTACAGCAACTGTCAGGATATGTGCCACTGAACAGTGGAGCAGCGCCGCAACTTTCAAGGGGCTCAACAATGACAAGGCATGTGCAAGCGCTAAGAGGAGCTGCGCCACAACTTTTGATGGATACGACACTAGCAAGAGGGCCTGCGCGACCTCCTATGGGTCCTAGACCAGCAATTTGGCCTGCACCACAGACTATGGTGGCTATACAACCACCGCGGGGGCCTAACGCAGCAAACACAACCTATGTGGCTGGTCCTGGACTGGCACCATTGCCTGCATCAACAGCAACGCTGGATGGCTGGATTGGGCAGCATCCAGAGTCTTCAACAACACAGGAAGAAAATGCCAATGCAATTTCATCTCCTACCGCGCAAGCTCCTGGTGGATATGCGCACCAGCCGCTTAGTATGGCATCTCTACATGCAGCTATTGCAGCCGCACAAGGTACTACGATGGTTGAACCACAGTTTGGAAGACCTGCTACCACACTTGGCCCTGCAATTCCTAGAGACCCTCCAAAATCAACAACAAAAGGGAGGGCAAAGTCAAGAAGAATTCAATCAGCACTTGAGCTGCATCCGAAAAGAAAGAACAAGTGCAGCTATTGTGGTTCTTTTAACCACAACGGTGCAAGCTGCCCGACCAGATTGGTGTAATGGTCACACAGTGACCAGATGGCTGAAAAAGATGCGTCGAATGGCATTGACGAGTTAAACTATTTGTGGGTCTGTAGGTTTGAACATCCTAAACTATTATTTATGGTTTACGGTTTCTTGTGGCTGACTTGCCTGGTTATAAGTTTTGAGTTGCCTGGTTATAAATTTTGAGTTGGCTGTTGTGTGATTTGAATTGCCCCGCAAACACCCTTGCCCCCCCATAATATTCGAAAACTTACATACATAAGATTCTGCAATTCTATAAAATGCAACAATTCCCTGGTTATGTAATGACCATACTATTTGTCTTTCATTTGTCTTTTATGGGTTCTTTTGAATAACTTGCCTCAAAATAAAGCTTAAATTGCCTGTTTATGCAATAGAATTGCCTGGTCCAAGTTGTTATATAGGCAACTCCTCCCCTGGCACTCCAAAATTCACAAAAGAGCAAAAAGAAATAACACATGCATTTTACATGGATGTAGCGCGCGTGGGGGGAGAAAAAACTGACCTATGCTAACTTGAGTATGGTTTTCCATGGAGCAGTGTTGTTGGCGTTGTCAACCCACATGTTAGTCAATTGTTTCCTGATGCTTGGAATGTCCTCAGCTGTGAAATTTGGAACAACCCTTGCCTCCCAACCATTTGCTATCGTCAGAGCAAAAACACCACAATCGAACCTAAACAAAAAATTGAAAAAAGAACTGGATTCTTACTCTATGTAGTATTGTGTCGCTTGTAAAAAACTGAACAAGACCATAGTTAAATATGTGAAAAAGAAGTGGATGCTTACTCATTATTTTGTTTTGGAACGTCGATGTTGGTAAGCCCAAACTCATCCAGCGAGACGCGGGAATTGGCGTAATGCTCTTCCCATAGAGAGCGAAAACTTGCAAGCATCTTCCTTGCGCAAACATCTAAAGACTTGTTTTTGAGCGTCCTCCAAGAATCAAGAGTTTCAAAACGTCGATCCCTTATGTTCACATTAAAAATCCAGTAATGATTGCCTGTTTTAGGTTTTGTCTTGTCGATGTTCTCTAACACTGGGAACATAATCTGTTAGAAAAACAAAAATTGGGTTAGTAGAAAAAAATACAAATACTAGAAACTGGACTGAAGAAGCAAACAATGCACATGCCAGTTTTGTGCTAGTGTGAGTAACTTGACAAAAACAGAAAATGCATTATCTGCTTGTGTGAGCAACCAGCCAAAAATGCACAGGCAATTTGTGCAAAAAATGTAAGCAACTTGCCACATAAAAAAACAATTAAGAAGATGCAAAAATGCACATGCCAGTTTTGTACTAGTGTGAGTAATTTGCCAAAAATAGAAGATGCATAGGCAACTTATCTACTTGTGTAAGCAAAACCAGCCAAAAATGCACAGGCAAGTTGTGCAAAAAATGTAAGCAACTTGGCACATAGAAGCAAATTTTCATGAGTGTAGTCAACTAGCCCACCACACAACACACCACCAACCCCCCCCCCCCCCACCCTAAGAAATATTTACATTTGTGTGAGCAAAAGTTTTAGCATAAAAAGTCATATATAAAAAATGCATTGGTAAAAAGTAAAGGAACCATTAACTTACCATGTCTTTACGGTCCAAGCGATTCGACTTCTTGAACCGGGAAATGAGCTCCTTGCCGTTCAATTCCATGTTTAGCATCTGAACCTGATGTAAAAAAAATACAGACATGAACATGACCTTTTATGAAAAAAAGAAAAAGAAAAAAACGCAAAACTACACTATTAGTTGCTTCACGTTTTCTTACCGAGAACCTGACGGGCATCACGAGCTACTTTGAGTCTGGTGGCAAGTTCATCATTATATTCTGTATACCAACTTCCATTACATGGCTCAAGACAAAACCTTCTTTCTTCATTGAGTTTGCGAGCTCCCTCACCGTGACAAAGTATTTGCCATATTCAATTACCCTTACGCTGCATGGGAAGAAAAAAAGGGGCATTCAGCTCACAAAATCATTCCATGAATTGCCTACCACCATATCAACTCAGGGAAAACACATAGGGGCATGGGCATATCAAAAGGATAAACTACTTCAAAAAAAAAGAATTTCACACTAAGCCAAGTTGCCTGATTCTATAAATGGCTTGCTTGTAAACACAGTTTGAATTGCCTGGATAACATGACAGACCTTGCCTGGAGGAAAATGTGATATACTGTCATACCTGGTATCCACATCTGGTGACTCTTCTTCATTAATTCTTCCATGCAAAATAACTGATGCATACAATCTATTTGCTTCGGGTTTGGACATGTAGACTTTCTTCTCATTATAGTCAATGAAAGGTTACCTCTTGCAAGGAGGTGGCTTGATAATCCTTCTCTCGAATTGATGTGGATGCATCTCTCCTGAACTACTACTGCTGTAAACCTTGCTGCCTGACCCCACTTCTCCTTGGTTGCAACTTTTTTCAGGTGTTTGGTACGCATTTCCTTCTGCTTGAACACACGGTTCGTCCATGCCTTCAACCTCCAATAGATAATCATCATCAGTTATATCGATAATTGGCTGGTTATGTACTGGGAGTTCCTGGAAATCATGCTCTGTAAATGTGCTTGACCCAACATGTTGATGTGTTGTGTTGTCTGCAAATCTTGTGTGCAAATCATCTATGCCTAAATCGAAATTTGGTGCTGGGCAGTACTCTCTGAAAAAGTCATTTGATCTTTCGGTGTCCCTTTGCTCAAAATGTTGTTTATCTTTATTCGCTGAGTTGTGATTTGTGGAGTTGGATTGGGCATTCTTGCTGTTTGGATCAACACACCTTGCAAACAGCTCACTCACATCTAGAACATTGATTTCTAGTGCATTGGTTGTCTTCCCACTAACACGCATGAATTCATGGTACATCTCCTCCACATGAGAGAAATGGGAAGTGTTCCCCTGGCCAGTTGCTTCTACTGCTTCTAGAACACTTGTGGCCTCAGGTTGGGCAAGTACAGTTGAGCAGACAGGCAATTTCCCTAGGGCTCTTAGCAACTTTTGTTCCGGACTTTTTCCCATGGTTACAGCTTCGGGCAGGTCTTGTATCCTATTCATCTCCGTACATGACACCGGAGGGATGTTCTCTTTCTCCTTTTTGTGTCCTGCATGATTTAATGGAGCAGCCTCGGGTGATGCGTTGAAATCTTGCACCTTGGCCCTCTGGATACCATTGGCTGACTGCATCACATTCCCCCGAGACAGAGGAGGCACTTGACCATTTAAGTCACCTAGTGGTTGTGTTCTGCTGTTGTTTCCTGTGCTTACTAGCACTGTGGGTCCCTTCTTGAGTTGAACTGGCCTTACTTTTATAGGGTCCAGTGTTTCCTCTGCAGAACTTGCCTGAAAAACAGTTGGCCTTGCTTCCTCCTTAGACTGAGTTGCCAGAATATGTGATCCACTTGCTTGACATTGGGAATGAAAATTACCCGACTGCTTTGAATCTACTCCTGTAGGTACTGCCTCATCTCCAACTTTGCTGCACGGGGGTGCTGCCGAGCTTGATGGTGTACTCTTTACCACCTGTGTTTTGGCATTCCCATGGATTGCCTCTTTTGTTTTAGAAAATGCCTCTTGTTGCTGATGGGGAGGACCGGATTTTTTCATGGCTGACTGCCTTGACTTCCCCCCTTGGCCGTAACCGGGATTTTCGGCACGATATGCCTGTAGATGAATTGCTGTTTCATTCATCACAGATGGCTCCAATACAAAACTAACAGTTTTCTTCATCTTCTTTGATGGCGGGAGTGGTGGTAGTTGGTTTCGACAAGCAGTCTTCTGTTCTGTAGCTTCATTTAGAGCACCAAGTTCTCTCATTATTTTCTGTCGAGTCGCCTTTGGGCATATTTGCTTGGGGTTGAATGTGAAGACCATATCCAAATCTTCCCCCTCAACAACTCTTTGAACACCCTCCTCGCTTCGGTTGCCATGGATATGTCATCAATATCCAACATTTCTTTCACTTCAAAAACAGGGAAGCGTGGTTTTGGGGAAACAACAGTTTTGAATTCTGTCATCACAATGTCTCTGATAGATATCCTATCTGCCTCATCCAATCCTTTTGCCTTTCTGTCCCTCTTCTTTTCAATCAGAAATTGCAGTGTGCATTGTTCATCATCATCGCTGCTTGCATTTTCAGCTGCGGGATCCCCGTCCCGATCGGAGCCACCATTGGTACCTGAACCACCGTTGCCACCTCCGCTGTCATCCTCATCATCTTCATCCTGCTTCCCCTGCCCATCATCTTCCTTGTCTTTGTCATCCCCATCGCCTTCTTCATCGTCATCGTCCTCCTTTCTTTCGTCATCTTCTTTTTCGTCGTCCTCTTCTTCTTCATCATCATCATTGTCCTCGTTCCCCTCAGTTCCGTCTTTACCTCCCATCTCAGCACTTGCCCCCTCGTGGTGATCAACCGTTTGTCATGCTCCCTGGCTACTTGATTTCCCCTGAACTCCACTTGATCCATCATGACCGTCATTGCTGTCTGAACTGCCATCGGTGTCGCTTTCATCACTACCTTCATCCCTGCCATCTCCCTCACTTTCACTGTCGGCTGCCTCGCTGTCGTCGCTGTCAGAATTAAACGACTCCTCCTCACTTGGTAAGCTGTCTCTTCTGGCTAGTACTCGCTTGCCCCTTCTGTTAGACTGCCGCCTTCTTGTCTCCGCAGTAGTAGGATCTGCCTCCTTTGTCCCCCATTCATCATCATCTATCTTCCCAACCCCAGTCACGAGCTTCCCAACTGCATGTGAAATTACAGAACGCATGTCGTGCACCAACCCTGTGAGCTTCTTTTGCTTCTGTAAAACATAAAAGTGGAAGGTAGAGAACATGATAAGTACATATCTTCTATTGAAGATTCTGAAAAAATGGTTGAATGTACAAATGGCGATAAAAAGGGGAACAACAGTGAGAGGAAAAAACAAAGTGCTAGATAAACTTACTGATTTGTCATATGACTCGGGCAATCTTGCTGCAACAAATTTGGTGATGTGGTCCATACTGCCAAACAAGCTATCATCCGCACACCGGGAAAACTCCGTCTTGAGCTGGTGGTTTTATAGCCAAAAGAAGATTAAAAAAACTATGAGTGACAACAATTCTAGCACTCCCATACCAAAAAAGACCTGAGAAAAATGAAGGAAAATAGTACTACTAATAGTCTGAAAATTCCTGCAACCATTATGCCACTTCCCCCTGTTGCCTACTATTAGTTGATACTGTAATCAACAAAAAATGAGGAACTAGTATGCAAGTTGCCAGTTTCCAGAACATAAGTTGCTTGTGTTGTTGTGTAAATTTGCTACTTTTCAACATGTAAATTGCTCTGACAGAAAAAAGAGCTAAAAAATGTACTACAGAAGCTACTATTAAATACAAGAACAAAACAAATCCTTCCTGTGAACATTATCCAACTCTGTGCATGGCAAACGATAGAAAGTTCGATTAAGTCTGATAACTACTTGGGCATACTTGAAAAAATATGTATGTCGCTTGCCCAAAAAGATAAATTGCCTTGCTTGCTCTTTGAAAGTGAATTGCCTACTCTAAAAAATGGTAGTGTTTCCTAAAAACAATATGACAATGATATGTATACTAAAACAGAAAAATTCAGTTACCCGCAATTGGCCATATTCTCCTGGAGCCTTCCTGTCCTTCTTGATAACTCTGGAGATTAAATCTGAATTCCAAACTGAAACCCTTGGTACCAAGTTCGGGATTGGCTCATCAACATCCAGAGAGTCTAGGTACAGCAGCTGCATAGAGACATGGAGAAAGATCAAAAAGTTTAAGTTAGCTAATGATTGCAAAAAGAAAGGAGAAGGTAACTAAACAAAAGGATGCTTGAAAAAACAAAACAGCTTGAAGCACTTACAACAAGGTGAAAAACACAACAACAAACAGCCTTCTTGTTGGCACGCCCCGAAGTGAACGCAAGCTTTAATTGATCAACAACAAACTGGCATATATTGGTTTCCGTTATTCCATTGACATCCATGACCGCCGGGAAGCTCTTTGGGGAAATACTCAAACTAGTTGAAGGGGCAAGGAAGCATGAAAAAACAAGAGCTAGCCAAGCGCGGACAAAATCATCATCATGAGATCCTCCCATGTCAACGATCATCTTGCACCATTCTGTGAGGGTTGGGGAGTTCTTGGATGTGATGTTGTAAATACTGTACATTGCCTTTGTGATTTCAGGCCGATTCTCGAAGCACGCCTTCCTGCCCCTGTTGGGCAAACCCCATATCCTACGTACACTTGCAGCATCTACAGGAATCTTCCCCCTTTCTGGAATGACTATCTGCGAAATCTCCGGGTCGTAATGCTTCATTATCCACTGGCTGAGATCTCCGGGCATGTTACTCGCTGCAAGGTCCAGAATGCCACCAAATTCTTTTCCGATGATGACACCCTTTTGGTCAGGAACCAAGTCCTTGTTCAACTTGAAGAGCCTTGCAGGGGATGCCCTGTTCCTACGACCCTATTGCGCATAAGGAAAAAACATAAATAGGGGATTAGCAAAAAAAGGAAAAAGGTTCATCACAACATAGGCAACTTAGGCAGCATTGCTGGGCAACTGCTCAGTGAAACTGAGGCAACTATGCAAAATACCTCAGTTCTTCCCGTCTTCTGGCGTTTTGCTTTTGGAGACTGCTCGACGTCTGCACCTTCAACATTTTTATTCCCCGCATCTGCAGCTTGGCTCTCATTACTATTCTCAGTACTAATGATATCATCAGGTCGCTTCCCCCGATGGACAACTGCCTTAGTTCTCATACGCTTGTGCCCAGTTATTGGTGCACTGCTCCGTGGCTGGGAGATGGAAACCACATAAATCAATAAAAAAATGAAAAAAACAAACTCTATTATGTACAGGAAGAACATAAAACTTCCTGAGCATGTGCACACCTGTGCTTGATGCTCTTCATTCCCATGAGATGCAAGGTCGTCATGACTTGATCCAGCAGGTCCATCCTGTTTAGACTTATGACTTGTCCCAGCCATCTATTTTCTGCTGCATATTTAAAAGACAAAAACAGTGAGATTCATCATAAAAAGCACATTAGAAAAATGATTCTGAAAGAACTCTATATCATCCAACGAATTTCATTTTACTAAATTCTTACTGAACTTAACAAATAGCAACTTACAAAAAGTGGGCAGTGAAAAGGGTTGTAAACTATCTGATTTTCACTATATTACAACTATCCTATAATTGGCCCTATTACCCTCCCTCTACATGTCCTACAAAATCTGAAACAAATAAAGGCGCATAGAACAGAAAATCACAAAATGAATCCTCGTGAAATGCTTAAAACTGTCCTACAAATAGCCCTATTAACCTCCCTCTACTGGATTACTTCCTACGTCACACACACACACACAACAAAGTCACATGTGCATTTTCCACTGCTAAATCATTACTTTCCTGCACTGAAAATCAAAACACACCGTCAAACCCACCTTCAGGCAACACACGGTCCATATCAGGCAAGTCACTCACAAAAACAAGGGCAACATTAACATGAGACAGGCATTGCTGTCCTACAATAAACCAAAAACACACTTTCAAAACACCTTCGTAGGCGACACATGAAACATGTCAGGCAAGTCACTCACAATACAGGGGCAACATTGACATGAGAGAAGCATTACTGTCCTACGCTAAATGAAAACACACTGTCAAAAACACCTGCGCAGGCAACATATCAACCATATCAGGCAAGTCACTCACAAAACAAAGGCAACATTGACATGAGAGAAACATTATTCTCGTACACTAAATCAAAAACACTGTCAAACACTCCTGCGCAGGCAACACATGAACCATATTCAGGCAAGTCAGTTGTTAATCAGGATCGACCTCCACATCTACAACACCAGAAAACTACAGCCCCAAGGCTTGCCTTCGAAACCTACGAATCCCAGTTCACCAGTAGCCTAGGAACACGAAATGCCCCGTGTCGTCGTCCATCTCCAAATTAACAAGTGCTCCAAACAATTTCTACCATCTGCTACTCGATTTCATCAACTTAGTGGAGGGGCGCGTCGACCCGCCGCGATTCGGCACCGCGGAGACCCGTCAACGCGCGCCGTTCCTCCTCTGTCCGCGGCGGAGCGGCAGAGCACATCGATTTGGTGTTCCTAAACGCGGATGACCGTAAGAGATCGATAGGCATACCAGGGATTCGCCGCGATTTTGCCCTTCTGTGCCAACAGAACAACGGCCGCGCACGCCGTTCCTCCTCTGCCGAGTCTCCGGTGCTGCTCCTTCTGACGCGGCCTGCAGCGCGTTGTCTCTCCTCGGTCGCGTCTCCGCCGCTGCACCGCCTTCCTTCACGTCGCGCCCTCTGTCCCGCCCTAGCTCCGGTGGAAGACAAGCGCCGAATCGCCGACACGCCGCCGGCTGCTCTCGCGCTGGATTTGGGGGAGGAGTTGGGGGGATTGGAACGAGATCTGTCGCTGGGCTCGGGGCAGTTTCGAATGGGAGGGGGAGTGGAGAGGAACAGGAGAGGGGATGAGAGAAGCAACCGCACTCGAGAACCAACGGGTCTCGACCACCACGACCAGGGGACACCTGGCGCGCGCATCGACGGTTTCCCCTGAGCCCACTGGAAAACGCGCGTGACCGCAAGATCTCGATCGGACGTGCACGAGCCCGAGTGCTCTTTAAGACAAAGTAGCACTCGACCACTTTTTAGGATTTAGGAAAGAAAATATGGCTAGACTTGTCAGCTCTTCTATTCGGCCTGGAGAATCTTTAAATCCATTTTGACTTCGTTGACCATCATCATGCATTACCTCGCAGAAAAGGGGAGGAAGAAATACAGCTTGATTTTCTTCACAGTTCGTATTGGATGTAAACAAAATCGAATCAGTGCTATAAATACTCCCTTCGTTCCATAATATAAGAGACAGAGGGAGTAACAAATGACATCCTTGAAAATTATTACACCTTTTTGATTCCATAGAAATAATATGTACCGAGCCGTGTTGATCGTTGTATAGGAAAAAAATATTGTGTCGTGGTAATAGTTGGTTTGGCACTTTATTATTAGTTAAAATTGAATCATAGTACCATCTCTAGATAACAAACTGATTAAATTCTTCAATGGCGCTGCCATCCAAATTCAAGGCTCCAAGCAGAAAGAACGGTAGGCCTTCTTTGATTCATAGGATAGGAATTTTTTCTTTTACAAATCCCATCCTATAAAATTTCTACAAAAATCCTACAAATCAAAGGAGGACCCACCACGAGGGGCAACAGGCAGCAGCAGCCTCCACCAGGCCACCACTCCCCCAGTCCGTTCTCGCCGGGAGTAGCAGTGCCTCGCCGGCGCCTCTGTCCCCAAATCCAAATGGCGGACGACGCCGTCGGAGCGAACTGCCCTCGCCGCAGCACGCGCCTCCACCCCCGGATCCACGCGAATGAGGAGGAAGCCGAAATTGCAACCCGCCGTTACAGCCCGCGCCTCCATCCCCAAACCCTCGCGAGCAAGGAGGTCTCCGGAGTGACCCGCCGCCACCGCCGCGGCACGCCCCTCCACCCTCAGATCCACGGTAATGAGGAGGGCGCCGGAGTGACCCGACGTTGCAGCCCGCGATTCCATCCCCAAATCCACGCGAGTGGGGATGGGGAGGCCGCCCGAGTGACCCGCTGCCGCCGCGGAACCTCGCCGGAGGCGGCTGACTCCCTGCCGGCCAGCGACGATCTCCTCCGGGAGATCCTCCTCCGCCTCCCGCCGCAGCCGTCCTCCCTCCCACGCGCATCCGCCGCCTGCAAGCGCTGGCTGCGCGTCGCCGCCGACCCCGGTTCCTCCGCGGCTTCTCTGTCCGCCACCGCAAGCCGCCCCTCCTCGGCGTCTTCGAGCCCCTCGACTGGGAGGTCGACTCGCGCGGCCTCCTTAATCGTCGCTCCTTGAAGCGCCGTGACAAGTGGATCGCGTTCACGCCCATCCTCGACCCTCCCGACCGGATCCCTCCTCAGCGCTTCGATCTGCGACATCACGGCGTCGAAACCGGCATCCGCTCCAGGGCCCAACTGCTCGGCTGCCGCCACGGCCGCCTTCTCATCATGGACCATGTGCCCATGGAGTGAGTTGTCTTCGCCCCCATCACGGGCGAGCAGCGCCGTTTGGCCGTTCCCACGGAGTTCAAGAGGGACTTTCTCCATGCGGCGGTGCTCTGTGCTGCCGACGAGCTTGGCCATGTGCACGGCAGCTGCCATTTGAGCCCATTCAAGGTGGTCTTGGTGTCCATGTACAGAAAGGATAATCGTCCGGTCGCTTGTGTTTACTCCTCGGAGGCTGGTGTATGGGGCAATATCATCTTCACATATGCTCGATGTGAGCTTGCTGATGCTAATCCCGGAGTTCTTGTTGGTAATGTCCTTTACTGGTCGTCTAAGTCTATTGATGCCGGCCAACGTTTGCGGGATTTGGATAGGCGCACAAACGACATAATTGAGTTTGATTTGGATACACATAGCCTAGCTGTGATCAAGGGGCCTCATTGTCTTAGTAACTCACTCAGACATCAGATCTTCAAGGCAGAGGATGGTTCTGTTGGTCTCACCATGTTGTTTTATGGTAGATTCACAATGTGGCGGAGGAAGATTGATTGTCATGGTGTTGCCACATGGTTAAAGCACAAGAGCATTCAAATGCATCCTATTCTTGGGCTCTCTCATCACCTTGTGATATCGCCGAGATGGATAGATGTACTGGGGTATGATGAGGATAATGGTGTAATATTTTTACATGTGGACGCCAGTGTCTACATGGTTCAACTGATGTCGATGCAATCCAAGAAACTTTATCGAAGCTATTGTCCCAATAATAGATGTCACCCTTTCACAAGTTTCTATGCACCAGGTGATTGCTCATCCTTAGTCTGTGTATTGTGGTAATAACCAAATCCAATAATATCACAAAAAAGGTTGATGGAATAACTTCTGAAATAGCAGTTTTTTGGTCACTTGTTGAAGATCCCTGTTGCAAGTGACGAGTACACTTGTACTACTACACAGACAATTTTTTTTTTTGAATTTCTTGTCTCTAACAAGCTAGTGTAGAATTTGTTAGTTTGGGTGTGCTATTATCTTTGTCACCTGGATATGTGGGATAAATTCTAGGCAGTCTCTTTTTTTTTCTTACAAGCGAAAACTTTCTTTACGAGGTAGCTAAATATTACTGTTTCTGGATTGCTCTTTGCATTTAAAAATTATGTGGCTTTGTTTATCTATTGTTAGCATCAAAAGTGGGTTATAGAACATTCATAAAAACCTAAGTAGTTATTTTGTCGGTTCATCTATGTAACTTGACTCACTGTTGCCTCTTATGTCTTTTCCTTGTGGCTTTTATTAATCGCTTGACTTCTTATGCTTCTGGTCATAGCCATTCCTGGTGTATGCGATGGAGCTGAAATGTTGCACGATACGTAGGATGACTGTCTGGTTGCATGTCATAATGTGCTGGAATGGTTCAACAGGTAACAACATCTTCGAGATATAGTTTGTGAGGTCTAGTCGTCTAGATTGTTTTTTTATGGAAACTATTGCTCATCCGGCTGCAGGGTTTCATGGATGTTAATGATGGGTACAACAATTAAAACAATTTTAGGTTGTAACTTATAAATGACGTGCAGATGTTTCACACGGTGTTGTGTTGCTGTTGATATTACCTGGTCAGGCTGGGTGTTTGGTTAGACCGAACCGATCGGTTCGGTGCTTCGGTTATCTTGATATTTGGTTTCCTATATTTACTAACTGTTTGGTCTCATGGAAAATTGATAAGCGATATTTCAGTGCACCGATAGTTTGGTTCGGTCCTCAGAATAACCGAAGAAAACTGAGAATAGGTTAGGGAGCAAGAAATCCGTAGTCAAAAGTCAAAAGGGACAACAAACAGGCCAACATAGTGGAGAAATTAGTAGGATGAAGGAATTAAATGGCGCTGGATATTCTCGCATGCGGGCCGCTGGCTGTGAAGGAGTGATGGTCACTAGCTCGCTGTTGCGTGGGGGCCATGTACGTTGTCGGCCGCCGCTGCGTGGTAGCCATGGGTGCTGCCTCTGCCGCCGCGCGGGAGCCAAGTGCGTCGCCGGACCCTGCCGCGCGGTAACATTGGCGCTGCCGCCGCCACCACTGAGTTGGAGCCATGGCTAGCCAGCCGCCACTGGGATTGCATGAGGTGGACAAATGGGGGCGGTGGTGATACGTGATATGCGTGCGTGAAGCAAGAACGTTATGGATAAGTTGCGGCCTGTGGGACTGCTCCTGTTGGCTAGAAGCTTCGTATTGATGGGCTATTGGGCTTAGTTATGATGGGCCTTATATAATATTTCGGTCAATTCGGGAATTCGGTCAACCAGATCCAATGACCGAACTTATTTCGGTTTTAGATTTGTGCGAACCGAACATACAACCGAAGTTTTGGTCCTCGGTTATTTCTGCTTCGGTCCCTGTTTTTTCGGCTCTGGTCTTCCGTTCTCGGTTTTTCTCCCCAGCCCTATTACCTGGTTGGTATTTGGTCATGCCTAGAGCTCACCCTTGGTTTAGCTATTTCAGAACCAGCAAACTGAGAGTAGACATTAGTAGCATTCAACTATCCCACCCAAGTAAATTACAATGTCAAAGGGCTTCACTGATTTACTTCGCTGTCATTTGTAATCCTAGGAGATATAGGACTGGAGGAGTATGATATCCATTTCATTTTACGACGCACGCACAACTTGCTCATTGACTGTTTTTAACCATGTATGCTGCTGCATAGGTGCTACCATTAGGTCTTGTCTATATTTCTAGTATCTACTAATGGATTAACAATTTTGTTTTCTCCAGGTGAAGTAATTAAGGGCTGCTGCTGTTCTTCACAAGTTTGTCGTGTTGCATCAATCTGGTCGGCAGTGTATATATATGTTATGTGGAAGAACTTACTGTGCTTGTGTCGTAGCCTTTTCCACTAAGTTTGTAATGTAACAAGATGCTTTTTAATATCTACTCGAAGGAAGTTCAAGACAGATTCTGTTGTACTCCGTATCTTTTATCCCATGGTTGTGTTTGGCAAGTCTTCTCTGCTATTTTCTGGAGAGAAAAAACTCTGACAGGTCTTCTGTGCTATTTTCTGAAAAATAAACTTATCACGTCCGTTCGAACAAACAGTGCCATGTCTATTCAGTTGGGCTGACCATCAGGAGCTAGGAGAACGGGAAACCAACGAACAGCCTGCAGAGGAAAGAACTGAAGCATGATGAAGGTAATACTATAGGTTTATCCACTTCTATTTTAAGGCATTTGGTATCATATGCCAGGAAAAGAATCTTGCATAACTCGTTTGTACACATGGATGCTTATTATTATGGCGAACACATTAGAGAAATAGTTTGGTGATGTTCAAATCTATATAGTTGGGTTTCAGATTTCAAATGCTTTGGGTAGAGGCCATCTTAAATATTTTAAGCTACATACAATTTCAATTCTCTTTTCAATGATTTATAGAAGAAAGGAATTCAGAGACCTATATTGAATTATTGAGCCTCATGATTATCCTTAACAAATACCTTGGTTTTAGCCTCCCTGCTGATCAGCCGTACAGAGCGCTAGTTGCTGGCAAAATGTCCTCTTCGCCCACTTCCTTTTCTAGTATTGTATATATGTCAGACTTGGGTAAGCAGGTTTCATGTTTGTTACTGTTTAACATTTAGCAGCTTATTTACCTCTACCTTTTTCATAATTTTGTATTTAATTTGCAATACTAAATGGTTAGAACTTCGTGTAAATGTAGTGTTTTCTACTCCCTCTGTAAACTAAAGAGTAGTGTTCTAAACGCTCTTATATTAGTTTACAGAGGGAGTAGTAAGCTTGCTCGAACTTGAATACACCTTGGTTAGCAAAACGTTTGTTAATTTTCAAACACTCCATCGTCATATTTAAGTCGCAATACTTAATGGTTAGAACTGTATGTGTAAATGCAGTGATTTTCTGTGCCTGTCTGTCAGTGCATGCATTGTGCTGCGAACTGGAACTTGCAGCAGAAAGTTTTCATTTAACTTTGTTTTCAAATCTTGAAGAACTATATATAATGTATGGTTTTGCTTCATGTGGTGCCACTTGCTGGTTTGCATGTTAGTTCTGTGCAGTGAGTCTATATGGCAGTAAAATGTCGTTCACATTGTTTTCAAGTCGTCCTGCTTTAGACACTTAGGTGTCGCTTAGGCAATAGGGCGCCCTAGTAGGTTCTTAGAAATATGCCAGCTTTAGGCGCTTAGGTGTCAGAGCGGTTGGTGCTCGCCTTAGGTCGCCTTACTGCCTTATAAACAACTTCAAACCTATATTCCCACATACCATCATTGTTAGGAATATTTAAAATGTAATTTCACATAAACTAATGTTTCTTTATTTATTTTCTCATTCAAATACATATATCCTGTAGCAAGCTTTCCTGGATTAACTCGTGGTATCCAGTTCCCAAGCATTCTCTTAATTTAGTGTCCTTTCTGAGGCATGAACCTGGTTTCTTTTGTAGGAGGTGGTCACTTTGGCTGCATATGATTATCTGGTTCTTTTGTGGATGTGTATTTGCAGGCACGCAATTAGCGCGGGCAGAAACTTGGAAGCCAGGGTAAGCACTTCCATGCCCTGAGAGTGAGATTTGTTTTGCTGCTGGTAGTCCAATGCTTTGGATGCTATTTGCTGCTTGACTTTGCTTGTATTCTCTGCTGAAATTCCATGCAATTTCGAAGAGTACAGAGAGCAAGACTGGAATCAATTTGGAATACCTGTGATGGGAACGACATGAGCCCAACTTAAGCTCTTATGACCTTAAGGCTGAGGCCGCCACTGTAGGTGTTAGTTTTTGGTGAATTTTGTGGAGATAAGCATGTTAGAGACTGTCCATTTCTACAAGGATAAGTATTTCCGAGCGGAAGGAGTAAAACACTGTCATGATCTGGAGCTCTGCACATTTCGGTGCTTTACCATGATATAGTAGAAACGCTTTAAGGCACCTGTGGTGCATTCATTCATTCATTCATTTCCACAGATCGACCAGCAGCGAAACTATAGGAATGAAGGGTCAGCACATCAGATAGACAAGCACTAGCCTGGCACTGGCAGCGACCTCAGCTAGTTCAGCTCCAAGCTACAGCAGTAGATGAGGTCTCTAACGTGCCCAGAGCCGGCCCTTGTCAGTGATTTTCTCTAAGACTTTGAGAAGGGGTCCTTTCTTGCAGTATCTTTACTATTAAAGGAGAATCGGACGTCGTGATGGTTCGACCTCTCGCTCTTCATCCTTCCCTCACGCTAATCTCGGATCTCAAACGAAACTACGCACGATCGATAAACCAGAAAAATCTAGCTGAACCAACTCCACCCCGCACGCTCTATGATCACTTGCCACTTCGAAACGACTCCCTGCCCCACCATGATCTCTCTCTCTCTCTTGGATGACATGGTCGTCATTGGATCCTCCCCTTCGCTCCTGCTCCTCTCCCTTGTCAACTACGTCTAGCGCCATGCCTCGCAAGTCGTGATTGCTGCAGCCCTACCATCGGATTGCGAGATACTCGCCTCGGCTCTGGCCAAGTCGCATCATCGTCCGCCCGCGGGTTCATCTGGGGCAACATCCCGGAGGGGGAGCCGAAGAAGATGGGATTCACCATCGCGCTCACGAAGGACATCGTCGCGCCATCCGCTTCTGCACTTTCTACCCGGCCATCGACGTCTTCGGCCTGCCATTCTTTGATTGCTTCCTCCACAAGATCGATCTGATGCCGCACGCCGCACACCCATCGCCAGGGCTGCACCCGCACCATGACGGGACTCGCACCAGTGGGTCGTCTGCGACGGCAGGTCCACGGTGGCATCCACACCCGCTCAGGCACCGACTGCGTCGTAGCCATCCATGCCAACTCCGGCGCCGTCGTCAGTCATCGACTCGCCGGCGATGGTGCGGATCACGTGTGCACCTATAGGACGGCTTGCAGTTGCAGTGCCCCATGTGCATGCAGGATTTCCAGCCTCCAACACACATCATGCCAGCGGCAACAAGGGTTTTGGCCCTTGGCGTGGACGACTGGAAGCCGCGTGGGATGGAGGAACGGGACGCCGGGTAGGAGTACGGGCGGCACTGTCACTATCACAGGTTCATAGCAGGCCGAGATGAGCATACTAGCGGAAATCACCTGTCGACCTTCCAGCATTTTGTACTCGTAGGTGTTTTCCTCTTCTCTTTGTTTCCCCTTGTGTGACAAATCCCAGGAGGCTTACTTTCATAATTTCTGAACTGACATCTCTAATCTATCGATACTACTACTAAAATACTCCTGAGTACTATTCGGTGGATGAACATCCAGCGAGTTTGCTTGCATTCTTTTAGCTTGATCTTTCGGATTATATTAAGTTGTTCTTCTGCTTTTGTAATTTCTTCTTTCAGCAGCTTTTTATTTCGGGTGGTGCTCTTTGCTTCACCTCTAACTGTTCTAGCTGGGAGGCCACTCACCATGCCAAAACCCAAAAGGACCTGGACGTGTTTGCTCGCTTCAGTTATCTGGTCGCTGCCGTTCTTGCAATCAGCAGAAAATGCATACTGACTTGACACTGTGTTGACAATTAATGGCAGGTAAAGCATGAGGTTGGTGTAAACATTCCGGGAGGTCAACAACAACGGTGGGTATTCTGTATTTACCAGAGATGCAAAACTGCTGCTGCAAGCAGGCAGCACACACTGAAAATTAAAACAGTGCCATGCTCAATGTAAACAATACAGTTATGCAGAGTTCTAATTTTAGTTTTTTTCTTCTCTGTTCATATATATAGACCTATCTACAGACTGAAGCAGCCCGCACAATAATCTCTCGGTGAAAAGATTTTGAGCAAATGCAAAAACAATCAAGAAGACTGAAATACATCCAATGGTATCATCCGGTATCAAGTTTACTGGACGTTTGACATAGAAAGGCATAATGAATGTCTCTATGCATATATCTTATGTCTATATGCACGTATTAATTTGTTACTAATGTTTATTAGAAGCTTGGTCTAAAATTTTCGGCATCCACATCCACTACCATTTTCTGATCCAATAGCACAGAATTTCCCTAACGTTCGTGCAGTTGGATATGGGGTAGCGATGGAGAATGAGTGCACATGGTGGCCTAGAGGGAGGCAACATAAGAACATGCTTGCGTTTATAGCTGTGTGGTGAAAAACTGAACATAGATGATGCATTTGACTAAATATAATAAGTGATGCACACATATACTTTGTATTCCTGCAGGGATAAGGAGGAAAAGAAGAAACACGACAAAACAGAACATAAACTGAGTTATTGGGTCTCAAGGGAGAAGAGATAGTTAGAAGTTATTGCTTTTGCGCTTGGAAATTTCATGTTGGCAACTAAGCACTACTAATCTATCTACCACATTTGGCTTGCTTATTATAATCACAAATAGCAAGCGTAATACGATGGCGCGGCGAGATCGAGGCGGGGTAGGTGTGTCTCGTGTAGGACTTCGTCTGGACGGTCGCCCGTGTCCTTGGCTTCGATGGTAACCTTCGTTTGATTTAACAGCTATCCTTCAGTTCCATAGCTGACAGGCGCGTCTCAAGCTCCTCATGCGCCTGGGTGCCATGTGCCACTCCGAGCTTCAGCGCCTCTTCATTGCCAACGCCGAATCCATGTCAGCTGTTGTAGCACGGACGGCGTGTGGATAAGCTCATTGTCAAGTGCAGAGTGCACCCAACACAGTCGGTACTTCCCGAGGAAGCTCAGGAAGATCGAGGAGAAGGAGAGTGACGACGTGCACATGAAGGGCACCAAGGAGTAAGTGGGATGATTCTGTTCCGGCCTTCTTTGTTCCTCACCATGGTAATCGATCTAATGTTGAATCTTTAGGTACTAGCTGTGCATATGTTGCTGGGTATGTAAAAAATGGAACACTGCCAGACCTATTTTTACAGCTGCAAACAATGATTCTTGATGGTTTTATATGAAGAAAGAATTTACTTTTTCGTGATGTATATTCTTGTATCCTGACGAGATGAATCAATTGGTGGCATTTATCTATCTGAGAACGATGACATAGACTGGTTGCAGGTTGTGCGCACCAGGGTGTTTGCTTGAGATGGAGCACTGATGGTGGATGATGTGCTCTAGCAGCTGAAGGGTGTCGAGAAATGACTTTTCCACCACGAGGAAGGAGCAGCTAGACCGGTATGCCAGATCATTGCAATTGCTAAGAAGAATATATAAAAAAGCGAAGTCTTCAGTTGGAAGTTTAATATTTGGACATATCTTTGTGTAGCTTTGATGTGCTTGCAGATGATAACATAATGTGATATTGAGATTGACATGGTGAATGTAGCCAGTACTATCTCTTTCATTGTTCCAAATTCATACTTCAGGGTGGATGTATGTGCACCGACATGACTTACATTTGAATACATGCACTTTGCTTTTGAATTCTCAATTAGAGTTGCTCATCTTTGGTAGACTGTGTGTGCTGTGTGCAAGAAAGTCGGTTGGAGATTTGACTTAACATTCTTTCGTAGAGCTGCTTCCTGAAGAAATTGTAATTGTCCTAGACTTCTAATACATGCAGGAATAAGTAGTCGAACTAATGTGTGTGAGAGAGAGAGTAAATTGCATGTATGCATCGCTAAGACATGCATAGTGTTAAATATGACAAGTGCATAGTGTTACATGTTTAAATTTTAGCTGTGCATGAATGGAGGTGGAAAGGGGGATTAGAATTAAGCAGGGTGCGCCATCAACAATGGTGATGAGCATAACAAGCTTGGATTGGAGAGGCGGAAGAAATGGCTGAAGGAAAGTCAAGAAATACAAAAAAAACTCATATACACAAGGATTCTACATTTTTTTAGCCACAATTGATGTTCAATCATCAGAACATATATGCCCCGTGGCAACACACGGGCATTTAACTAGTAATCACTAATAGTATTATGTCACTCTAAATATTACAATGTGAACTAAGGGAAAGAAGAACAACTATCACAACGAAATCAGTATTGGCCGTGGTGCACATGCCCTCTACTCGTCTTTCTTTCTAAGTCATCAGTGATTTAGCTATATTTGGCACCTCATCTTTTTCACTGTCTCATTGTTGGCTTCTCTTAATCATTTGTCTTTTTCCTCAAAAATTTTAATTATCTATCTTATGTTTGTAGGAACAACCACTCTTTGCTTATGTAATGGAACTGAAACATTACACGATACATAGGATGAGTGGATGACTCTGGTTTATGTGCTAGTGTGCCGAAATGGTTCAACAGGTAAGAATATCATCTGAATAATTAGTTAGCTATTTTTTATAGCGGAAATAATTAGTTGTTGTCATATGGAGTATAATGATCATACTCGTTTAAATGTGCAATTCAACAGTTTCACCATCCAAACAGGATTTGGCATTGGTAAGCTGCCATGGATAGGATTTGGCATTGGTAAGCTGCCATGGATTCCAAGTGCCAAATACACGCCATCCAAACATTAGAATTGACATTCAAGCTCAATATTAGTACATGAAGATATTTGGTACTGGAGCTAATTCAATGCAGCTCTCCAATGTCTACATCCAAACAGAGCCTGAGAGAACTCCTTATTTGGCCCTATTTGAAAATGATTATTTGGCGCTAAAAATATATTTTCCCCTATCCCCCCTCCCTATCTAAATTTGTTCCTTCTATGCCATTTCCATCCATTTTTTCATTCAATGGCATTAAATGACACGTGAAAGCCCATTTTGCCCTCAATTATTTCTTCCTTGTTTGGCCCGCTATTCAAAATGGTCTTTCATGTGCTAGCTAACACTGTTGAATGGAAATGTCATATACGGAACAAAGTTTAGATAGAGCGCCAAATAGGGAAGAAATATTGCTTTAGGGAAAAATAGAGAAGCATATTTTGAAACAAGGCCAAATAAGGAATTCTCTCAATATCTAATGGGTCGGGCCCAGTACCACCTTTCGAGGGCCCATTGCAACGAGTGAACAAAACAACAACCACATGCGAAAACGCCAATCTCTTCCCCGTGTCATCTTCTAGATCTTGCCGGAGACTTCATTCCCGAATCGAAATATCCCACGACGGCGACTCACCGGCAGTAGCGCCTACTTGTGTGCCTCACTGGTGGCGCTGGCCTCTCTGCTCAAAGACGAAGATCTCCTCGGGGAGATCCTCCTCCGCCTCCCACCGCAGTCGTCCTCCCTCCCACACGCCTCTGCCATTTGCAAGCGTTGGCGAGGCCTCCTCACCAACCCCAAGTTCTTCTGTCGCTTCTATGCACACCATCGCAAGCCACCCCTCCTCGGCGTCTTTGAGATTTGGAACAGGAGGCACCACTTCATGTGAAACTGTGAATCATGGACCCTCCCAACTGCATCCCCCTCAGCGCTTCGACCTAGCATGTCACGACGGATTCCTTGAAAGCATTGTGCTCGATTGCTGCCACGGTCGTATCCTCGTCAAGTACCGGGTGCGGGAAGAGTTCGTTGTGTGTGGCCCCATCAGCGGTGAGCAGCTCCACATGTCTATTCCACCGAAGTTCAGGAGGAGGATATTCGTCGGCGGCGCGGTACTCTGCACTGTCGGAGACCATGGCCATGTGCACGGCGGCTGCCACTCTAGTCCTTTCAAGGTGGTCTTTGTGTCCACAACAAAAGATAAACGAGCCTTGGATGCGTTTACTCTTCGGAGACTGTCATATGGGCCAATATCATATCAACATCGACTCCATGTCATCTTTTTGTTGTTTGTTTTGCTCGTACCCTCATTGCTAACGCCCTTTATTGGCCGCTTTTTATGCCCTGTAAGGGCATACTATAGTTTAATTTGGAAGAGCAGAGCCTAGCGGTGATTAAGGGGCCTCCTTTGACAAATGATTTCAACAAGAGCAGCTCTCGGATCATCCAGGCTGAGGATGGTGTTGTTGGCTTAGCCATATATATTGTCTTACCCTCGCTTCCAAATGTGGAAAAGGGACATCTATTGGCATGGTGTTGCCACATGGGTGCTGCAAAAGACCATTGAAATACATAACATTCTTGGGCTCCCTCCCTAGATTGAAAGACACAAGAGTGAGACAAACTAAAGTGGGATATTCTTGAGGATACTGATGTAGTTTTCATACTTGTGGGCAGCAGTCTATACATGGTTCAACTTAAATCGATGCAATCCAAGAGGCTTTATGGAACCAGTCCTTTTTCTTGCTACTATCCTCTCACGAGTTCTATGCACCAAGTGCTCATCCATGGCCATATATTGTAGGAGTAACCTAATCCAGTTATGTTTTGTGCATACACTAGTGCAAAACCGGGCAATAGCACCGGTTCGTAAGGCCCTTTAGTGTCGGTTCGGTAACCGGCACTAAAGTGTGGGCACTAAAGCCCCCCCTTTAGTACCGGTTCAGCACGAACCGGTGTTAAAGGGCAACCACGTGGCACGAGCCAGCTCCGTGGGCGCGTAGGACATTAGTACCGGTTGGTAACACCAACCGGTACTAAATGTTTGGGTGTGTTTTGGTTTTATTTTTTATTTTTACTTTAATTTTGTGTTTTCAATTTAATTTAGTGATTGTCTTACATTATAATGAGTTGTTAAATCATTAGGTGAATGTACCGCAGATTAGTTTGACTGGATGCATGTGGATCCTAGCTAAGTCATCAAGTATATGTCATATCCATATTATATATACTTGATCACCTAATGAAGTGATCGAGGTAATATGGATATGGCATATACTTGATCACTTAGCTAGAATCCATCCAGTTGAAACTAATCTGCGGTTTCTTTTATAAATGATATAATAACTCATCATCATCATCATCATATTAATATAAAAACTCTTGCATCATATATATCATCACCAACAACAGTTTTCATAGCTAGCTAAAAATCATCATATAATAGTCGTCTCATTACCACTACTTAATCATCATATAGTCATTACCGCTATCTCATCACCACCAACACTAGCTTAAAGAAGAAACTTTCACTTGTACCAGAAGCAAAGATATCATCGAATTCAACATGGTAATGATATTATAAGCGTTCATAACACCACAAAAGCAAATCACTCTTTGAGATTAAGTTCAGGATGAAGAACACGGACATGAGGGGACAAGTACTAAGAGCATGAACTAGCTAATTAATCACTCCTGCTGCTCTCTCTCAGGTAAAATAGCATAGAACATGTATAGCTTTCCTGATTCATCATATTGGAGCATGCAGATGAACCTGTCTCCTAATCGTGGGTTGCACTTCTGATTGCTGCCCCCTAGTACTTCTCTGCGATCGTTCACAATTTTGCTCGAGTCTTTTACTATTAAGCATTCCTCGCTATTAGAAATCTTGAATGCACTAAAGTGCATTGTAGGATATCTTGGCCGTAAGCTAACAATATGCATGGTACCTTTAGTCTCGATCCAATCAGGCACAACATTCATCGGGAGTCCATGTTGAAGAACATCGTATAATAACATACTTAGCAATGAAGTTTAGCTTAAAAAATAATGTATGCAAAAGATGCACTGAGGAGAAATAGTAGAAATCTTACCATCTTTCCTAAATATATGTGACCGTAGTTCAGTACGAACATTATTGGTCGCACGTTTTGAGTACTAACATTTCTAAGTGCAGGAATTTTTTTTGTCTTGACAGCATCAAGATCCTCAAGCCATGAAACATAATGACTTGTCTCCTCGCAGTTTAGTTCAGCCCCGGGACAGTGGATGGTCTTGTCTACCAAGCGCCGGACATGTTTGCTTGATTGGAAATAAGCTGTCAATATAAATTGAGATCTATTAATTCAACAGGTTCAAATAATCTCATATCAAAGACATAAATATGGTTGAGAAACTCACATAATGGTAGAACTGGAGGCGTCTGCACATCGACCCAAATGTCTCTATTACCTTCAATATCATCTTCGGACGAATATCAAAGGTGATAACCATATCAGACTCAAATGCATAAGCCTTGCATAGTGCTTGCCAAGTTTTGCATTCAAAATAGGTGTATGTCTCTGCATTGTATAATTTGACGTTGAAGGTATAACCATGCTCGGTCTTCAAGTAAACTCTTTTTACCTCCATAGTTTTGTTCGGACTGAAACCTATCTTATCCAAGACAAAAATTCTTGCATGGCACGGGATACGCTAGTAGAATAGTGAAAAATTAAAATTAAAAGTTGAAGCAAATGAAGTATAAGTCATGCTTAATTACGAAAAAAGACTTGTCGTTGTGACTTACTATATCCACTTCGAAGTTCTCATCCAGCTTGATGATGAAGCGTCTATCATCAATTAGAAAATTTCTACCGCACAGGCCGTGCTGGTCTTCGCAGTATTCGCACATAATGAAATCGTGTTCGTCGTCAGACGACATTCCTATGTTCATAAGTGAAACATTAAACACTTATTAGTTCTATTAATTCAACTAATTCTGTTAATTCAACTAGTTCAACTAATTAATTCAACTAATTCAACTAAGCACTTACGAAAAATATACCTAAATAAAGTAAGTCAACTAATTCAACTAATTCAACTAAACTAGTTCTATTAATTTTCTTAGTAAAAATAAGGTAGCTAGTTCTATATAATAAAATGTTAATTAGATAATCAAATCTCATATAACTAAATTAAATATATATCTAACATATAATTTATATCTAATTCATCTAACATTTGACATTAATATCTAACATATGTTCATATATAGGTGAAACATATGTTTTTACTAAAATAAAGTAGGTAGTTCTATATAGTAATATTTTGATTAGATCATCAAATCTCATATACCTAAATTTTCTTACAAAAAAAACTAGTTCTATTAATTCAACTAAGAATTTACTAAAAATAAACTAGTTCTATTAATTTTCTTACTAAAATATATAAATTAGGTATATATAATAATATTTTAATTAGATCATCAAATCTCATATACCTAAATTTTCTTACTAAAAATAAACCAGTACTAATTCAACTAGCTAGTTCAACTAAGCATTTACTAAAAATAAACTAGTTATATTAATTCAACTAGTTCAAATAATCTCATATACCTAAATTTTCTTACTAAAAATAAACTTGTTCTATTAATTTTTATACTAAAAATAAACTAGTTATAATAATTCAACTAGTTCAAATCTCATATATATACCTAATTAATATCTAGCTAATTAATCTAAAATTGACATTAATATTTAACATCTTTTCCATATAATTCATCTAACATTAACAGTCTAACATTCTTATCTACGTAATTTATCTAACATTAATCTAAACAACAGAAAACAGAAAATAAGTAAAAACAATGTGTGTGTGTGTGTGTCTGTCTGTGTGTGTGTGTACGAGCGGGGGGGCGGCGGCGTACGGACGGCGGCGCGAGACGGCGATGCGATGGGGACGACGCGACGACGAGCGGCGGGCCGGGGGCGACGGTGCGAACGAGACGACGATGTAGTATGGGGCAGCGGCGACGGGCGGCGGGGGCGACGGCAGTGACGGCGACGACGGGTGGCGGGGGCGACGGCGGTGATGGCGACGACGGGCGGCGGGGGCGGCGAGGGCGGCGGGGCCTGCGAGGGTGGTGCGCAATGGGCGACAGCGCGGCGACGACGGCGATGCCGCGCGAAGAAGTTGGAGAAGAAGTGGTGGTCGATGAAACTGAATTTTTCGTAAATGCCATACATATAGGAGGGGCCTTTAGTACCGGTTGGAGCCATCAACCGGTACTAAAGGCCAATTTTCGCCAGGCCAAGGGGCGGGAAACGGCCCCTTTAGTACCGGTTCGTGCCACAAACCGGTACTAAAGGTCCAATCATTAGTACCGGTTGGAGCCACCAACCGGTACTAATTGTTGTGCGCTGCCACCGGCGGTGCACAATGTTTAGTCCCACCTCGCCGAGCGAAGGCAGCCGCACTGGTTTATAAACCCAGCCGCGGCTGCTCCTTCAAACTTCTCTATATAGCAGGCTTCTGGGCCTAACTATGACGCACTGCCCTGTGAGCCTGCTGGCCCTTTTGGGCTTGCATTTGCACACCCTAGGTCTGGCAGGCCCACTGGGCAGCGCCCCAACAAATTTTTTATATAGTTTTTTCTTTTCTACATTATTTATTTTCTTCTATTTATTTTGGAGTAATTTTTTTATATAATTTTTTTCTTTTCCGCGTTATTTATTTTCTTTTATTTATTTTTGAGTAATTTTTTTATATTTTTTCTTTTCTGCTTTATTTATTTTCTTCTATTTATTTCTGAGTAGTTTTTTTTCTGTATTTAGTTTCTTTGTGACCCTCTCTACTCTTTCGCACATGCTATGCGGGTGAAATGATAATACCATTGCAAGTTTCAACATTTTCAGAGTTAATTTTGTAGTGATTTTCAATTTCACGGCCACTTAGCTCTCTAAACAATTAGGTAAATGACTGAAAAACAACAAATGATGTCAGAACATGTTGGAAATTGATGACGCCGCTTTGAATGCTGCATATTGAACACAAAAGAAGTCTGGAGTTCAAATAAGTTTAAAAAATATTGAAGTGCCCGTGTAACAGATGAGTTCTCGTCCGAAACCCTGATACTCCGAAAGAGATTGTCCAGTTTGTACATGAAGTGCGTCCAGTTTTTGCCGTGACCCTCTCTACTCTTTTGCACATGCTATGCGGGTGAAATGATGATACCATGCCAAGTTTCAACATTTTCACAGTTCATTTTGTAGTGATTTTCAATTTCACGGTCATTTAGCTCTCTAAACAATTAGGTAAATGACTGAAAAATAACAAATGATGTGAGAACATGTTGGAAATTGATGACGTCGCTTTGAATGCTGCATACTGAACACAAAAGAAGTTCGGAGTTCAAATAAGTTTAAAAAACATTGAAGTGCCCGTGTAACAGATGAGTTCTCGTCTGAAACCCTGATACTCCGAAAGAGATTGTCCAGTTTGTACACGAAGTGCGTCCAGTTTTTGCCGTGACCCTCTCTACTCTTTTGCACATGCTATGCGGGTGAAATGATGATACCATGCTAAATTTCAATATTTTCACATTTCATTTTGTAGTGATTTTCAATTTCATGGTCATTTAGCTCTTTAAACAATTCGGTAAATGACTAAAAAACAGCAAATGATGTCAGAACATGTTGGAAATTGATGACGTCGCTTTGAATGCTGCATACTAAACACAAGAAGTCCGGAGTTCAAATAAGTTATTAAAAATAAAAAAGAGGTGCAATGCTGATTAATTTGCTTCAAGCCTTTCGGAATAGTGTAGACTGCACTGCACATAGCTCAGTGCAATCTATGCTATTCAGAAAGGCTTGAAGCTAATCAACGTGCAGGTGAGCATTGCGCCTCTTCGTCATTGTCTCTGCACTCACGGCTTATAAACCGCTCATACTGCCTCTCTCTTGGTGAGGTGGGACTAAAAATCAGGTTACTAAGAAACTCTAGTACCGGTTCATGCCATGAACCGGTACTGAAGGTCTTCGTGGGGGCCCCAGCCTGACCACAGCTGCACTGGCCTCATTAGTACCGGTTCGTGGTATGAATCGGTACTAAAGGTTGCTTACGAACCCGTAGTAATGATGCCCACCCGTCTAGCCGTTGGAGCCGGCACTAATGGTCACATTAGTGCCGGCTCAAATTCAAACCGGCACTAATGTGCTTCACATTTGACCGTTTTTGTACTAGTGATAGTTTCTCAAACATCTTTGTTGTGCTTCTTAAGTCATTGACAAGGTAAGTTTAATAGTAATTTTCCTCTGCTAGATAATTAAACATAAACTTAATAGCCGTATTGTGTTTTGTGATATCATTCAATGTAGTTGTCTTCATTCTTGAGCGATGCAAAACAAGTGGCAAATGAGTGAAAATGTAAAATAAAATGTCAGTAACTTAGTTGGGCAGGTTTGGACTCTCAGAGCTAGTTATTTCTTTGTACCCAGTCCTACCATTTGTTTTAATCTTGCTATTTTTCTGAACTCCATAATACCAACTTTCCTTGATTCCAGTAGTTCTCTTTGTTAGTTGATGAACACCCTTTGCAAGTGACTACTACATCTGTAGTGCATGAGAAATAGTTGCATTTCTTGTGTCTCTAATCAGGCTCCATTTATTTCGAACTGAATACCCCACTCCCTCCTCAACTCCGGTCGGCACCGGCCGGCGCCGCCGCTCTGCCGCCCGACGGCGTCGCTCCGCCTCGCCGCCGCTAGGTCCGGTCGCCGGGGCCCGACCGCGCCAAGCTCTGCGCGGCGCGCCCCTCACCGCCGGCGACCGCGTCCGGCCTCCTCTCCTTCCTCCGGCGCCCCGAGCTCGACCCCAACTCCGGCAAATAGTGTCTCCGTTGATCCTCGGTTTCCGCACCCAATCTGAATCCAGATCCAGATCCACCCCGGTTGACTTTTCCCCACCGAACCCTAATTTTATGCATTTTTCAACGCATCATAACTTCATCACCGTTGCTCCGATTCGTGCGTGTAGCATATCAAAATGTTCATCTCGATGAGTACATAATTTCATCTCATTGCATCATTTTCATTTGAGCTCATCTTGATGCCCGAAATGTCGTTGGAAGAGGGCTATGTGAGGATTGTTTCAGATCTGTTTCAGCAAATGCACTTTTGTCATTTTGCTATGATTAATGTGTGCATGCTATGACCCTGAGCTCTACATGTGTTTTGTTATATGCCATGCCATCTTTACAGGGGTGTATGTCATGTATTTTTGTGATCCTTGTGGTGACTAGCACAAGCATGCAAAGTAGCTTACTCGATGATGCTGATTTCAGGGACTTAGGATTTCTGAAAGTCCTTGCCCTGTCATTATTTCTATGCCATATGTTCATATTGTTTCCTAGTGATCCGTGCCTCTTTTGAGCATGTTCAGTAAGGATGTTTTGTAGATAATGTTGTGGTCTATCCATCCACGTCTTTGTTTGCAATTATGGAGCACCCTAACTTGAGTCAATCGAGCTCTACTTTTGCTATAAAATGTTCCTGGCAGATTGTTAACATGTTTAGCGATTTTGCCGAGCTTGTTGTTGTTGATCCGTGCATGCTATGTTGTTGTTCTTGCCATGTCTAGCTTCTATGTCATGTCTATTTGCTGGGGTGTATGCTTAGTTTGTCTTGCAATGCCTCGTAGTGAGTGCATCGAGCTCGTAAACATGCCTACTCGTTAACTGTTTTGCCATGCTCCAAATTTTTACTAAGTCTGAATCTGTTTATGTTTTTGCTATGTTCACATGCTTGCAATTGTATTTTCTGATCCATTTTGGCTCATTGTCACTAAGGGACTTTTGTTATATGCTTTGAGTAGCTTCATGCCATGCCTTGCTTTGCCATGATATGTTCCTGTAGCATGTTGTTTCATTGCTCTAAACATTGCTTCCTGATGATAAATTCCTGATATGTTATTTCACTAAGTCTGAAACCTGTTATCATTTGCTCTTTTGCCATGCTTGTTTGAACCTACTATTGAGTGAATTAGCCGTAGCTCAGTGTTCATCTTTTGTCAAGCATCATGATTGGATCCCTGCCATGTATTTTTTTGCTATGTTTGAGTGCTGTAGCATATTTATCTTGATGCATTTAGATGGCTACTTGCTGTTTATCGCAGACCGGTGCCATATTTGTTTTGCTTGCCATTTCCGAACCGTGCATCCGATTCCGGTGATCTTTATATCGATTTCGACCGAAATCAACTCCTCTTTCCAGTGGCACTCTTGGTTTTCCAAGTTGAGGCCAGGTTCAATCATTCCTTTCCAAATCATGCATATGCACCGCATCCCGCATCCCGCATAGCATGCCATGTTCATGAGTTGGTTGTTTACTATGTTGTGTGCTTCTTTCCGGTGTTGCTTCTTCGGGTTGGTTCTGATAATGTCGCGTTTGTGAGGACCCGTTCGCTTACGTCCATTTGTCTTCTTCATGGACTCGTTCTTCTTCCTTGCGGGATTTTAGGCAAGATGACCATACCCTCAAAATCACTTCTATCTTTGCTTGCTAGTTGCTCGCTCTTTTGCTATGCCTATGCTACGATACCTACCACTTACTTATCATGCCTCCCATTTGCCATGTCAAACCTCTAACCCACCATGTCCTAGCAAACCGTTGTTTGGCTATGTTACCGCTTTGCTTAGCCCTTCTTATAGCGTTGTTAGTTGCAGGTGAAGATTGGAGTTTGTTCCTTGTTGGAAAATGGATATTTTGTTGGGATATCACAATATCTCTTATTTAATTAATGCATCTATATACTTGGTAAAGGGTGGAAGGCTCGGCCTTATGCCTGGTGTTTTGTTCCACTCTTGCCGCCCTAGTTTCCGTCATATCTGAGTTATGTTCCCGAATTTTGCGTTCCTTACACGGTTGGGTTATAATGGGAACCCCTTGATAGTTCGCCTTGAATAAAACTCCTCCAACAAGGCCCAACATTGGTTTTACCATTTGCCACCTAGCCTCTTTTTCCCTTGGGTTAGGCCAGCCCAAGGGTCATCTTTATTTTAACCCCCCCCCGGGGGGGGGGGGCAGTGCTTGTCTAAGTGTTGGTCCAAACTGAGCGATGTCCGGAGCTACCAGGGCCAACTCTGGGCTGGCCCACTCGATGTCTTGCTCATCCGGTGTGCCCTGAGAATGAGATATGTGCAGCTCCTATCGGGATTTGAGGCACATCTGGGTGGCTTTGCTGGTCTTGTTTTACCATTGTCGAAATGTCTTGTAACTGGGATTCCGAGCCTGATCGGGTCTTCCTGGGAGAAGGAATATCCTTCGTTGACCGTGAGAGCTTGTGATGGGCTAAGTTGGGACTGTTGGAAATATGCCCTAGAGGCAACAATAAAAGTATTATTATTATATTTCTTTGTTCATGATAATAGTCTTTTATTCATGCTATAACTGTATTATCCGGAAATCGTAATACACGTGTGAATACATAGACCTCAATATGTCCCTAGTAAGCCTCTAGTTGACTAGCTCGTTGTGATCAACAGATAGTCATGGTTTCCTGGCTATGGACATTGGATGTCGTTGATAACGGGATCACATCATTAGGAGAATGATGTGATGGACAAGACCCAATTCTAAGCATAGCACAAAGGTCGGTTAGTTCGTTTGCTAGAGCTTTTCCAATGTCAAGTATCTCTTCCTTCGACCATGAGATCGTGTAACTCCCGGATACGGTAGGAGTTCTTTGGGTGTACCAAACGTCACAACGTAACTGGGTGACTATAAAGGTGCATTACAGGTATCTCCGAAAGTGTCTGTTGGGTTGACACGGATCGAGACTGGGATTTGTCACTCCGTATGACGGAGAGGTATCTCTGGGCCCACTCGGTAATGCATCATCATAATGAGCTCAAGGTGACCAAGTGTTTGGTCACGGGATCATGCATTACGGTACGAGTAAAGTGACTTGCCGGTAACGAGACTGAACAAGGTATTGGGATACCGACGATCGGGTCTCGGGCAAGTAACGTACCGATTGACAAAGGGAATTGTATACGGGGTTTGATCGAATCCTCGACATCGTGGTTCATCCGATGACATCATCGAGGAGCATGTGGGAGCCAACATGGGTATCCAGATCCCGCTGTTGGTTATTGACCGGAGAGTCTCGGTCATGTCTGCATGTCTCCCGAACCCGTAGGGTCTACACACTTAAGGTTCGGTGACGCTAGGGTTATCAGGAAGACAAGTATGTGATTACCGAATGTTGTTCGGAGTCCCGGATGAGATCCCGGACGTCACGAGGAGTCCCGGAATGGTCCGGAGGTAAAGTTTTATATATGGGAAGTTGTTAAACGGGCACCGGAAAGTTTCGGGGTCATACCGGTATTGTACCGGGACCACCGGAAAGGTTCCGGGGGTCCACCGGGAGGGACCACCCCTCCCGGGGGGCCACTTGGGCTGCGTAGGGATAGCAGCCAGCCCCTAGTGGGCTTGGCGCCCCCCCCTTGGGCCCATGCGCCTAGGGTTGGGGGGGAAACCCTAAAGGGGGCGCACCCCCCTTGCTTGGGGGGCAAGCCCCCCACCCTTTGGCCGCCGCCCCCCTCTAGGGTTTCCCCTAGAGGGCCGGCCCCCTTGCCCCTCTCCTCCTATATATAGAGGGGTGAGGGGAGGGCTGCTGTACACCACAACTCAAGGCGCAGCCCCTCCCCTCCCCAACACCTCTCCTCCTCCGTACGTGCTCGGCGAAGCTCTGTCGGAATACTGCTGCACCAACTGCACCACGCCGTCGTGCTGCCCTTGGAGCTGCCTTCCTCAACCTCTCCTTCCTCCTTGCTGGATCAAGACGGAGGAGACGTCAACCGTCCCGTACGTGTGTTGAACGCGGAGGTGCTGTCCGTTCAGCACTTGGTCATCGGTGATCCGAATCACGACGAGTACGACTCCATCATCACCATCCCCTTGAACGCTTCCGCACTCGATCTACAAGTGGTATGTAGATGCAAACTCTTCCCCTTGACTCGTTGCTTAGATGAACTCATAGATGGATCTTGGTGAAACCGTAGGAAAATTTTTAATTTTCTGCAACGTTCCCCAACAGTGGCATCATGAGCTAGGTCTATGCGTAGTTCTCTTTGCACGAGTAGAACACAATTTTGTTGTGGGCGTGGATCTTGTCAACTTACTTGCCACTACTAGTCTTTTCTTGCTTCAACGGCATTGTGGGATGAAGCGGCCCGGACCAACCTTACACGTACGCTTACGTGAGACCGGTTCCACCGATTGACATGCACTAGTTGCATAAGGTGGCTGGCGGGTGTCTGTCTCTCCCACTTTAGTTGGAGCGGATTCGATGAAAAGGGTCCTTATGAAGGGTAAATAGAAGTTGACAAAATCACGTTGTGGTTATTCGTAGGTAAGAAAACGTTCTTGCTAGAACCCTATTGCAGCCACGTAAAAGATGCAACAACAATTAGAGGACGTCTAACTTGTTTTTGCAGCGATTGATCATGTGATGTGATATGGCCAGAAGTTGTGATGAATGATGAATTGTGATGTATGAGATCATGTTCTTTGTAATAGGATTCACGACTTGCATGTCGATGAGTATGACAACCGGCAGGAGCCATAGGAGTTGTCTTTATTTTTTGTATGACCTGCGTGTCATTGAAGAACGCCATGTAAACTACTTTACTTTATTGCTAAACGCGTTAGTCATAGAAGTAGAAGTAGTCGTTGGCGTGACAACTTCATGAAGACACGATGATGGAGATCATGATGATGGAGATCATGGTGTCATGCCGGTGACAAGATGATCATGGAGCCCCGAAGATGAAGATCAAAGGAGCTATATGATATTGGCCATATCATGTCACTACTTTATATAATTGCATGTGATGTTTATTATGTTTTATGCATCTTGTTTACTTAGGACGACGGTAGTAAATAAGATGATCCCTTACAACAATTTCAAGAAGTGTTCTCCCCTAACTGTGCACCGTTGCTAAAGTTCGTCGCTTCTAAGCACCACGTGATGATCGGGTGTGATGGATTCTTACGTTCACATACAACGGGTGTAAGACAGTTTTACACAGCAAAAACACTTAGGGTTAACTTGACGAGCCTAGCATGTACAGACATGGCCTCGGAACACGGAGACCGAAAGGTCGAACACGAGTCGTATGGAAGATACGATCAACATGAGAATGTTCACCGATGATGACTAGTCCGTCTCACGTGATGATCGGACACGGGCTAGTCGACTCGGATCGTGTAACACTTAGATGACTAGAGGGATGTCTAATCTGAGTGGGAGTTCATAATTTGATTAGAACTTAATTATCATGAACTTAGTCTAAAACCTTTGCAAATATGTCTTGTAGATCAAATGGCCAACGCTCATGTCAACATGAACTTCAACGCGTTCCTAGAGAAAACCAAGCTGAAAGATGATGGCAGCAACTATACGGACTGGGTCCGGAACCTGAGGATCATCCTCATAGCTGCCAGGAAACAATATGTCCTAGAAGGACCGCTAGGTGACGCTCCCGTCCCAGAGAACCAAGACATTATGAATGCTTGGCAGTCTCGTGCTGATGATTACTCCCTCGTTCAGTGCGGCATGCTTTACAGCTTAGAACCGGGGCTCCAAAAGCGTTTTGAGCATCACGGAGCATATGAGATGTTCGAGGAGCTGAAACTAGTTTTCCAAGCTCACGCCCGGGTCGAGAGATATGACATCTCCGACAAGTTCTATAGTTGTAAGATGGAGGAAAATAGTTCTGTCAGTGAGCACATACTCAAGATGTCTGGGTTGCACAACCGTATGACCCAGCTGAATATTAACCTCCCTGATGAGGCAGTCATTGACAGAATCCTTCAGTCGCTCCCTCCAAGCTACAAGAGCTTTGTGATGAACTACAATATGCAGGGGATGGTAAAGACCATTCCTGAAGTATTTTCTATGCTAAGGTCAGCAGAGGTTGAAATCAAGAAAGAACATCAAGTGTTGATGGTCAATAAGACCACTAAGTTCAAGAAGGGCAAGGGTAAGAAGAACTTCAAGAAGGACGGCAAAGAGGTTGCCGCGCCCGGTAAGCCAGTTGCCGGGAAGAAGTCAAAGAATGGACCCAAGCCTGAGACTGAGTGCTTTTATTGCAAGGGGAAGGGTCACTGGAAGCGGAACTGCCCCAAATACTTAGCGGATAAGAAGGCCGGCAACACTAAAGGTATATTCGATATACATGTAATTGATGTGTACCTTACCAGTACTCGTAGTAACTCCTGGGTATTTGATACCGGTGCCGTTGCTCATATTTGTAACTCACAGCAGGAGCTACGGAATAAGCGGAGACTGGCGAAGGACGAGGTGACGATGCGCGTCGGGAATGGTTCCAGAGTCGATGTGATCGCCGTCGGCACGCTACCTCTACATTTACCTACGGGATTAGTTTTGAACCTTAATAATTGTTATTTGGTGCCAAGTTTGAGCATGAACATTGTATCTGGATCTCGTTTAATACGAGATGGCTACTCATTTAAGTCTGAGAATAATGGTTGTTCGATTTATATGAGAGATATGTTTTATGGTCATGCTCCGATGGTCAATGGTTTATTCTTAATGAATCTCGAACGTAGTGTTACACATATTCATAGCGTGAATACCAAAAGATGTAAAGTTGATAACGATAGTCCCACATACTTGTGGCACTGCCGCCTTGGTCACATTGGTGTCAAGCGCATGAAGAAGCTCCATGCTGATGGACTTTTAGAGTCTCTTGATTATGAATCATTTGACACATGCGAACCATGCCTCATGGGCAAGATGACCAAGACTCCGTTCTCCGGAACAATGGAGCGAGCAACCAACTTGTTGGAAATCATACATACCGATGTGTGCGGTCCAATGAGCGTTGAGGCTCGCGGAGGATATCGTTATGTTCTCACTCTCACTGATGACTTAAGTAGATATGGGTATGTCTACTTAATGAAACACAAGTCTGAGACCTTTGAAAAGTTCAAGGAATTTCAGAATGAGGTAGAGAATCAACGTGATCGAAAGATAAAATTCCTACGATCAGATCGTGGAGGAGAATACTTAAGTCACGAATTTGGTACACACTTAAGGAAATGTGGAATCGTTTCACAACTCACGCCGCCTGGAACACCTCAGCGTAACGGTGTGTCGAACGTCGTAATCGCACTCTATTAGATATGGTGCGGTCTATGATGTCTCTTACCGATTTACCGCTATCATTTTGGGGATACGCTCTAGAGACAGCTACATTCACTTTAAATAGGGCACCGTCAAAATCCGTTGAGACGACACCGTATGAATTATGGTTTGGGAAGAAACCTAAGCTGTCGTTTCTGAAAGTTTGGGGATGCGATGCTTATGTCAAGAAACTTCAACCTGAGAAGCTCGAACCCAAGTCGGAAAAATGCGTCTTCATAGGATACCCTAAGGAAACCATTGGGTATACCTTCTACTTAAGATCCGAGGGCAAGATCTTTGTCGCTAAGAACGGATCCTTTCTGGAAAAAGAGTTTCTCTCGAAAGAAGTAAGTGGGAGGAAAGTAGAACTCGATGAAGTACTACCTCTTGAGCGGGACAGTAGTGCAGCTCAGGAAGATGTTCCTGTGATGCCTACACCAACTGAAGAGGAAAATAATGATGATGATCAAGGTACTTCGGATCAAGTTGCTACTGAACTTCGTAGGTCCACAAGGACACGTTCCGCACCAGAGTGGTACGGCAACCCTGTCCTAGAAATCATGTTGTTAGACAACGATGAACCTTCGAACTATGAAGAAGCGATGGCGGGCCCAGATTCCAACAAATGGCTAGAAGCCATGAAATCCGAGATAGAATCCATGTATGAAAACAAAGTATGGACTTTGACTGACTTGCCCGATGATCGGCGAGCGATAGAAAACAAATGGATCTTTAAGAAGAAGACGGACGCGGATGGAAATGTCACCATCTATAAAGCTCGACTTGTCGCTAAGGGTTATCGACAAGTTCAAGGGATTGACTACGATGAGACTTTCTCTCCCGTAGCGAAGCTTAAGTCCGTCCGAATCATGTTAGCAATTGCCGCATACTATGATTATGAGATATGGCAGATGGACGTCAAAACGGCATTCCTTAACGGGCATCTTAAGGAAGAGTTGTATATGATACAACCAGAAGGTTTTGTCGATCCTAAGAACGCTAACAAAGTATGCAAGCTCCAGCGATCCATTTATGGGCTGGTGCAAGCATCTCGGAGTTGGAATATTCGCTTTGATGAGATGATCAAAGCGTTTGGGTTTATGCAGACTTATGGAGAAGCCTGCGTTTACAAGAAAGTGAGTGGGAGCTCTGTAGCATTTCTCATATTATATGTAGATGACATACTCTTGATGGGAAATAATATAGAATTTCTGGACAGCATTAAGGCCTACTTGAATAAGTGTTTTTCAATGAAGGACCTTGGAGAAGCTGCTTATATATTAGGCATCAAGATCTATAGAGATAGATCGAGACGCCACATAGGTCTTTCACAAAGCACATACCTTGATAAGATTTTGAAAAGGTTCAAAATGGATCAGTCCAAGAAAGGGTTCTTGCCTATGTTACAAGGTGTGAGATTGAGCTCGGCTCAGTCACCGACCACGGCAAAAGATAAAGAAGAGATGAGTCTCATCCCCTATGCTTCGGCCATAGGATCTATTATGTATGCCATGCCGTGTACCAGACCTGATGTAAACCTTGCCGTGAGTTTGGTAGCAAGATACCAAGGTAATCCCGGCAAGGAACACTGGACAGCGGTCAAGAATATCCTGAAGTACCTGAAAAGGACAAAGGACATGTTTCTCGTTTATGGAGGAGACGAAGAGCTCGTCGTAAAGGGTTACGTCGACGCTAGCTTCGACTCAGATCCGGATGACTCTAAGTCACAAACCGGATACGTCTATATGTTGAATGGTGGAGCAGTAAGCTGGTGCAGCTGCAAGCAGAGCGTCGTGGCGGGATCTACATGTGAAGCGGAGTACATGGCAGCCTCGGAGGCAGCGCATGAAGCTATTTGGATGAAGGAGTTCATCACCGACCTAGGAGTCATACCCAATGCGTCGGGGCCGATCAAACTTTTCTGTGACAATACTGAAGCTATTGCCCTTGCGAAGGAGCCCAGATTTCACAAGAAGACCAGGCATATCAAGCGTCGTTTCAACTCCATCCGTGAAAATGTTCAAGATGGAGACATAGAAATTTGCAAAGTACATACGGATCTGAATGTCGCAGATCCGTTGACTAAACCTCTCTCGCGAGCGAAACATGATCAACACCAGAACTCTATGGGTGTTCGATTCATCACAATGTAACTAGATTATTGACTCTAGTGCAAGTGGGAGACTGTTGGAAATATGCCCTAGAGGCAATAATAAAGGTATTATTATTATATTTCTTTGTTCATGATAATAGTCTTTTATTCATGCTATAACTGTATTATCCGGAAATCATAATACACGTGTGAATACATAGACCTCAATATGTCCCTAGTAAGCCTCTAGTTGACTAGCTCGTTGTGATCAACAGATAGTCATGGTTTCCTAGCTATGGACATTGGATGTCGTTGATAATGGGATCACATCATTAGGAGAATGATGTGATGGACAAGACCCAATTCTAAGCATAGCACAAAGGTCGGTTAGTTTGTTTGCTAGAGCTTTTCCAATGTCAAGTATCTCTTCCTTCGACCATGAGATCGTGTAACTCCCGGATACCGTAGGAGTTCTTTGGGTGTACCAAACATCACAACGTAACTGGGTGACTATAAAGGTGCATTACAGGTATCTCCGAAAGTGTCTGTTGGGTTGACACGGATCGAGACTGGGATTTGTCACTCCGTGTTACGGAGAGGTATCACTGGGCCCACTCGGTAGTGCATCATCATAATGAGCTGAAGGTGACCAAGGTGTTGGCCACGGGATCATGCATTATGGTACGAGTAAAGTGACTTGCCGGTAACGAGACTGAACAAGGTATTGGGATACCGATGATCGGGTCTCGGGCAAGTAACGTACCGATTGACAAAGGGAATTGTATACGGGGTTTGATCGAATCCTCGACATCGTGGTTCATCCGATGACATCATCGAGGAGCATGTGGGAGCCAACATGGGTATCCATATCCCGCTGTTGGTTATTGACCGGAGAGTCTCGGTCATGTCTGCATGTCTCCCGAACCCGTAGGGTCTACACACTTAAGGTTCAGTGACGCTAGGGTTATCAGGAAGACAAGTATGTGATTACCGAATGTTGTTCGGAGTCCCGGATGAGATCCCGGACGTCACGAGGAGTCCCGGAATGGTCCGGAGGTAAAGTTTTATATATGGGAAGTTGTTAAACGGGCACCGGAAAGTTTCGGGGTCATACCGGTATTGTACCGGGACCACCGAAAAGGTTCCGGGGGTCCACCGGGAGGGACCACCCCTCCCGGGGGGGCCACTTGGGCTGCGTAGGGATAGCAGCCAGCCCCTAGTGGGCTTGGCGCCCCCCCCCCCTTTGGGCCCATGCGCCTAGGGTTGGGGGGGAACCCTAAAGGGGGCGCACCCCCCTTGCTTGGGGGGCAAGCCCCCCACCCTTCGGCCGCCGCCCCCCTCTAGGGTTTCCCCTAGAGGGCCGGCCCCCTTGCCCCTCTCCTCCTATATATAGAGGGGTGAGGGGAGGGCTGCTGTACACCACAACTCAAGGCGCAGCCCCTCCCCTCCCCAACACCTCTCCTCCTCCGTACGTGCTCGGCGAAGCTCTGTCGGAATACTGCTGCACCAACTGCACCACGCCGTCGTGCTGCCCTTGGAGGAGACGTCGACCATCCCGTACGTGTGTTGAACGCGGAGGTGCTGTCCGTTCAGCACTTGGTCATCGGTGATCCGAATCACGACGAGTACGACTCCATCATCACCATCCCCTTGAACGCTTCCGCACTCGATCTACAAGTGGTATGTAGATGCAAACTCTTCCCCTTGACTCGTTGCTTAGATGAACTCATAGATGGATCTTGGTGAAACCGTAGGAAAAATTTTAATTTTCTGCAATGTTCCCCAACAGGGACACCCCTGCAGGATTGAACTTTCGAAAGCCGTACCCGCGGTTATGGGCGATGGGAATTTGTTAATGTCCGGTTGTAGAAAACCTGAAGTTGATCTTAATTAAAATACATCAACCGCGTGTGTAGCCATGATGGTCTCTTCTCGGCGGAGTCCGGGAAGTGAACACGGTGTTGGAGTTATGCTTGACGTAGGTTGTTCTAGGATCACTTCTTGATCATAGTTGTTCGACCATGCTTTTGCCTTCTCTTCTCGCTCTCATTTACGTATGTTAGCCACCATATATGCTAGTGCTTGCTGCAGCTCCACCTCATACCTTTTACCCTTCCTATAAGCTTAAATAGTCTTGATCGCGAGGGTGTGAGATTGCTGAGTCCCAGTGACTCACAGATACTTCCAAAACCAGTTTGCAGGTGCCGACGATACCATGCAGGTGACACAATCCGAGCTCAAGGAGGAGCTCGATGAAGTTCGTGTTCGTTATGTTGTTCCGTTTCCAGTTGATCAGTAGTGGAGCCCAGTTGGGACGATCGGGGATCTGTATAGCTTTTGGGGTAGTCTTCTTTTATTTTGGTTCCGTAGTCGGACCTTGAGTGTATTTGGATGAATGTAATGCTTTATTCATGTAATTGTGTGAAGCGGCGATTGTAAGCCAACTATGCATCTTTCTCCCTTATGTATTACATGGGTTGTGTGAAGATTACCTCACTTGCGACATTGCTTTCAATGCGGTTATGCCTCTAAGTCGTGCTTCGACACGTGGGAGATATAGCCGCATCGAGGGCGTTACAGAAGGCAAACATAAATATTCATTTTCTCATCCACGGTGTTGAAGGTGGTCGTTGCACCAGAGTCACCCAGGTCTCCTAATTAACTTCTTGAGAACTTCCTTTGTAACTTAAATACCGAGTTTGCATTTCACACCAAACCCTCGTTTTTGAATTTTTATCATTTTTTAGAAGCAATACCATTTTTGAATTTTTCGAACATTTTATCTACTACCACTATAGAAGGAAGAGAGGAGCAGATCCAAATAATCTTCACCGTCAGCACACCAAATCTAACGACCCATGATTCTCATGTGTTTAACACCAAGCCACCGTGTTTTAGTGCCCGCAAATACCTTGGCCCACCATGGTAATAAAATCCCCCCACGATCTGTTCGCCCCAACCGCGGCACGCCCATTACCTTGCTGCCTACCAAGCCGATGCACGCACCCCCTCCCCTTTCCGTCGCCTCCCCCACATGACCCTACCCTACGCGCCGCCCCTCATCCTCGACGGCAAGAGGCATGAGGGAGCTGCTGCCACCGCCAGGGATGTGGACCTGTGCGGGCCAACCGCCGGCGGAGAGCTCTGCGACGCCATGCCGCGGGCTCAGGCGTACGAGGCCGGCCACACCCGAGCCCGCAGCATGGCGTCGCGGTGCTCTCCATTGGCGGTTGGCCCGCATCGCCGATGCCCTCCCGCCCGCACCACCTCGGCTCGCCTCTCCCCGCCTCCGTCGTCCAGCCACCGAGTCAAGCGGTCTACTATGTATTCTTGGTTACTATCTCGATTACTCCTCCGAATTCATTGTTTCTTGTTGTTAAATTGCCCCTTTTCCTTGTTTGGTCATTGTACTCTTTCCCTGCTTGTGATAATTCGACAGTGTTTTTGGCGAGGATATGAGATCCCTCCTTCTCCTTCCAATCTGTCAAATAGATTTTCTGTAGCTTTTGTTGATCTTCTATTTATTCCAACTAAATTTATCATTCCATTTCCTAATCCAACTCCTTTGCAGGAACCTGATCCTGATGATGACCAGAGAAGGATGTATGTGAGAGTTACCAGTGCTAGCTCATAAGCATATCAGAAGATCAACATCCATTGTATAATTATTCAGTTATACTATTAATCCATGCTTCAACAATTGACTAGATTAAACGAGAGGATGAACATTGGACTTTCCTGATGATTGGGTTCCTGAGAGGAGCATTAGGCAATCAACCAGCCCACTTGTCATCATGAGAAAATCTAAAAAGTGAATGTTGTTAGATTGGTTAAAATCAAACCACTAAGGTTTGCTTCGAATGTTGTTAAATTCGTTTCGTCAACCATCCAACTTGTACCCAACGGATATCATTTTTTTAATCTTAGTTGACTAACCCCTCTTTTTATAATGGTCTAGCAAATTAAGTGGAAAGAGAGAAAAAAAATGTATGACACAAGAAGAGATACTTTTAAAAGCAGCTGAAACAGGTATCCTTTGTTTCTCTTTCTAACTTTACACGAAGGATTTTTTGTGAAGAAATAATTTAAATGTGCCAGTGTTGATTAAATATTTGTTATTATATTTAGCTATATTTTGAGAGATCATGAACATGAGACGGAAGTGAAGAAAATGTTTGTTGTTCAGAAATATGTTTTTGGGGATTCTACAATTATATTTTGGGGCATCATTTTGTTCCTGCCATCTACATTGATGTTTTCTCTGCTAATGTGATAATCAACTTTCCAAGTTCAAGTCAGATGACATGAAGAGGGGTGAGAAGTTTAAGATGGTTCTTCATGTATATGCCATTTAGGTTATATTTGAAAATACTTTCCAATGTTGTTTTGAATGTAGTGAACTACCGATTAACTATTTCATTGGCTTTGGAGGCGGTTCACCTAAAGCCATATGAGTTTTTGTAGTTGCAAGGACTTTAACTGTAGGTTCAACTCCATGAGCTTCAGTGGCAAGGAAGGCTAGATCAAGCCGGTCATCCTACAACACACATAGAAAGCCAACGAGAATCATACGAGGATCCCACTTAGCTCCATCCTCCCGGGGGAAATGGTAGATGGTCAGACTCCTCACTTTATATTTTCAGATGTGTCTATGCAATCATTGCTCACCGGATTATGCTTTGCAATTTGTTTCCGCTCTCTAGCTTCTTGACCAAATGATACAATGGGTTTGGAATTGTAGATAAATATGGAAGATTGCTCATTCAGAAGTGCATATGATTTTTCACTAATTTAATGTGTTGTCTTCTCAAATTCGAACGTAGTCACTATTCAAATTGTGGAGCCTACATTCTGGATAGTACGGTTCCTCAAGCATTCCATAACTTGCAGGATACTCAGGGTTATGAGTTGACTACCTTGCTGATGGTAGATGACCTTTTCATTATGTATACTCAGATCAGGTTTTATTGAGGTTGTAGAAATTAGTGATGCAGATAATTGTCATCAATGAGGAAAAACAGACCACGACCGTATTATGCCCAAAGCTATTGAAATGCCAATTTTAGAAATATTGACTTGCATCTGTATTGATTTATTAACAGAGAAATACCACACATGCTTTAGTTTTTGGGACAGGTTACAATTTTTTCAGAAAATGGATGTCACTAGTAGAAAAGGGGGTAAAGGTTCAGGCCGGGTCAGCCCATTAGTCCTGGTTCAGTCCAGAACCGGGACCAATGGGGGCATTGGACCCGGTTCGTGAGCCCAGGGGGCCGGCCGGGCCACGTGGGACATTGGTCCCGGTTCGTCTGGACCTTTTGGTCCCAGTTGGTGGGACGAACCGGGACCAATGGGCCTCGCTCCTGGCCCACCACCATTGGTCCCGGTTCCAACCGGGACCAAAGGCTCCCCTTTAGTCCCGGTTCATGCCACCAACCGGGACCAATGAGGTGCCTATATATACCCCCTCACGTAAGAGCAGAGCACACTGCTCTGTTTTTTCTGGCCAAGGGGGAGAGGGCTTGGTGGTGCTCTAGCTCACCTCTTATGCACACAAGGTGTTCGATGGAATGCCCGAGCCACACTACTTAAGCTTCTCCTCTCCAAGCTCGACCTCCAAGCTCCATTTTCCTCAATATTTGTCTAGGTTTAGCGGTCCGTCATGCCCCGTCCCCGTCTTCACCGCCGTCGATCACCCGCGCCGAGCTCATCGCCTGCACCACCGTGGTGAGCCTCTTGTTCTTATCTTCTTTCTGAAAGGAAAAAATATTCTTACTTGTATGTTTACATAGATACTTGTATTATTTTCTTACTTTTATTATTGCATCTTATATAGTGCGATGGTTTTGGTATCCGCCCCCGTCGGCCCTCGTCCTGTCTATGATTCGGATGTGGTATATATATTATCTTTATAACTATTGGTTCATTTATTGTTTATGAAAATTATGCCAACCAACGTGACATAGATTTTATTTATCTAGGATGTATGTGAACCGGAAATTCCAACCGACCCTATTGTCGAGAGGTTAAATTTAGTTGAAGAAGAAAACAATTTCTTGAAGGAAAAAATAAAAAAATTGAGGAGGAGAAGATGATATTGGAGTTGCATGTTGCGGATGTCGTCGACGAGTTGATGCTGTACAGAAAACAGTTGCAGTTTTTTTAAAAGAAAAACATAATGACTCACACATTATGTGAGTTCAGTCATTTGCCTTCTCTAATTTCTCTTCAGCACAAGTAGGTTTCTTCAGTTGGATATGTTGTACAGTAAATTGTGGGCAGCAACCCCTCTTGTTTGCTAAAATAAGCTTTATTGCGCACATCACATTTGCTTTCTCTAATTTCTCTTCAGCATGTAAAAAATATTTCTACTTTGGTAGTACTGTATACCCATATCTTCCCTGCCCAGTGCTGAACCGTTATATATAGCACCGCAGCTGCTAATATTATTATCCACTGTATACTAAAGTGTTTACTTTGCACAAATGCATTGCGCAGATGGTGTTACTTGCTGTTCCAGCTTGTGGTGATCTCAGCATTTTTGCTTGGTGCTGCTGTAAAGGTATGTATGTGCCTGGATTGATACATAGGCCATTCAATTTAATGTTCTAATGCTTATTTCGCCACAGCTTACTTCTTCGTATGACTGTAACTGCCTACATGCCCATGCCTATGTTTTATCGGGAGCAGTTAACCAAAAATAGAATGGTCGACTTAGTATACGGGTTACAGGTCTATTTGGGCTTTAGAATGTATGCTTCACAATAAAAAGTAAAATTAGCATTATATTGGTACAGTTGTATGCGAAATTTAAAATAGGTGTATTTTTACTTGATTTTTTAAAATTCACACCATGTAGGAAAAAAGAGACCAGAGGGGTTTGGGGATGGGGCGGGGTGGGATGTGTGTGGATGAAACCTACTTTGCATATTATTCTTAAGAAGAAGCAACTGGCAACTCATTTTTATTTGATCCGGGAAATTAATCGACAATGATAATTCTACCCCCAACTTAACTTTGGGTTATTGCATAGTTACCAAATTGCACCATGTACAATTATAAGATTATTTTGGATTGTATTCTTACTAAACAATCTTGCATTCTACAGGACTGCTATTGTTGTCTGTGAGTTATTCTATTGAACGGTTCTCGGAAAAACTTCCGATACACGATCCATGATAAAGTTTTTGGCACAAGTTTTTTTTGGAAATGGAGGCAAAAGTTTTGCCTCATCGATTAATTAAGAAGAAGATAATTGCTCAATTAATTAACGGAAAACCGGGTGAAACCCAATACAAACGGAGCACATGTGAATATTTACAAGTCCAAACTGGATGATACAAAACCATACTACTAATGCTAATTTGTATCTTCTTTGACAAGTGTTGCTCGAGACCTTGCGTTTGGAATTGCATCAGTACCATGGCTGGGCTTTATTTTCGATGATACAATCTTATAGCTTTCATTTACCCTCGCAGTCAGCTATATTGCTTCTTCACTGTAAGATAACGAACATATTGAGGCTCCTATATATATTTTTATTTATTTTTCTCTAGAAGGACATGATTAGTTCATTGTTTTTAAATGGTTTGTAGCTCCACTAATAGAATGGTTGTCAAGACCCTTTTTGCAACATTGGGATGCTGTTTTAATGGCTTGTGATGGCAATCCAGGGTCCTTTCTTGATGCATTCATGTGTGCTAATGAGGTGTCTATGTACTTATGATTAATATTAGATTGTGTATGTTGGTGTCATTTTCTTACCTCGCACTACAACTATGTATACTGCTAGTGAAGTGCTTTTCTTGTAACTGTTTTCCCCAAGTAACTCCTTATCTCTGATATTGTACTCATCATTTGTTCTGTGAGCAATTATTTTTTTTTAATAGCTTACCATGGATGATGAACCGTGAATGTTGGCTTTGTTAATCTTCAAGCAGTGTTACATGTTAGTGATATTGATTGCATGCTTTTTTGTGGTTTACTACATGATTGGAAGTGGGTGTATGTTACAAAATAAAATTCATTGTCTCATTATTTCATTTACTCATTATATTGTTTTTGTTAGCCGAGACGTGCATTGCACGTACAAGCTTACTAGTAGAAAATAGTACAAATGTGAAAATGAACAATTTTTTAATACTCAAGTTTTTTTTGAATATGTGAACAGTTTTCGAATTTATGAACAAAATTTGTAAACATAACAATTTTAAATTTTTGATCAATTTTTGAAAATTCCGAACATGTTTCTACAAATAAAATAAACTTGAAAAACAAAAAAGAAAAGAAACATAAAACATAAAACGAATAAAAGAAAAAGAAAAAAACAGGAAAACCCCCAAAAGAAACAGGAAAACAGGGAAAAGAAACAAAAACCGGTTCAGGGAACTTTCTAGAAGGTTCCGAAAGCAAACAGGCCGGCCCATTGCGACGCTTTGGCTGCTCGGCTGTGCGAAACCCCAGCACTTTGACGCAACGAGGGTCAAATAGGATTTCGCTTTGTCTTGTTCTAGAAATAAAAGGACTCCATAAGCAGACTTTTGGTGGGCTTAGCTGCGTACTGGGCTAGCTACGGGGTTGTCCATGCCTGAGCGCAAGGTGGGCTCGCTCAACCGCGACCGCGCACTAGCCGGCGGTGCCCCCCATCCGCGGCGCCGGCGAACTGGACCTGCAAGCGCTGCCGCCATTGCTCGCCGCCAATCCTCCCCTCTCTAGTATAGCATCTCTCTACCGCATCCCATCTGCAGTGGCGCCGTTCCTAATCAACGGCCTCCGGAAGGGGAAAGGGGCCATGGGGCCGCCTCACCGCCGTTGTCTTCGGTCTCATCCCCCCACCCCACCCCACCCTCGTCGACAAAGGTAAATCTTGTGTCAAAATCACTCGTGCAACAATTTGATGATGAACAGCTCACCTCACATACCACTTCTTCAGCAGGGCCAGACAAGTCTGCAGCCTGAAGGGCAAGGATGGGGATAAATCATACGAGTGGTTCAGTAAAAAAGGATCACACGAATGGCAATTCAAAGTAAGAGCAGCAACTTATTGCACACCTACATTGCAAACAACTGGATGATCTGTTGAATGGCATTGCTTTATCTGCTCCATGATTACAGCTTACAGCTAGAAAGCTAACATACCAACATCGTAAACATCTGGCTTGTTGGATAGTATTGTTAAGAAAGCTAACATTACCAACTTACAGAAGAAAGAAAGCTAACATACAGCAAAAAAAGCATGCTAGACCTGTTAAAAGCTGACTTGTAGGTTATTGTTCCAAAGTTTAGAAAACGTGGTCCTTTTAAGTGCCTCCCTCGGTGTTGAATACGATTACAAGTTTTTCTGGTGGTAGATGATACATACAGAATGGTTAATGTATTGTAGTTTAATTAAAGGCTAGGCTAGTGATAGGTTTAGAAGAACCTTATTGGGGGAAACCCAAGGAAATATGGATCAAGACCCATTACCTATCTGGCATTGTTACCTTAGTTGATGAAAATGATATATGTGTGTAGTACTGGAAAAATCTTGCCAATTTACTGTTAATTCCTTAACTTTGCAAGCAAAATTTCAATCTGAGTTCCTCCTACTCACAGCTTTGCAAGCTAAAAAACTGAATTCTTTGGATTGAAAATGTAGCAAAATCCTCTCACAGTCAACGGAAGCAAGAACAAAGAAACATATCATCAATTATCAACACTTTTGGTTATCAGTATCAGTACATGTAGAATTTTACAGTTTTCTCGTAACAGCTTACAGCAGGTCTGAGACACCTTTTCTCCTTTTGAGGAAAACAAGCCGCACCTAATGTCATAGAAACCCAGTGGAAATGCTGCAGAACATAAAGGCACTTGTGGTAACTAACATACCAACTGATTTTGTTTTTATTAGTTTGTCCCTCAGACTGCCAATTTACTTCTCTGATTTATTAGAGCAATGGGAATTTTACAACTTGTTAGTAATTTCAGCCATGATAGCTGAAATCAGATTTGCGCTACAGGTGGGGCTCAAAAGAGTAAAATTGAGTTCATGTGTTGTGGACCGAGGAAGGTTTGCAATGCTGAGATATTCTACAGGTTAACAACAGTACAACACTCAAGAATATTAATAATTTGAGAAAATACAACAGATCATTGCTTTGTCTTACATAAGACAATCTCCTACGCACAATCTAATTGGCTACCTTTTCATAATTGTCTGTTTCACCTGGGGCCTGATACATCTGAGGCTAGAGGTGGAGCTGAAGAGCTCACATTTCCTGTGCTACCAAAATTTGCTGGAGTTGTTACAACAAAGTTATGTTCTATGTTGAGGTCTGTTTTCATGGTACCTTCCAATACTTTAACCCCCTCAGACACTTTAGGCCTTTTTTTGCAATCAATCTGCAAGAACCACATTGCAAGTATCATCATCTGAATTACATCTTGCGTGTGTGCTTGCATGTCATTGTTGTTATTGTCAATCAAATCTACCAACCGATCACTCTTCACCTTTTCCTCCAATAGGGTGATGAGATGAATGCTCTCTTCTGACCGGAAAGTGTCAAGGTTCTTTCTTCCACTGACGATTTCCATGACCACAACGCCATAATGTAACTTTCCTTGAATCCAATAGTTCTCTTTGTTACTTGATGATGATCCTCTGCAAGTGACCAGTGCATCTGTAGCACACAAGAAATAATACTAGTCTCCATTGTTCAAACTGAATACCCAATGTCACTTTCGTTGTGGTGGGGGTGACTTTACATGAGAAAATTTCTTATATCAGCTAAATATTTCGTTATGAGGTAGCTATGTATACTATTTATTGACTATTGTCTGCATTTTACAACATATATGATTTTATTTACTATTGCTAGTATCTATAAAACTTAATTATTTTGTTCAAGTTATATTGCCTTCTCTTATCTACAAAAGGTTAGTTACAAAACATTTACAAGAAGCAATTTATTTTTCTCAAGTCAACTCATATACATGTGATATATGTGTAATTGACTTGTTCATTTCTCTTGTCCATTTGTCTTCTCAGAACTGTTGTTAGTTGCCTGACTTATGCCTTATAGGCACAACCATTAATTGTGTATTCAATGGAGCTAAAATGTTGCATGAAACATAGGATGATTAACTGGTTTATGTGCTAATGTGCTGAAATGGTTCAAAAGGTAAGAAGATCTTCTCCATATAGCTTGTGAAACTGACTGTTTGAATTTTTTGTCTGTGGGAAATATCTGGCTGCCAGCCTGGATAGTATGCACTCACTCATTTAGCTATAGGGATTTACACATGAGAATAACATAGAGAGCAATTAAAATGGTGGTGATGCAAAGATAAATTGGCTCCTTTTTTCAGTTTGTAAATGATATCCAGATGTTGAACATAACATTGCTGTTGAAATTACATGTGTGTGTGTGTGCGCGCACGAGAATCTGGACATGCCTATAGTTTTCTCTTTGTTTAGCTGTTTCATTATCTAAAAGCTCAACTAAAAAAAGATGTATAAGCTTAAAGCAATAGAAACCAGCTTCTACTTAACTTCCCACAGGAGTGTCGGTGCGGAGAAGCATTAAAAATCTCAATAGTCCATTTTGTTATTAGTTCATTATTACAAACATCAGGTACAACTGAATTTTTCTATTCGCCATATGATTGGAACACATACATCATATTAAAATGACTAAAATAACTCCTTTTCAGAACGTAAATGATATCTGGATGATCCAGATGTTGAACTACATGTGCCTGTCGCCATGCCTGAATTCTCATTGGTTTAGCTATATCAGAATAAATAGGTTGGAAGCATTATGTTAGTATTCCAGGTTTTAGGAAACCTCACTCACGAACAAGTGCAGCCTATCGACTCTACTACTAAAAGTAATACTCTATATTACAGGACGCTGAAGAAAAACTAACATGGACATGCACCGTTGAAGCACATAACGATTTAATAGGTGCCATGTTTCTTCTTCAGTTGGGCATGCTCCCCATCAGGTTCTTTCCGTCAGTCAGTTCATATGGCTGCAGCTCCTCCAATTAGGCTGCTGCTTCAAAAGGGAAAATCTCGGTGGGATGAAAAATCATCTTTGTTGCAATCAAAATTTGCATCATTTATATAGATTGCCTGAAACCAAACCAAGCAAACAAACCCATGGTATAAGCAGATTGAAGTGGTGTTCGTTGGGGTGGAGAGTTGTCGCATGAAGTAGAACATTGGATAGGTAGATATATAGTACGAAAATCCAGTATGTACTGGTAGGTATAGGGACGGGCGTTCAGACGTGGCCTTGGCTTCCTTCCAACAACGACGATTGTGCAGGGTAGGGAGTAGGGACGGCGCACCTCGAATATCTATGCGAGAATTCCTTATTTGGCCCTATTTGAAAATGGGCTTCCTTATTTGACCAGAAAAAATATTTTTCCCTATTTGGCCCTCTGTCATTTTATTTTTTTCTATGGCATTTCGATCCAACGCGTTAAGTGGCACGTGAATAGACCGTTTTGCCCTTTGGTTCAGAAAAGCCAAAAACTGTTTGACCCTCTATCTAAATTATATATAAGGAAACACCAAACCTCTTCCCTGTTTTTTCTTCCAGATCTCGCCAAACCTCTTCGCCGTTTCCTCTTCTAGATCTCACCAAACCTCTTCTTTGTTTTCTCTTCCAGATCTTGCCGGCGTCTCCATTCCCAAATCGAAATCTCCACGGCGACGACTCGTCGGCGAAGCCTGTGTCCCTACTGGACAAAGGCGATCTCCTTCAGGGGAGCATGGTACGTCTTCGTCCCTTTCGGATGAAGATGATCTCCTCTAGGAGATCCTCATCGGTGGCGCCTAAGTTTCACGAAGAAGATCTCGCCCGCCCCGCACCGCAGGCATCCTCCCTCCCGCATGCTTCATCGATGGCGCTGTCCTCCCCGCTTGAAGACGACGATCTCCTCCAGGAGATCCTCCTCCGCCTCGCGCCGCAACCATCCTCCCTCCCACGTGCCTCTGCCGTCTGCAAGCGATGGCGAGGTCTCCTCACTGACCCTAGGTTCCTTTGCCGCTACTATGCCCACCACCGCAAGCCTCCCCTCCTTGGTGTCTTTGAGATTCGTAGCAGGAGAAACCCCTTCATTTCAACTTTGGACTCTCCCGACCACATCCCCCCCGAGCGCTTCGACCTACAACGTCACGACAGCTTCCCCAAAAGTGTTCTTGATTGCCGCCATGGCCACGTCCTAGTCAAATACTGGATGCGGGAAGACCTCGTTGTGTGTGATCCCATCACCGGTGAGAATCGCCACATGTCTGTTCCATCGAAATTCAAGGGGGTATTCATTAGCGGGGCGGTGCTTTGTGCTGCCGGTGACCAAGGCCATGTGCACGGTGGCTGCCACTCCAGTCCAATAAAAGTGGTCTTGGTGTCCACGACAAAAGATACTAGAGCCCTAGCATGTGTTTACTCCTCAGAGACTGGCGTATGGGACAATCTGATCTCAACATCAACTCCATGTCAGCTTTTTGTTGGTCGTTTTTCTGCGACCCTCATTGGTAAGGCCCTTTATTGGCCGCTTTTTACGCCTGAGAAGGGCATACTGGAGTTTAATTTGGAAGAGCAGAGCCTAGCTGTGATTGAGGGTCCTCCTTTGACAAACAATTTCGACATGGGCAATATTTGGATCATTCAGGCTGGGGATGGTGTTGTTGGCTTAGCCGTATTGTCTTATCCTTTCTTCCAAATGTGGCAAAGGGAGGTCAATTTTCATGGTGTTGCCACATGGGTACTGCAAAAGACCATTGAAATACATAGCATTGGTCTCCCTCCCCAGATTGGAAGAGGGACAGGAGCAAAGAAAACTATAGTGGGATATTCTGAGGATGCTGATGTAGTTTTTATACTTGTGGGTGATAGTCTATGCATGGTTCAACTTAAATCGATGCAATGCAAGAGACTTTGTGAAACCAATCATTCAGTTTGCTACTATCCTCTCACGAGCTTCTATGTACCAGGTGATTGTTCATCCATGGGCATTATATTGTAGGAGTAACTTAATCCAGTTATTTTCCGTACATGGTTAGTTGATGAACATGTTCTGTAAGTGATGAGTCCGTAGCACACAAGAAATAATTGCATTTCTTGTGTCTTTAATTAGGCTAATTTATTTCAAATTGAATACCCAAGATCACTTTTTTCGCTTGAGTTTATTAGCCATATTTTTTTGTCTCCTTGACATAGCAAGGGATGAGTTTACATGAGCAAAATTCTAGACAATATATTTTATGAGTCATGAGGTAGCTACTTATACTGTTGTCAGTAATATCTTTTGCACTTTACAACAAATGTGATGTAGTTTACTATTGCTAGTATCTTGCCAAGTTACGTAACCTTTTCTTGCCTGTAAAAAGGCCGTTAAAAAGTCTATGGAAAGTGACCTATTTTGCTCAAGTTAGCTCATATATGTAACTGACTCAGTGTTCCCTTTTCTTATCCATTTGTCTTCTCATTGGAATTGTTGTTAATTGTTTGAATTCTTATTATTTTAGGCACATCCATTGGATCTAATGGAGAAAATGATGCATGAATATAGAGGATGGTTGTCTTCTTTGATGTGCTAGTAATTCAACAGGTAAGAAGGTCTTCTGAATATAGCTTCTGAGATTTTGATTGTTTGATTTTTTTTCTATGAAAACATTCGCTTGCACACGTGCGTAGCATGCACTCACAAATTATGATCCATTTGCATGGGCTTGCGTAATTTATATCTAGGTGGTGAATACAGTGTTTGTATGCCTATCTGGACATGCACAGAGTTCTCCGTTTGTTTAGTTTTTTCATAATCTAAAACCTGAAATCAATGGATTGCCCCCCTTCTTTTTGGGCTGGGACTTAGGCAGTGTGGAGAAGCCTTAGAAAACTTAACGGTCAATTTAGTTATTGGTTTATTGCAAACATCAAGCATTCAACTCCTCCACCCTAAAAAACGATAGTGTCAAGTTTTTTCTATCATTAGTATTCCTAGGAGATTTATCCAGGACTATGATATATGTTATAGTGATGTTCTTTATATTGTTGGACTAATAATGAGTTTGTTCCTCCAGATGAAGGAATGACTGATGCAGTTCTCACCGAGTTTGTTCCATTGCATCAATGTGGCCAGCACTATTTATATGTTATCTGAAAAGAAAAAACTTGTCATGCTAGTCTAGCCCAATTTCTACTGTAGCAAGATGCTGCTTCTGAATACCTAATCCAGGGAATTTCAGCTTACCGTAGTGTTATTTGAAATCAAGTTTCTTTCTTTATATGCTTATGCTTGGAAGCTCTTCTCTTCGACAATGTGTGGTTCAGGCCCATGGATCACCAAAACTTATATGTTTGCCAGTTCCTGTATTCTTCTCGGTTCTTGTGCTTGGATGCCATTACAGTCGATGTATTTTGTACCGATGGGAGTTTCAGCCGTAAATATGACCTATACTTATATTGTTGTGTATTCTTTTCAGCGGTGGTTTGAAAAGCATGTCATTGTTGTCGATCTTAAGTGGCCATGATCCAGTTATGCTCCTTTTATTTTTTTAGATTAATAGCAGGAAATTACTGTGCACAAGTTTGAGCCTGCCTGCTTGAAAGAAAATGGTTCTTGGTCTGAACTAACTAAATGCCAGAAAATTTCAGTACTTCGTTATCCTGAGTGAGGAAGCTACTGTCGAGTACTTCATTATGGTTAGTTCATATGAGCCAGAGGATTCGTCATTCTCGCAACAGTTGTTTACTACTGAAGACGCGACACTAGACGACAGCGAGCCTACAGTCATAGTGAAATCCGCAGGAGCTAGACAACATGAGGGTTGGCATTCTTAGATGTAATTATCCCTGAAAGAGTGAGGTTGCATGCGAGCTATTACCCTGAAACGGTGTGAGTTCCTCTACGAGCAGGTATCACAGCTATCATCACCATCGTCGCCATCTCATACAAAATCATGGGAACAAGTTCATATATACTAGTACAAAAGTTTTAAGTAGTTAAAGATCAGCAGCAGCTGAAACATAAAATTAGAGACCAAGTACTCCGCGTCCCTTAGACCATGCTTTCTTTCTGTTTCCATTACAAGCACCCATAGTACACCCACTATATTCATGCTAACAATGTTTGCACAGAACTTTCCGCAAAAAAAGAATGTTTGCACAGAACTTTCCGCAAAAAAAATTGTTTGCACAGAACTTCAAATACAACTCAAGATTTTGCAAGCTATTAGTCACCTAATAATATTTTCAAATAATACATGCCTTCCAGAAATATGATTACTCCATCATCTGACTGCTACTATTACATAGATATAGATATAGCAATTGGACTACTCCATCATCTAACTGCTATAGATATAGCAATTGGACTACTCCATCATCTAACTGCTACTATTACATGATTCTGCAATCGAAACACACATAGTAGATTAATTTCATTCTCGGTACAGCCACGACCATTGCTCCAGCTTTCCAGGAGCTATGTGCATCACCTCATGCATTACATCACACACACACCTTATTTTCACTCATCCTCCTCAGAGATTTCAGGCACCTCGGATGACAACTGGTAAGTATCCTCAATATGGATGTGCCCTTCATCACAGAAGAACGGTCTGGAAGGCATTTGCAAGCTATCCTTCCAGCATCTCTATGACCTCGCTCATTGTCGGACTGTCACAAGAGTTCATCAAATAGCTAACCCTTGTATGTTTCTTACTTTAACCCTAAATCCAAGTCTGATTAAACCAAAGCTTGGGTTAAAATATAATAGACAAAACTATCCATGTAAATGATCCTTCCCTCATGTATGTACCTAAATAAAAATTATATTGTTTATAAGGATAAAAATATAGTTTATATTTTTCTATTTTTTGGAAAGGAAGGACGAAGCCTCCCGAATCCTGCATGCCAGATGCAGGCAACCATAATTTTATTAAAGTTTGTATGAGACAATGGGACCAAACTAATCAATAAACAACATACAGTAGGTAAACAACAATGGCCTCAACCACCTCAATTAAGTCCCGCTTACCAAATTAGTGGATTATTTAAAAATTACAAAGAGACTGGCACAAATAACTAACTTTCTCAAATCAACCCCTAATGGATAAGGTCACTACGGTACGACAAAGCTACCAACTCCTTCAAAATTGCCTCCATTCGAGCCTCTAAGCCACATCCGAATCTATTTGTTGATGGTGTAGAGAAAAGCAGATTAATCCGGCGCTGGATGAAAAGCATGCTTGACTTGAAAAGGTAAAGTTTTCATGGCGAATTTAAGTGCCAACACGTCTAGGAGAAGTTTTGATAGGTGCACTTTTCTAGCTCATCTCGTCTATTTTTGTTTTCTAGACGGGCTCGATCACTCATCTAGGGAATTTGAGACAACAACTGATGACCACTCCACTCAGATGGTTTCCACTTTCTGGCCTGTCTAATATAGCCATTTATGTGCTAGTTGTAGCCTTCATCTATCTTGTCCTCCTAGGATGGTAAGCAATGGAGTATCCGAAGACAGTGGTCGAACCGTAGGGAGGTGGAAGTAGCATTGCCAATTATTGTAATGCATAATGGTACACCATAATAAGGCCCTAACACCAACACATCTTACCAGCTTAATACCATATAATCAGTACAATAGATTAGTTTTAATCTTGGGTACACTAAGAGTCTACAACCAATGATGATGTGCTCATTAAATGAAACATGCATGGTTGAGACCATGTGCAATTATATCAAACTGGACGAACCTACGTTGCAAAAAAGATATAGCTCTAACATAAAATGCGAGTAATAAATCAATAAAAATAGAATACAAGTGAATGTCGCATGTGCTAGAAGTGAAGAAGCGTGAAGGCACACGAGTCGATAAATACAGTGAAATACCTCCACTCCAGCAATTCCTAACATATGAGCATAGACCCCCTCCAAGACTTGTAGCTCCTCTGATGCTGATGCTGATGAGTAGAGATCGTGCATATGTTTAGATAGTACATCTTGTGTTGTACATGGATGGTTTTTGTAGGATTGGAAGGCATCAGAAATTATTTTACCACGGCATGGTTCATCATTTCAAGCATTTTGATCTTTTAGGTCTCCTCTATGAGAGGAAATTGGGCCTCATATCCATAATTGCGACCCTGCGGTATCAATCATGTATCAAACTAATGCCAAGACGCTCAAGGAATATCGTTGGTGCCCATGGCAGCCTCCACCAGCGTAAGCATTAGATTTTTGCACTGGTGCCGCCGTGTCTCAGCTTGAGAATGGAGCGTCTACATCAAGCCCGGAGTTAAGCTGTTGATGGTTGGATTATCTGTGGTACAAACTTGAATCTTTGGTGTCGCATCGAAACCAACACCTGCCATGATTATACAGGTGCATGTAGGTAGACGTCATCAAGAGCCGTTCGTGCATTGTAGATCGACGAACCAACTCATAGATTAATTCAGTTTCTTCAATCGCGTTTGCATATACATGTGTCAGTGGGGAAAAAAGAGAGGAGTGAGCGAAGAAAAAGAAAAAACACAAGATCAATCAAAGGCTCATTACTAGGAAAAGGCCTATTAGTGGTGCACCTGTTTTGCCTACTAATGGCGCACTACAGGTGCGTCACTAGTATCATGCCATTAGTATTTTTTACTAATGGTATCTGGTATACTAATGGCGCACCATGCAGTGCGCCATTAGTATAGCCCACGGTGCGCTATTAGTATGCCTCCCAGGGGGCCATATTTACACATGTGCTTTGGCATACTAATGGCGCACTAGTGGATGATGCGCCATTAGAGTCCTTTTTACAGTGTGCCATTAGTGTGCTGAGTGGTGCGCCACTAGTATGAATATTAGGGATTACTTTTTTTTAATATTTGCACATGTTACAAAACATATTACTGCACATAATATAGAGAGCACAACATATAAACAGCAGATTCATCGAATACAATAAAAGATTAGTCTCCGAATGTACAATTCATCATATTAGTCTCCGAATTCAAAAGACCGAACAAAGATAGAACATTACAAGTCTCAAGACCGCGAGTAGTGAGTTTGTCGGAAGTAATACTAATCCTAACAAGTCTTACTAATCATCATCATACAACTTCTACTCGTTATTAATAACAAGTCATACGATCATCATCTTGATAGTCATCGAATCAACCCTACTTAATTGTTCTTAGCACATGATCATCAGTATTAGGCAGGACCTAAATACCCTATTTAAGGTAAAATAGCATAAAATAACATAGACCCTGACTCTCCATTATGGAGAATGGAGATCATCCTGTCTCCAATTATTGCGCTTCGCTTCCTTTTGCTTCCAAGAACCTCCTTATGACTGTCAATAAATTTTTTCCATCCTTTGATTTGCATGTTTCCACTTCTTTTAGAAATCTGGTATGGACAATTGAGATTCGTAGGATGACCTGGCTGTATGTTCAAAACATTAAGGCTACCTTTCTGATACATCAAATGAGGCACACAATTCTCTGGGATTATCTGTTGAAAAACATAGTAATAACTTCATAGTTAGCAATGATGTACTAGTTTTAGAAGTATGCAAAAGATGCACGGATGTTTGTAATAGTAAAAAATCTTACCAGGGTATCTCCATGGTAGTTACCGTAGTTGAACACATGCACTAGTGGCACGTATTGACCATAATGTTGAGGAGTTTGATTGTAGATATTGTAATTCTCAATGTCAGTACAAAATCCGACCAGATGATTTTTCTCCTTGTAAGTTGTTAATTCGGAGCCATCGGTGTAGTGGGTTTTGTCTACCATCTCCCGCACATTCTTTGAACAATGAAAATAAGCTGTCAATGGAAATAAGCTGTCAACTATTTTGAAATAAACAATATAAATTAGCTAATAACTATGTTTGAGAAACTCACATAGCGGTAGAATTGGAGGCGTATCAACAAGGACCCAAATGTCCATATTGTCTTGCTCGATTTTAGGATCACCAAGATCCATGGTGACAAGCATACCCTCATCAAAACCATACATCTTGCAAAATGCTTCCCAATTTTTGCAACCAAAATGGGTTACGCTCCCAGAATTATACAGATTTACTTCAAAATCCACATCGTGATGAGTCCTTAGGTGAATTTTCTTTGTTTCAGAAATTTCATGGTCTTCAAAATCCATCCTCTCCAAGACATAGCGTCTTGCATGGCATGGGATAAGCTATACTCGAATTGTAAAAGATGAAAATTACACGTTGAAATAGTTGAAGTCATGCTTAATTATGAAAATAACACTTGTCGTCGTTGTGTACCGTTTCAACTTCGAAGGTCTCCTCGAGCTTAATGCTGAAGCGCCGATCATCGTCCAGGTGAGGCATGTCGCACAGACCTCGATCGTCGTGGCACCAGCCGCACTCCCCCGGGAGACTTTCGTCGTCCGATGACGACATATCCTACGTTCATAATTCAAAACTACATCATCTCTTGCGTTGGGTCCAATAAGATAATCCACAGTGTGGTGAAAACACGCCCTTCGAACTGGTTTGAGCTATTGGTGAATGGAGATGGTCTAAGATTTTCAGTAGTAAGAAGTGAAGTGGTAATTTTGAGAGCAAATGGTTAGGATGAGTGGTTCCTCTTTCCTGTTTAGCTTTACAATAGAATATTGTTAGTCATGCACACTTGTGCATTTTCAGCCAGGCCCAGTGGAGTTGACCTAAAAACATTTCTTTCTTTAAGCCTGCTACATCCATCTCAAGTATTTATGGTCAAGGGTTAGCAGGGTCATCCAAATAGAATATGTGGTATGGGCTTTTTTTAGTAGGTCATCCTACCAGATTAGGGTTTATCGATGACGAGCAACTGACATTAGTAATAACTATGAGTTGATATCACACTTCTATATGTATAACACAAGAGGCAATTGATCCTACTTAATTAAGTACTAAGATACCCTGGCCCATGCATTAGTCACAAGTACCCCATATGTCCTATTTTTAGCAAAGTCATGCTAAAATTCATGGAAAACTTCAGCATGACCTTTGCTGAAAATAGGACATATGGAGTACCCGAATTTGCTGGAACGGAACTTAATCGACATTCCAGCAAACTCAAGGGCCTCTCGGGGTACCTGCAAAATCATTATCCCCGCGTAATGAAATCACCAATGGGTCATTTCAGAAGATCACAAGTAGCATCATCACAAGTACAACATCATCACAAGTATAGCAGCAGTAGCAGTGAATATAGGCATAACAGCAGCAGCAGCAGTAGGTTTATTCTTCTTCTTCATAAACATTAATTGGTGTGGGTGACTCTATCTGCCCTCTAATGACTCACTCAACTTAACAGGACAACCGACAAGCATTGTTTTGATTCCAACAGCTGCTGTAAAATACATCTAGCAAAGGTGCTCTAAAATCAGAAATACTACCCCCCAAATCTTTAGCTCAATTCTGAAAATACATGGCTAGGACAACGGTAGCATTCAACCACAAGCCCAAGCCTATACTTAACTAGACCCAGGTCCATTAAATTCTTACAGAAACCAAGAAATGGAATCAACTCCCCTTGTTGCTGATTCAGTCATGGGAGATGCCATGTCTCAAAAATATCAAGTAGCACCATCATGTTCGATTTCAATATAAGGAATATTACAAAATTAACGGTTAAGATCCTAGGTGAGTAACACACTTTGGTCTTCTAGTTACAAAACAAAACTGACATAATTCTAGATGCCATAATCAGATCAAAATTTCAAACTACACACTTACTTTCAAATATCGAATTAGGAACATTTTGAGACATAGGAAAACAGTGTACATCTGAAAATGCTGCAAACTTTGAAGAAAAACAAGAACACTATGCAATACATGATTATTCAGTTAAGACAAGAGAAACCATCTGCAACTACTACTGTAAATAATACACCTGTTAACACGTTTCTGAACATACATCCAGCAAAGATGCTCTAAAAAAAATACTACAGCCCACGCGCACCCACCCCATCCCAGCTACTAGTACCACTTTCAAGTAATACACCTGGTAGTTCAATTCTGAAAATACATGCACCAAAGATACACCTCTTCTAATGACGTGATACTTTGAACAAACCTCCAGGACTCCCAAATGAGTTAAGAAATGGCTAATGGTTTTCCTAGTCTAGCAGAGCCTGTCATTGCAAATTCAGTTAAGTGTTTGCTTGCTTTAGTTTGACAGAAATGTTTCAGTTAAGTGTTCAGCTAACTTCAGACTTAAGAATAACGATGAAAATTTCAGACTTGGCAGTACAAATTCAGACTTGGCAGTACAAATTCAGAACAGGGAGTTGGAAGAGAGAGGATGGCTCACCGTGGAGGAGTGGAGGACGAGGGTGTGTCGATGGCGGGCTGAGGACGAGGACAGGCAGGACGACGCCGATGGCGGCGTAGCAGCGGGCCCCGTGCTCCTTCTTCAGAGGAGGGGAGAGGCGGTCAAGGACGACGGCGATGGCGGCGTAGCAGCGGGCCCCGTGCTCTATGCGGAGGCCAGGGGAGCCGAGTCAGTTAGGGGCAGGAGGCCGAAGGCGATGGACGGGCGGAGGAGGAGGGGGGCTTACGGGCGAAGGAGACCGGGCGGCGGCGCAGTGGGTGGGGCGGCGGCGCAGTGGGTCCGTCGTGGCGGCAAGCCGTCGGCGGCGAGGACCGAGACGGCGAGGCGGGGCACGGGGGTCGTCGGAGCGGGTGTGGAGCGAGGGAGGAAGTGGATCTAGCGAGGGAGGGACGAAGGGATCGGGCGAATTAGGTAGGGGGAAGATTACTAATTGCGCACCCCCTGGCGGTGCGCCATTAGTATGTTTTTTTGATAGCAATGACGCACCCTCCGAGCGGTGCGCCATAAGTAATCTTTTTTTTAGATAGCAATGGCGCACCAGCCAGCGGTGCGCCATAAGTAATTTTATTATTATTATTATTTTTGTTGCATCTAATAATTTTTTAGAAAATGAATATGAATATGAAACAGTAATAAATTTTTATAAAAACAGTAACAATTTTTTTTAAAATATCATCAAATTTGTTATTTGAAAATATTTATGAATATAAAAAAATATCATCAAATTTGTTATTTGAAAATATCATCAAATTTGTTATTTGAAAATATAATCAAATTTATTTTTTTTGGATTTTTAGTTGCATTCATTTGTGACGGTGGAGCGGGGGAGGGTGCGGGGGGTCCTCAGCGGCGATGGAGCGGGGGAGGGTGCGGGGGGTCCTCGACGGCGGTGGAGCGGGGGAGGGTGCGGTGGGTTATCGGCGGCGGTGGAGCGGGGGAAGGGTGCGGTGGGTCGTCGGTGGCGGTGGAGCGGGGGAGGGTGCGGGGGTGTCCTCGGCGGCGGTGGAGCGGGAGAGGGTGCGGTGGGTCCTCGACGGCGGTGGAGCGGGGGAGGGGGAGGGTGCGGTGGGTCATCGGCGGCGGTGGAGCGGGGGAGGGGTGCGGTGGGTCGTCGGCGGCGGTGGAGCGGGGGAGGGTGCGGGGGTGTCCTCGGCGGCGGTGGAGCGGGGGAGGGTGCGGTGGGTCGACGGCGGCGGTGGAGCGGGGGACGGTGCGGTGGGTCGTCGGCGACGGTGGAGCGGGGGAGGGGTGCGGTGGGTCGTCGGCGGCGGTGGAGCGGGGGAGGGTGCGGGGGTGTCCTCGACGACGGGGGAGGGTGCGGGGGTGCGGTGGGTCGTCGACGGCGGTGGAGCGGGAGAGGGTGCGGTGGGTCGTCGACGGCGATGAAGCGGGGAGGGTGCGGTGGGTCGTCGGCGGCGGTGGAGCGGGGAAGGGTGCGGGGGTGTCCTCGGCGGCGGTGGAGCGGGGGAGGATGCAGTGGGTCGTCGGCGGCGGTGGAGCGGGGGAGGGTGCGGGGGTGTCCTAGGCGGCGGTGGAGCGGGGGAGGGTGCGGTGGATCGTCGGCGACGGTGGAGCGGGGGAGGGTGTGATGGGTCGTCGGTGACGGTGAAGCAGGGGAGGGTACGGGGAGGGGGATCGGTGATAGTGGTGGAGCGGGGGAGGGTGCGGGGGTGCTCGGCGGGAAGGGTGCGGAGGTGTTTGTGGTGCGTTATTATTAGTTTTGCAAAAAAGAATATAATAATGGCGTATTATGCCCTGATTGATCATTAGTATTTTTGAAGAAAAAAATTGTTACTAATGACGTATCGAGGGTCTGGTGTGACATTAGTGTCTATTATACTAATGACGCACCAACACATGTTGCGCCATTGTTATATAGTATTTTTCCAATTAATTTTTATAATAAGATCTGATGCTTTTCATTAAGAGAAAAAGGCAATGCTGGAAGAACGGAAGTTTATTCTGATGAAGGTAACAAGATCGCAAAATATGGTATCTCATTGCCTAACTAACTATGTTTGTCGCAACGTGCTCCGCGTTTATTCATGCTCTTGTATTAGCAGACTGTAAACCTATTCAATGGAATAAGAATCCCTATTTCACTGCAAAAAAAAACATTAATCCCTGACAAAGTCTCTATGTTTTTGTGTGGAGACAAAGTGTGCTTATTTTTAAGAACAAGACAAAGTCTGGTTATGGAGTCATTTTTTTGCAGACAAAAGAAAAGGACAGGACTCGCTCGGTGGGCTCAGCTGCGTACTCTAGCCGGCGGTGGGCTCGCTCGTCCTCATCCCCAACTCCTCTAAAAAAAACTAGCCGGCGGTGCCCCCCATCTGCGGCGCCGGCGAACCGGACCGTGCCTCTCGTCTTGCACGCGCTGCCGTCATTGCTCACCGCGAAATCCTCCCCTCCCTAGTATCGCATCTCTCTACCGCATCCCATCTGCAGGAGCGCGCGCCGCCGCGCCGTTCCTAATCGACGGCCTCCGGAAGGGAAAGGGGGGCATGGGCCGCCTCGCCGCCGTCGTCTTCGGTCTCATCCCTCCTCGTCGACAAAGGTAAGTCCCGTGTCAATTAATCACCCGTGCAACATTTTGAAGATGAACAGCTCACATACCAGTTCTTCAGCAGGCTGCAGGGCAGACAAGTATGCAGCCTGAAGGGCAAGGGCGGGGATAAATCATACGAGTGGTTCAGTAAAAAAAGAATCACACGAATGGCAATTCAAAGTAAGAGCAGCAACTTCTCGCACACCAACATTGCAAATTACTGGATGATCTGATGAATGGCATTGCTTTATCTGCTTCATGATTATATTACAACTTACAGCAAGAAAGCTAACATACCAACACTTGTAAACATCTGAACTCTACAAGAAAGCTGACATACCAGCTTATTGCAGAAAGTAAGAAAGCTAACATACAGCAAAAAAAGCATAATAGAACTGTAAACATATGACTTGTAGGATACTGTTCCAAAGTTCAGAAAACGTGGTCCTTTATGTGCCTCCCTTCGCCCATCGGTGTTGAATACGATTACAAGTTCGTCTGGAGGTAGATGATACATACAGGATGGTTAATCTATTGTTGTTTAATTAAAGGCTAGGTTAGTGTTAGGTTTGTAAGAACCATATGAGGGGAAACCCAGGAAATATGGATCAAGACCCAGGATCTGTGCGGCATCGTGACCTTAACTGATGAAAATGATATATGTGTGTTGTTTCTGGACAAATCTAGGAAATTTACTGTTACTTCCTTAAATTTGCAAGCTACATTTCAATCTGAGTTCCTCCTCCTACTCACAGCTTTGCAAGCTAAAAATCTGAATTCTTTGGATTGAAAATGTAGAAAAATTCTCTAAGTCAATGGAAGCAGGAACGAAGAAACATCTCATCAATCATCAACACTTTTGGTTATCAATATCAATACATGTAGAATTTTGCAGTTTTCTCGTAAATAGCTTACAACAAGGCTTGAGCCACCTTTTCTCCATTTGAGGAAAGCAAGCTGTCCCTAATGTCATAAATACCCAGTGGAAATGCTGCAGAACATAAAGGCACTTGTGGTAACTAGCATACCAACTGATCGGTGTTTATTAGTTTGTCCCTCGGATTGCAAATTTACTTCTCTGCTTTGTTGGAGCAATGGGAAATTTAAAACCTGTTAGTAATTTCAGCCATGATAGCTCAAATCAGATTTGCGCTACAGGTGGAACTCAACAGAGTAAAAATGAGTTCATCTGTTGTGAACTGAGGAAGGTTTGCAATACTGAGATTCTGCAGGTTAACATCAGTACAACACTCAAGAATAGTAATAATTTGAGAAAATACAACAGACCATGGCTTTTGCCTTGCATAAATAAGTCTTCTACGCACAATCTAATTGGCTACCTTTGTCATGATTGTCTCTGTTTTACCTGGGGCCTGATACATCTGAGGCTAGAGGTGGAGCTGAAGAGCTCAGATTTCCTGTGCTACCAAAATTTGCTGGAGTTGTTACAACAAAGTTATGTTCTATGTTGAGGTCTGCAGTCATGGTACCTTCCAATACTTTTACCACCTCAGACATTTTAGGCCTTTTTTTGGAATCAATCTGCAAGCACCACATTGCAAGCATCATCATCTGAATTACATCTTGCTTGTGTGCTTGCATGTCGTTGCTGTTATTGTCAATCAAATCTACCAACCGATCACTCTTTACCTTTTCCTCCAATAGGGTGATGAGATGGATGCTCTCTTCTGACTGGGAAGTGTCGAGGTTCTTTCTTCCACTGATGATTTCCATGACCACGACGCCAAAGCTGTAGATATCTGCCTTTTCGGTGATCTGTGATGTCAACCATTCAGGAGCTAAATATCCAGGTGTGCCCCTCATTCTGGTAACCACTTGGCTCATATCCCTGTCTATGAGTTTGCATAGTCCAAAATCAGAAAGTTTAGCATTGAAGTCATCATCTAAGAGGATGTTTTGTGGTTTGACATCCAAATGAGCGATTCGTTTTGTGCACTCCTCATGAAGATAAGAGAGGCCCTTAGCTATGTGAGTTATTATCTTGCACCGCGTGCTCCAATCCAGAGGAGAAGCAACCTTGTCATGTCGACAATAGATCCATCTGTCCAAGGATCCTTTGGGCATGTACTCATATACCAAGAGCCTATGGGATTTTTCTGGACAGAAACCAATCAATCTCACCAGATTAATATGATGAATGCTGCCAATTGTCTGAACCTCTGCTGAAAATTCTCTTTTGCCCTGACCAGATCGATCCAGACGTTTTACTGCAATCCTTTCATCACCAAATTGCCCCTTGAAAACAGACCCAAATCCTCCTTCCCCGAGCTTGTCTGCGAATTGCTCGGTTGCTGCCTTTAGCTGTTCAAATGTGAACCTCATTGGTGTTCCTTGTAGCTCCCCAAACTCTTCCTCTTCCTCTTCCTCCATCTCACGCCGTTGTTGGGTTCTTCGTTTACAAAAATAGAAAGTGACGAGGAACAGAAAGATGAAGCCGCCTATAGGAGCTAAAATTGCAACTACTGTTCTTACAGTGGAGAATTTTGGTTTCATGGTTGTTGGCCCACTAGGTGTTACCACAGCCGGGGGTGCAGGCAGAGGACTCGGCGGTATTGCTTGATTGGTCAGGGGACAAAAGACTACCTTGTATTTGGTGCCGGCTGGGCAACTGAAAGTGCTGGTGGCATCATCCATGGGGTAGCTGTAGGCATCTGGGCACATCTTCTTGAAGAAGTCGGAGTAGTCCGTGGTGCTGCAGTTGCTTGCCACAGTCCCGGTACAGCAGTACCTATCCTGCTTGAACACCGTGCACGGGCTGTTACAACCCCCCGGCGCCTTCAGACTGGTCGGGCACTGCGCCGTTATGTTGGCTCCGCAACGCGGCCCCTTGCTGCACCCTGGCCCGCCCTTGGCCGGCACCGGCAGGTTGTCCATGGGCACGTTGAAGCCCTCGACAGAGGAGATGTCGAAGAAATCCTGGCTGCTGAAGCCGCCGAGCCGAAACTCCGCGATGGTGTTGGGCGGCCGGCCATTGGCTTTGCAGGCGAGCAGGCCGCCGCAGTCGCCCGTCTGGCAGGTCCCGGTGCCATTGCCGTCGAAGGAGCAGCCCGTGTGCGCCCACAGGCGCGTGGTGTTGCTGTCGCCCGTGTTGAGGGTCCAGGGCTTGCCTGGGTCGAGCTGCATGCCGCCACCAATCGGCAGAGCCGCCGGCCATATGGTGTAGGGCAGCCGTTGGTGATGTAAAACGTGGTGGCCTCGCTGGTGGCAGCACGGAGGAGGAGGGAGAGGAGGAGGAGGAGCGGTGAAGAGACACCCACGGCTGCCATTTGCGTCATGGTTGATTTGAATCAGGGTCAGAGTTGCAAAGTTGCAATAGGGCTCCCCTGTGGCAGCTAACAGCGTAAAAGAGTTGTGTGGGATAAGCAGACAGGGGCCGGATTTCGTGTGTTGAATAATTCAACGGTCAGCATACAACAGCGACATGGGAACTGCTTTGATAGGACCAGGCTTGACTGTTGAACTTGTTTGCTTGCAAATTATTTATATCTGTGTGGCTTCCAAAAAAGGGGAAATTGCATCCGTATATCCGTATAACTAACGTGTTTGATGATTTTGGCTGCAAGGAATACGCAAACACGGTGCCAAATCTGAGCAAATACTACCTTTGTAATTTAATATAAGATGTTTTTTGACACCGTCATGGACTCTAAAAACGTCTTATAAAAGATTACAGAGGGAGTGTTACGTAGGTGTTTTCACATGAATAAAACACACAGTTTGGTAAGTTTCACCGTCACAGAGTAGGATTTTCTTTTTGTGTTTTCACATGGATAAAACACACTGCGGCATGTCATTTCTTATTTTAGAAACTTTCTGTGTTGCACGTCTTTCTTCCTTGCTGATCCGCTCCAGCTCCATGCTTTGTTGCCACAGTAAAGGTCAAGAGTGAAGATCACTTTGCAAGAAGCACCTGGTGGTTGGGTTGGGGTCAAGCTGAAGCTGACAGCGGTGAGCTGAAGAGACGGCCATCACTGCCATGTGCGTGCGTTATGATACTTGCTTGCACCCGTTAACCTGAATCAGAGTCACTCTGAGTTGCAAAGTTGCAGTAGGGCTCCTGTGACAGCTAACAGAGTGTGGAAGAGTTCAACGGTGAACATACAGTGTGTCGAATAATTCAACGGTAAATTATTGCCATGCTTGCTCAGATTTCAATAATTCAACGGTCAACATACAACAGCCTTACATGAGAACTGTCTGGCATGGACCAGGCTTGCTTGTGGAACTTGTTTGCTTGCAGATTATGTCTGGAAAAGGGGAACTGCATCTGCATATCTGTATAATTAATGTGTTTGATGATTTTTGCTGCAAGGAAATATGCAGACACGGTGCCAGGTCTGAGCAAATATTACATATGTATTTTCACATGAATAAAAACACAATGTTTGGTTAATTTCACCATCACAGAGTATGCCTTATTTTTGTGTGTGTTTTCACATGAATAAAACACACTGCAGGCATGTCATTTCTTATTTTAGAAACTCTGCGGTCGGCAGCTGCATGGAAGCAGATGGATGTCTCACTCACCACATAACTCTCTGGTTTGCGTGCTGACATCTGTATTATCCAAAGGAAAGTAATTTTGGCAATTCTTTTGTACATTTTGCAGTGCCAAATCTGAAGGCTTTGACTTGTCGTGAGTGCATTTTGTGTGCAGTTGAAAGAATTGTGGTTCGCTGCTTGTTGACCTTAGAGCATCCCAATAGCTTACTTTGAATTTAGTTATCTAAATGGCTTTTAGGCATGGACATGAATAACAAGCGATCGTTCTCCAGGGGAGGGAATCCTCGCGAACGAATCGTTCTCCTCGGGGGTTCGATCGAGCGAACAGTTTCGTTCGCCACGAGAACCACCCGGAGTGAATAAGCCCAGACAGGGGGACATATACAGGAGCACCCGGGTGCTCCACCCCCTGTATGAATTTTAATTTCAAAAAATACCAGGAAAATTCGATAAACATGGAATCTTGGGATATCAAACCCGAGTGCCCAATCTACTCCCATGTGAAGTTTTGTGAAAAAATACCAAGAAATTTATCCGTGATGAAGAAAATACAGTCTGACCTACGATCCATCTATTTTTTTTCTATACATAGGATTTTTTTTATCTCTTTTGCCACTGATATATTTTCTGGTATTTTTTTTACAAAATTTCACACGGAAGTACATTGGGCACCTAGGTTTTGATATTCCAAAATCCCCTGGGGAGAGGGGGGTTCAAAAAATTTCAGTATTTTTTTGAACTTAATGTTGATATAGGGTGGTGGAACACCCAGGTGCTCCAAATCCTCTTCCCCGAGACAAGCCCCTTTACTAGACCTCACAGCCCGATTATACACAAAAATAAATAACAGGAAAAAGAAGAAAAACAAACAAAATGCAATGATACCAGCAAGCAAGTTTTGCCATGCATGGCTAACTAATTTGATCATGTAAAAGGTTACATGGCCAATAATAAACAAAAATATGTTTATTTACCAAATATGTATAGCTACACGGGGAAAAAATTGCCATGCTCTAGAGGATAAAAGTGCCACATGTTTTTGAAATAAATATATCAAGTGTAATGTAAGGCACAAAAAAATGCCATGCTTGTACAAAATATATACTACAGCAAGCCAACGCAGTCATGAAACTAATAAAAGCCAGAACTTAACATATAGAAGAAAAGAACATAACAATTATGTTTGAACCTAAGTTGCCATTGTTAAGTATAAGAATAAGATGATGGCAAAAGAAATATTGAAAAGAAAACTTGTGAAAAAGTCTAATGAAAATAAATTTGCCATAGGATGTTCAAGTAATTTTATATGATATACCAAAAAGAATTTACCATGCTTTGTTCAATAAATTGTCATGTTTTGAAAAATATAATTTTGAAAACAGAATTTATGATGTTGTATGCATTACAAGTTGCCTTAGTGTGTAATTATTATTATTTTGCCATGGTCCAAAAAATAAGTTTGCCACTGTTTACTTTTTTGCTATGATCCCAAAAATAATTTATCATGATCTAAATTATAAATTTGCCATGTTTTAAACAATACATTTTGCCATGGTTTGAACAATAAATTTACCATGGTCCAAAGCATAAATTTGCCACGGTTCAAAAAATAAAGCTGCCATGCTTCAAGAAATAAATTTGGCATGGTCCAGTTTTTTGCCATGTTCTAAATTATAAATTTTCCATGGTCCAAAAAATAACTTTGCCATGGTTCAAAAAAAAAATTAAAATCCATGATCCAAAATAAAAATTTCCCATGGTCTATAAAAGTAAAATTTGCCAAATGGTCTAAAAAGGAAATTATGAATGTTGATTAATTACGTGATACATCTAACAATATTGAGAATGTTGATGACTTTTCTTATAAACTTGCTCAAATTTTACAACGTTCGACTGAAGACATCCTGTATAAGCGATCAGATTTGGCTACAACAGGAGGAGCGACGCCATGTCAAAATTTAACAACATGGTGCCAGTTTTTTCTTGACAGTTAAAAAATACCTAAACTGGTACCTTGTTGATAAACTAACATGAACAGTTCAGACTTAGACAAGAACTAGTCAGCGGCTATCTATCTATTATGAGGATTGAGGAGCAAACAAGCTGGATCGTGATATCACGTCAAGCGAAAGCCCACCTGGACTTGATATGGCCGGACAACACGGCCCATACTGACGCGTCAGTTCCAACGTGTTCGTGGCCCAGACCGACCAGAGAGAAACTCGGCCTGGCCCGTCCCCTTCCTCCGCCGCCCCCGCCGCACTGCCCGGCGGATGCTGCCGCTCCGGTGGACCATATCCCCAGTTTTGATGGATTCCGGTCGTCCGTGCGCTCCTGTGGCAGGCCGCCACTCTTCCGTACCAGCACCCCTCCCCCCTCCTGCCGTCTCCGGCAGCGGCCTCCGCTGCCACCGCATCGACAGGTTTGATTCACAGGTACTCCAATCAACTAGGAGTAGTACAGATTTGTGGATCCTCCTACCAATCAGCTACTCGTGCAAGGATTCCGAGCGCTCGCCGGCGAGGCGAAGAGCTTGAGCCTATCAGAGCAATAATCCAGAGGGGACGAGCGGCTAATCGAACGCACCGTGAAATCACACCATTGGCACGGTAAGCAGCAACTTCTTCCTGACTAGTACTATCAAATTGCAAAAATGTTTGTGAAATCTGATGTGCCATACACCCTGGTAATCATAACTAATACCAGCATTACATGGTCAGAGCAGTAGCATAGATGATCCGGTCAAGCGTGATACGTGCTAGGCACGGTGGATCTTTCATTCCATGAGCAGGAAAGTAGTTTATGGCTGGCTTCTCGTGTACAAATATGCTTTCTGTGTATGCACAGCAGTATCCGTGCAATAAAAACACACTGGAATTTTTCTCTCCAACACACGCCGAAACGGCTGTCGCTTGTATTAGAATGAGAACACCAGTATGCCCGCAGCGTATACAAAACAAAACCAGCCAACAAAAGAAGTAGGGAAAAAACTAAGCTAGCCAAGCCTAAAAGCTAGTATCAAAAACAGAGGAAAGAGAAGCAAAGCCGTAGGAGCACTTGTGGCTACACTGGAAATTGGGACAACTTTAAAGCACTTGTGGTTCTAATTGTTCTTTCTTAGTTATTCCCTACTCCTAAAATGTATTTTAATTCAGTCTGTCCATTTCTCTGCCTTTATTGGAGCTAGGAGCCTAGGAACATTTTGGAACATGCTACTAATTTCAACTAGAACAACAAGAAACAGAACTGCATTACAGACAGAAACTGAACAAACTGTAGAATAAATAAGTTCTTCTGCTGTAAAACAAGAAGGTTCGTAATATTCAAACATTTTGCAGGTAAAATTAACTCAACATAAGCGGCTTCAGATTGTAATAATTTGGAAAGATACAACAGACAAGTCTTTCACTCATTTCATTTAGCACCTCATAATCTAATTGTCTGTCTTCTCGGGATTGACTCATTTCACCTTGGACCCGATACATCTGAGGCTACAGGTGGAGCTGAAGAGTTCACATTTCCAGCAATACCGAAATTTGGTTCATTTGTTGTGACAAAGTTATGATCTATGTTGCTCTCTGCATCCATGGTACCTTCCAAGACTTTGACCACCTCGGACATTTTAGGCCTTCCTTTGCAATCAATCTGCAAACACCACATCGCGAGCTTCATCATCTGAATCACATCTTGCTCGTGTGCTTGCATGTCGTTACTGCTCTTGTCAATCAAATCTTCCAAGTGATTGTTCTTCACCTTTTCTTCCAATAGGGTAATAAGATGTATGCTCTCTTCAGACAGGGAAGTGTCGAGGTTCTTTCTTCCGCTCACGATTTCCATGACCACAACGCCAAAGCTATAGACATCGGCCTTCTCCGTGATTTGTGATGTCAACCATTCAGGGGCTAGATAACCAGGTGTGCCTCTCATTCTTGTAACCACTTGGCTCATATCCCTATCAATGAGCTTGCATAGTCCAAAATCGGAAAGTTTAGCATTGAAGTCATCATCTAAGAGGATATTTTGTGGCTTGACATCCAAATGAGCAATTCTCTTCATGCAATCCTCATGAAGATAAGACAGACCCTTAGCTATGTCAGCGATAATCTTGCATCGCACCCTCCATTCTAACGGAGGAGCACTATTTTCATGTCGACCATAGATCCACCTGTCCAAGGATCCTTTTGGCATATACTCATAAACCAAGAGCCTATGGGATTTCTCTGCACAGAAGCCAAACAGCCTCACCAGATTGATATGATGAATGCTACCGATTGTCTGAACCTCCGCCAAGAATTCTCTCTTTCCCTGACCAGCTCGATCCAAACGTTTTACCGCAATCCTTTCCTCGCCTAGCTGCCCTTCGAAAACAGACCCAAATCCTCCTTCCCCGAGCTTGTCCTTGAATTGCTCTGTTGCTGCTTCTAACTGTTGAAACGTAAACCTCATTGGTGTTCCTTGTAGCTGATCAAACTCTGCCTCCTCATCTGTCATCTCATGGTGTCGTCGTGTTCCTCTTCGACGTATGATGAAAAAGATGAATGTGACGATTATTAAACCTATGGCACCTGCAATTGCAACTGAAACAGAAGTGCCTATTGAGGGTCCTTTGCGTAGTGGCCTAAGATCAGCTGAGTTAGGAGGACTTGGAGGTGAAGACGTTAGATTGACCGGTGGGCAGAAGATGACCTGGTAGTCGGTATCAAATGGGCAGCTGAATGAAGTATCTGTGGCAGCATCACTGGAGTAGCTTATTGCCTCCGGGCACATCCGCACAAAGAAGGCCGAGTATTTGTTGGATTCACAATTTCTCTCGCAGCAGTACATATAATTATTCTGCTCCTGGAACACTGTACATGCGCTGTTGCAGCCTCCCGGTGCCTTGAGCTCGCTCGGACACTGTGACGTGATGTTGGCCCCACAGTGGGGCCCCTTTCTGCACCCTGGTCCTCCTTGTCCCTTGACCGGCATTGGCAGGAACTCCATGGGTACATTGAAGCCCTGGTAGAGGGAGATGCCGAAGAAACTGTTGTTGTTGTACTGGTTGAGCGAGAATTGAGCAGACGTGTAGGGTGGTTGACCATCTCCCTTGCAGGTGAGCAAGCCTTGGCAGTCGCCTGTCTGGCATGACCCGTGGCCTTTGCCGTCAAACGAGCAGCCTGTGCGTGCCCACACGCTTCCTCCACGGGTGGCATAGGGCACCTTGAGGGTCCATGTCTTGCCAGGCTGCAGCCGCCTGCCGCCGCCCACCGGGAAAGCGGCCGGCCATACGGTGTAGGGGCATCGGTTGGTGATGTTGAGTATGGTTTGGGATTGGGTGGTGATGACTGGCAGGAGGAGCAGGAGGCGGAGGAGGAAGAGCAGGTGGAGAGTCAGGGAGATACCTCTAACTGCCATTAGTGCCGTCTGCTAACAGGACTCCTCTTGGGTGAGATGATAACGGAGGAAGAGATGCCTACATTAGTGTACTTGTCTAATATGTGCGTGTTGAATAATTCAACGGTCAACATACAACAGCCTGACATGAGAACTGTTTGATAGGACCAGACTTGATTGTGGAACTTGTCTGCTTACAAATCACTTATACTAGCAAGATGCTCATGCGTTGCACAGAACATCAAGATGCATTTGTATGAATAGTTTATCTTGTGGGACAAAAGGATGAACGAGGGAAGGCCTATTTGTAAATGTGGAGAGGGGTGTGGGTATCTTTTTGCAAAATTGCCATAGTTTCCTTCCTATCCGCCAGATATAAATCAGACAGCCTATATTGTAGGATGGCAGGCACACCATCATCACCAACTCTGTTTTTTATAATCACTTATATATTTGTGCGTCTTCCAAAAAGGAGGAATTGCATCTGTACATCCGTAGAATTAACGTGTTTGATGATTTTGGCTGCAAGGAATATGCACACACGGTGCCAAATCTGAGCAAATATTACATATGTGTTTTCACATGAATAAAACAGGCTGTTTGGTAAATTTCACCATCAGAGCGTTGGCTTTTTTTTTGTGTGTGTTCACATAGAGTATTTTAGAAATTTGTTGGGTTGCATGACTCTCTTCCTTCCTGATGATCCGCTCCATGCTTTCTTGCGACAGAAACGGTCAAGAGTGAAGACCACCTCTTCTACAAGTGTGATACACAGTCAGATTGTGGGAAATGATAAAAGGGATGGCTACAGCTAGGACATCTCGACGCCTCCACTTGGCATCTCTTCCAGTCCACCAACTATTGGTGGGTGAGTCAATCTGACAACAACATTCCAAACCGGAAGGCGATGGCTTCATTAACCATGCTTATCTCTTGGACAATTTGGAATGAAAGAAATGCACGCGTCTTCCTTCAAAAAAGCGCCCCGCCGATGGTCCTGCTTAGCAATATCAAGGTTGAGGCGGCGGTTTGGGTCAGGTGCCAAACACTTGGGTACTATGATGCCAGGAGAGTAATGACTTTTGTATTGACGGTGTGTTGTAATGCCTTACTGTAACACAACAAACTCTATTCTCTTTTAATTAATAGATGAAGCAAATCTTTTACCTTCGTTTCAAAAAAAAAAGTGAAGACCACTTTGCAAAATGTAGCTGGTGGTTGGGGTCAAGCTGAAGCTGACAGCGGTGGGCAGCTGCATGGAAGCAGATGGATGCCTCGTTGACTGGCCGTCAACCATAACTCTATGGTTTGCGTGCTGACGAGGGTGGCAGAAACCTTGTCTTTTTTGTGAATATCCGTATTACCCAGCGGAAAGTAATTTTGGTAATTCTTTTTGTACATTTTGCTGCGCCAAACCTGAGGTTATCGCGAGTGTTTTTGGTTGCACAGTTGACAGAATTGTGGTTCGCTGCTTGACAAGAATTTAGTTACTTCCTCCGTTTCAAAATATAGTTTTTCCTTTATTTTCATGCCTCAACTTTGGCCATAAATTTAACCAACGAGACAGACTGTGGCGGGAATAAAAGTTATAGCAGTGAATTCGTATTTAAAAGAAGTTTTCAATTATATAACTTTTTCTTCCGCCGCAGTCGGTCTCGTTAGTTAAATTTATGGTCAAAGTTGAATCTCGGAAAGCGCGGGCGCACTATATTTTGGAATGAAGGGAGTACCTGCTAAACGACTTTCAGGTATGGACACGAATAACCAGCGATCGTTCTCCAGGGGAGAAATCCTCGCGAACGAATCGTTCCCTTGGGGTTCGATCGGGTGAACAATTTCATTCGCAACGAGAACCACCCCGGAGCGAACAAGCCCAGACAGGCCGCTTTACTAGGCCTTGCAGCCTGATTACACACAAAAAAAATGACAGGAACAAAGAAGAAAAACAAACAAAATGCAATGATACAAGCAAGTAAATTTTTCCATGCATGGCAAACTAATTTTGTCATGTAAAAGGTCACATGGCAAAAAATAAACAAAAATATGTTTATTTACCAAATATGTATAGCTACCCGGCAAAAAAAAATTTGTCATGCTCTAAAGAATAAAAGTACCACATATTTTTTAAAATAAATAAATCATGTGTAATGTAAGGCACACAAAAATGCCATGCTTGTCCAAAAAATATAATACATCAAGTCAGAGCAGTTATTAAACTAAAAAAAAGACAGAACTTGACATATAGAAGAAAATACTTAACAATTATTTTTGTGCCTAAGTTAATATTAAGTATAAGATGATGGTAAAAGAAATATTGAAAAGAAAACTGGTGAAAAATTATAATGAAAATAAATTTTCCATGGGATGTCTAGTAATTTTCTATGATATACCAAAAAGAATTTACCATGCTTTGTTCAACAAATTCCATGTTTTGAAAAATAATATTGAAAACAGAATTTGTGATGTTGTATGAATTAAAAGTTGCCTTAATGTGTACAAAAAAATTTCGCCACGGTCCAAACAATAAGTTTGGCATTGTTTAATTTTTTTGCCATGGTCCCAAAATTAATCATAGTCTAAAATACAATTCCATGTTTTAAACAATAAATTTTGCCATGGTTTAAACAATAAATTTTCCATGGTCCCAAAAATTATCATGGTCTAAAATATAAATTTTCCATGTGTTTAAACAATAAATTTTGCCATGGTTTGAACAATAAATTTTCCATGGTCCAAAAGTGTAAATTTGATATGGTTCAAAAAATAAAGCTGTCATGGTTCAAGAAATAAATTTGGTATATGGTATAAATTATAAAATTTTCCATGGTCCAAAAAATAACTTTGCCATGATTCAAACAATAACTTTTCTATGGTTCAATTTAAAAAAAACATGATCCAAAATAAAAAATTTGACATGGTCCATAAAAGTAAAATTTGCTAGATGGTCTAGAAAAGAGATTATGAATGTTGATTAATTACGTGATACATCTAACAATATTGATTTGGTATTATGAATGTTGATGACTTTTCTTATAAACTTAGTCAAAACTTTACAACGTCTGACTGAAGACAAATCTTAACATAACATGATACCAGATCAGACTTATGGACAAGAACAAGTCAACGGCTATCTAGTACGAGGATGTGGAGCAAACAAGCATTTTTATTTTATTTTGAGGCAAACAAGCTGGATCATGATATCAGGTCAAGCGAAAGCCCACCTGGACTTGATAGGGCCAGACAACGCGGCCCAACGTGTTCGTGGCCCAGACCGGCCAGAGAGAAAATCGGCCGGGCCCGTCCCCTTCCTCCGCCGCCCCCGCCGCACTGCCCGGCGGATGCTGCCGCTCCGGTGGACCATATTCCCACTTCTGATGGATTCCGGTCGTCCCTGCGCTCCTGTGGCACCCCCTCCCCCCTGCCGTCTCCGGTAGCTCACTGCCGGCAGCGGCCACCGCATCGATAGGTTTGATTCGCAGGTACTCCAATCAACTACAGATTTGTGGATCCTCCTACTAATCAACTACTCGTGCAAGGATTCTGAGCGCTCGGAGGCGAGGCGAAGAGCCTGAGTCTACTGAGCTCAGAGGAATAATCCAGAGGGGGCGCACCATTGGCACGGTAAGCGCGATACGTGCTAGGCACGGTGGATCTTTCACTCCATGAGCAGGGTAGTTTATGGCTGGCTTCTCGTGTACAGACTCGCCAAGTTGCGAGCTGTTGCAACGTGCGATGCCCTGCGCCTTACAGGCTAACTGAATTGAATCTTATATGACATACTCCCTCCGTTCCAAAATAGATGACCCAACTTTGTACTAAAGTTAATACAAAGTTGGTTCATCTATTTTGGAACGGAGGGAGTATATGGTACACTTCCTAAGCACAGCATTACCTTGTAATGAAGACTCGCTGGTAGTTTTTTCTCAAACACCCGTTTGCACCCAAACAGCTTAAAGCAGGGCTCGTGACTACACTGGAAATTGGGAGAACATAAAACCACTTGTGGTTTCTAACTTTCTAATTGTTCTGTGTTAGTTATTCCTACTCCTACGATGTAATTCAATTCATTCTGTCAATTTATCTTCATTTATTGGAGCTAGGAGCATTTTGGAACATGCTATTAATTTCAACTAGAATAATTGGAAACAGGTCTGCATTACAGCGAGAAACTGAACAAACTGTAGAATAAAATAAGTTCTTTGCTGTAGAACAAGAAGGTTTTTAATATTAAAACATTTTGCAGGTAAAATTAACTCAAGATAAGCAGCTTCAGATTGTACTGCTTGGAAAAGATACAGGTAGCAGACAGGTCTTTTACTTTCAGAACATCATCTGCTCATAATCGTACTGTCTGTCTTGCTGGGATTGTCGCATTTCACCTTGGAGCTGATACATCTGAGGCTACAGGTGGAGCTGAAGAGTTCACATTTCCAGCAATACCGAAATTTGGTTCATTTGTTGCGACAAAGTTATGATCTATGTTGCTCTCTGCATCCATGGTACCTTCCAAGACTTTGACCACCTCGGACATTTTAGGCCTTCCTTTGCAGTCAATCTGCAAACACCACATCGCGAGCTTCATCATCTGAATCGCATCTCGCTCGTGCGCTTGCATGTCGTTGCTGCTCTTGTCAATCAAATCTTCCAAGTGATTTTTCTTCACCTTTTCTTCCAATAGGGTAATAAGATGGATGTTCTCTTCAGACAGGGAAGTGTCGAGGTTCTTTCTTCCGCTCACGATTTCCATCACCACAACGCCAAAGCTATAGACATCGGCCTTCTCCGTGATTTGTGATGTCAACCATTCAGGGGCTAGATAACCAGGTGTGCCTCTCATTCTTGTAACCACTTGACTCATATCCCTATCAATGAGCTTGCATAGACCAAAATCAGAAAGTTTAGCATTGAAGTCGTCATCTAAGAGGATGTTTTGTGGTTTGACATCCAAATGGGCAATTCTCTTCATGCAATCCTCGTGAAGATAAGACAGACCCTTAGCTATGTCAGCGAAAATCTTGCACCGCACCCTCCATTCTAACGGAGGAGCACTATTTTCATGTCGACCATAGATCCACCTGTCCAAGGATCCTTTTGGCATATACTCATAAACCAAGAGCCTATGGGATTTCTCTGCACAGAAGCCAAACAGCCTCACCAGACTGATATGATGAATGCTTCCGATTGTCTGAACCTCCGCCAAAAATTCTCTCTTCCCCTGACCAGCTCGATCCAAACGTTTTACCGCAATCCTTTCCTCGCCTAGCTGCCCCTTGAAAACAGACCCAAATCCTCCTTCCCCAAGCTTGTCCTTGAATTGCTCTGTTGCTGCTTCTAACTGTTGAAACGTAAACCTCGTTGGTGTTCCTTGTAGCTGACTGAACTCTGCCTCCTCTTCCTCCATCTCATGGTGCCGCCGTGTTCTTTTTCGATATACAGCGAAAAAGATCAATGCGAGAACGAAAACTATGGGACCAGTAATTGCAATCAAAACAACAGTGATTACTTTCCTAGATGATGGTTCTGTGCTTACTGGCCTAAAACCAGATTTGTTAGGATGACTTGGAGGTAAAGACGTTGGATTGATCGGTGGGCAGAAGATGACCTGGTAGTTGGTATCCCATGGACAACTGAATGCAGTTTGTGAAGGAGCGTCGCTGGAGAAGCTTAATGCTTCCGGGCACATCCGCACAAAAAAGGCCGAATATTCGTTGGATTCACAATGTCTTCCATAGCAGCAGTACAAACTGGACTGGTTTTGAAGCGCGTTACATGCGCTGTTGCAGCCTCCCGGCGCCTTGAGCTCGCTCGGACACCGTGACGTGATGTTCGCCCCACATTGTGGCCCCTTTGTGCACCCTGGCTCCTTGTCCCTTGACCGGCATTGGCAGGAACTCCATGGGTACATTGAAGCCCTGGTAGAGGGAGATGCCGAAGAAACTGTTGTTGTTATACTGGTTTAGCGAGAATTCAGCAGACGTGTAGGGTGGCTGACCATCTAACTCGCAGGCGAGCAAGCCTTCGCAGTCGCCTGTCTGGCACGACCCGCTGCCTTTGCCGTCAAACGAGCAGCCTGTGCGCGCCCACACACTTCCTCCACGGGTGTCAGAAGGCACCTGGAGGGTCCATGTCTTCCCTGAGTCCAGCCGCATGCCGCCGCCCATGGGCAAAGCGGCCGGCCATACGGTGTAGGAGCATCGGTTGGTGATGTTCAGTATGGTTTGGGTGGTGACGAATGGCAGGAGGAGGAGGCGGAGCAGGAGGAGGAGGGGAGGTGGGTGGTGGAGACTCAGGGGGGAGGTACCCATAACTGCCAACTGTGTCGTCTGGTAATATGACCCCTCTTGGATGAGATGATAAAGGAGGAATGGAATGGAGGTCTAGATCAGTGTATACTTTTCTAATATCTGCGTGTTGAAAATGTTCAACGGTCCATGGTCAGCAGCGTATGGCCTAACTCACTGTTAGCTGTCCTCCGATGAAGACAGTTTGACAGGCCCACGACTTGATTGCTGCTTGTGCTAGCTGTTTACTTCTTAGCTCCTTTCAACCTCTTGTTGAACATCCTTACCAAGTTACCATACATGCAAACTGTTGGCAGTACATACTTTTTGCTTAAGACAGTGCAAACATATCGTCAACATTTTGTTTTCTTCTTTTTTGTGAAAGAAAACCTGTATTACTTGATGATATTTTTTTGCTCCAGGTGTTCATTCCTGGTCTAAGCTGATGTATGTGCTCATGCTGCGGCAGCCAGATCACCTGCAACACTGAACCCTGGAGGGGCATTGGGCAGCAACGTGAAGGTTAATCTGGAGTCGAGAGCACTATGGGACGAATCATGGGGGGCAGCGAGCTGAGCTGGTCAGCGGCAGCGGCAGCTGCGGCGAAGCAGCTCGAGGATTGGAGGTCAACAATGGCGGCAACTGCGAGGGGGGCAGAATGTCTCGTGCAGTACTTTTTGTGGTTGGGATGTAGTCATTTCTTTTTCAACCCATCTAGTATCTCGATTACAAGTTGTCATGTAAGCCAAGCTTTTTGAAAGTGAAAGGTTGGGAGGAATAGAGCTCATCAAGGCACCAAAAGAAAGCATGTTGTACATCACCATTTGGCAGACCATTCGCGGCTATTTTTCTCTCTGGTTCGCCGTGCTGCTTCTTCTTCCTGGGTTTTTCTAGAACTCAGTAACAAGTAACAACTGATATTGAGAGTAAAGAAAAACTAAATTCAAACTCAGTGACACCTGAAACAAAAATACTTCAAATAATTTGAACTACTGTCGCTTCAAGAAAATTCTAGTTTTATATCCCCATTTGATTGAAAATTTCTACAGGAAATGGGCATCTTCAAGCTAATCAGGAAAGGAGAATTTTGTTTTCATTTTATTTATTTTTGAGCTTGGAATGCGATGCTTATTTATTGTTTAAGACCCAAGGTGTAGCTTATTATGTTCATGATATCTATAGGGTAAGGAAAAAAGAAAATTTCAAAAGAAAAAAAAACGAGTAATTGCAACAATTTTTAAGTTCAAAAGAAGAAGAAAAATTGACGGTAGAAGTTTCTTTTTTTTCATCTTTGTTTAAAGAGTACGGGAAATTTATGACAAGTTACTCGGACATTTGTTCGTAAATAGTACATGAACAGATCTCATGTATGGTGGAACATTTTTTTTATTGTTTTCTGCACAGACCAACTTTGCCCAGCCAAACAAGTTTTTAGAAATTGTTAAACAGTTTGTTTCACACGCATAAACATTTTATGTGACATGGATTAACTTTTTTTTTCATAATCATTGAACATATTTGTTTTGTTTTGTGAAAATAGTTTTAAGTTGCTTAAAAAGTGTATGTGGACCAATTACATACACTAAAATTTTGTCTAGCTGAACATAAAAGGCGAACGAAATATGGAGGCTCGGGGCAAAAATATGGAGCATCCTTAAAAAAATTAGGACTTACAGAGATACGGCTGTTTTGGGGAATCTTCTAGAGTTGCCCCTTATGATTGTCGATGGCTTGTCAACATATTTCCAGCACACCATTATGCGGGTAGGCATCAAACTTGTCTTCATAAAAATTATCATCTAACTGATCAGGATTGCCCTTGGATTCTCACATCATTGCTATGCTGATAAACATCAAACAAGTTCAGTGCATAATATCCAACCGATCAGGATTGTCCCACAATTTCGATGCCCAGGCCGAAGAATCCATGGCATTCATGCATAAATGCTTGGTCCATTTTATGCGGAAATGCAATTATGGAACTCAACCATGACTTAATAAAACTCAAAATACACGCACCCGACACACAAGTGTAGCTTTGTAACCACCACTTAAAAATTCCATGTCCCTTACTCCACAGACTACTCCAAGATTAAGACGCGTCGATCAGGGATTTATTTCAGGCGGTGGTGGCAACGAGCTCCATAATAATTAATGTTCTGAGGGTCCGACTGTCAGAGCCTTTTTATCTTGTTGGATCCCCCTTAAGGAGGTCTTCCACCGAGCTTTTGTATTTCGCGATCAAATCCCTGGTAAACATGGCAATGGTTAGGATAGAACTCTACTGAATCACAAAACTGTTTGGTGGCGCTGATAAATGGAGCACTTACTTTCTTTGATCAAGCAGCTGTCGGGTTTCTTCCAAACTTTGCATTTGTCCTTCGACTGTCTGTTTGTAACAAAAGAAAACAATTTCCATGAGAATCGGGGCTTAGGGTTGGAACTAATCAGTGGCGTTAGCTGGTCAGTACTTTAAGTGACTGGCTGGTCAGTACTCTAGTGACTGGACAGGATTCACTGGTGTAGACCCATAAGAAATGTCATCTTTCACACCCCAAAAGCACCTAGATTTACACACACCATTAGTAAGATAACAATGGTCAGAATAATGAGAACTGAATATTTCTCCCAAGTTATTAGCTGATACAAAAATAAACCAGCCAACATGTCATAAATAGAGTTGTGGCTAAATCCATAACCAGGCAAGAAGTTATGTAGAAATCCCCATATTTATAATGGCAACCTATTAACCTTTTGGGAACATTTTTCAAATTAGGTGTACATTGTCAATTGAGAGTCGATTATCATAAATATGGATATTACCTCTGTAGTCATTGCATATCTACCAAACATTAACAATTTATTTAATATTGGTAGATTATATTTCGAAGAAAACAAAAATAGCAGATCGCCTGGTGTGCAAGTTACTCTTGTAACTGTGACTAGATGTCTAGATTACATTAATGCAACTAAAATAATACTCACTCCATTTCAAAATGGATGTCCTTTCAGCCTCTTCAATTTTTTTTGTTCTTTTACCCTTTATAATTAGCTGTGTTCCTACTTTGCCCTTCGTCAATATCATCAAAAAAATAGCTAATTAACTCCCCCTGTCATTGCATTTGCATGCTTTGCTTTGTGTAGGAAAAAGAGGTAATTTAGTGCCCTTGGGATGAGAAAAAGATGGCCAATATCAATATTTCACACACTCTTAAATCCTGCGCCCAACTCTAAAAGGGCATCTATTTTGAATATGAGGGAGTTCCAAACTTGAAATAGCTTCATTTCTATAACAAATACAGTATTTGGCTTAAAATATCAGGTTCCTGGTCCTTATAGGAGAGAAAGAAAAGACCAGGGTATGACTAAGCTGCTCCACCGATCTGCTAGTGTTTCAACTTTCAAGCTACCAGGCTTAACACTTTCAGAACTTTTGGCGCATTTTTGGTAATTCTGCAAATGGGCCCGCAATATTCATATATCGCATATTATATTTGCAACCAAACTAACTTGTCTAGCATGTGACCCCTGCAGTTAAGCCTGGCTAGATTAGACAAAAGTAACATGCCACCTAGTTGAAACTTGAGACAACATTCTATTTCTATCGTCACACTAAATTATTGTTATCATTATCAGAAAAGCTACTAGATATGAAGTCATGTGTAGAAACTTACAACAGATTTCGAGCTTAGTGTTCCTGAAATGGAGTTCAATAACTGCTGGCTCCTGGCAAATTGACTGGTCAATTCTTCAACCTGCATACACAAATAAAAACAACTCAGGTTACTAGACTACCATGCTTTGAGTAATCATATATCAGGCTTCAAAATTCTACAAAAGCACAATTCAATAAAAAGATAATATAGTTTATTAGCTTGGCACAGATAAGTATGACACCAAAACCTCCTAGAATCGCTGGAGTTAAATAGTTTAATTTTATTGTATTATTTTTCATATTAATAAATGAACTCAATGTGTAACTTTTCTTAGACCAGAAGCAGTCATGTACCATACTACAATTATCCCATCATTATTTCTTCAAGAAAAGATAAGAAGAGATTATATGAAATTCTTACCAATGCATCAAAAGCTTGATCCCTTGCGCCTGTTGCAATCGCATCACCTAATCTTGTCACCAACTGATATAGCAAGAAAAAAACAAATAAGAGAACCATCACCCATACTGCTTAGTACTTTAACAAAGATAGGAAAATGATGGTCAGCTTTATTGCTCAGATGCGCTAGTTTTGAACAAGACTTTTTCTCTTGGTCGGTTTTCCGGTAACCCCCACCGAGAAAAATTCGGATAAATTTAAATTTGAACGTAAAAAATGGAACCGGTATTACAAAGGATGACAATATTGACGTAAACAGGCGGGTGTTGGAGTGGTATGCAGTATCGTGCAAGCCGCGGGTGTCCGTGGTGGTCACGGGGTCGAATTCCCACGCCTATGACTTTTTGCCAAGTTTTTTTTACTATACTGCAGTGAAGGCCCAATCGAGGCAAAACAAGGTAAAAGTGAAAAGCAGCTCCAAGGACTCGAACTCAAGAGGTCGGCTTAAGCCGGTTCCGTGCCGACCATCTCACCACCGCTTCGTTTCAGTTGTATATAGGGTATAAATGTATTTATTCCATTACTAAAAAATAACAATTCAAATTTCCTTAGAATTTTTCGGGCAGCTAAACACCAAGATTTCTGGTATTTGGGGGGAATAGGTTTTAGCGGTGGCCCCCGGTAAAAAAAAGGAAACGATTAGAAAAACCTTGGTTGTGAAACGATATTGCAAAGAATACAAGCCTCATTTCTTGATGCAACTACAAAATGTGATAGTCGCAAAATGTTATCACCAGCTTAACAAAGTTCTATAATGACACCATGATATTCTCATTTAATAGGCCTAGCTTCAAAATTGTGTTCCCCTGGTTAACCTAAACATTTTTTTATATTCCATTGTTACAGCCCCACTGTTATATCCTTCAACATAGTCCCTCTACTCTCACAATGCCAGCACCTATGGTTGGGCAATCACAAATCTACCTTGATATGACATTGACAGCGTCAAGACCTTCTATTTAAACAGAAATGAACGATATTCTAATTTGTTCCAAGCTAGACGCTTCATAAGTGATTCCTGGAATGGTGACACATAAACCATTCAAAAAAGTCAGTGGGAGGCTTTTCCCACTGTCCGTTGCTCCTAAAAAAAAAAGACACATAAACCATGCAGCAGCAGCAGAGACGACCGTACTGCAGCAGTTACAGCATATCCAAGTAGTAAGCATCCCCCAGCCACCTCCTCCTTGTCTGTAGGTTGGTTTCTTTTGTCAATAGATGATTTAGTTTCGCCATTTCCCAGAGTGAGTGTCTGGAAAATGAGATCTCAGGCGACCCACAATCAGATCATGCAACCAGGATCACAGTTTGGCAGGGGTTGCAGCAGGTCCAGATGGTGTGCAGACAAGGAAACATCTGCAGTGGGTACTTAGTACAGAGGATTGTTTCTGTTTGCAATTACATACAGCTAAATATTATCAAGCTAAATGTGCCAAGAAAATTTGTGCCCATAGTACTTAATATAATACTATGTCTTCAATTCCATGTCGGTTGGATTTCCATACAAGAGATATATGTGATGACAATGTAAGTTGGTGTCATGAGTCCATTGATGATATAAAAGTCAATGGTGTACACAACGACTTTTATATAGAAGGAAAGAAAACAACATTCGGTATAACCGTTAAGAATGATATACCAAAACGATTATGTCAGAACGATCGACAGCCTGTACCAGAGCTATCCTGTTACTACAATTCAAGAATAACTGTCTGATTGTCTCTGGTATGTTTGGCACAAAGCACATCTGCACAGTAATGATACAACGTTCCAAACTAACATGAAACTGAAAACCAAAAGTGGTTAACTGATTAATTTCACCATTTTCCACAAACATTTGCAGTGGGTACTTAGTACAGAGGATTGTTTCTGTTTGCAGTGGCATTTTGCAATCACATCATACAGCTAAATATTTTCCAAGTTAAACGTGCCAACAAAATCTGTACCCATAGTACTTAAATATGTTTTCGACTCATGTCGGTTGGCTTTCCATACAAGAGGTATATTTAAGGCTTCAATGTTCAGGATATCGGCAACTGGTACCATATCGGTCGGGTGCTGAGTAGGGATTAATCGGCGAATCGGCCATTTAACTGAATTTGTCGGCAACCCATTTATCAGGAGGTTAACTAGGGCCATATCTATATATCCTAGGCTATATAGCAACATCAATGTACTAAATGTCTAAATATGCAATCCTAGGCTACATAGCAATAAGGAAAATTGTTGCCTTGATGTTCTGATGATGTTGCAGCCGATCTGGAAGGGCATAAACCTGAACATTGAAAAGTAGGGAGGGAACAGGCCAGTTTTGGGCCAAAAAATGCCTAGTGGTTAACTGGCTCAGCCGATAATTTGGCCTGAGAGCTGATAAATTGGCTTGTCAGACAAATTAACTGGACCTACCAGTTAATGGCACGAATAGCACGTTCTCGTATCGGGAGGGGTCCGAATAGCAGTTAACTGACCATATCGGCAGTTAACTGATCGATATTTGGAACAGTGATTTAAGGAAACTGTAAACTCATGCAATGTATCGATTAATGATACAGAAGTCAACTGGCGTACAGATTTGTTTTAAAAGGAACAAGAACAAAATGTACCAGGGCTATCCTATATTGCTACTATTCACGAATAATCCTCAGATCATCTCTAGTATGTTTGACACAGTACACGTGTGCAGAGTAATAATACAATCTTCAAACTAAACCTGAAACTGAAAACCTAATACTAGTAAATAGTAATACATTAAGAAATGGCCAACAAACAACGAATCCCAGTCAACTCGATACCAGATTCGTAACCGAAGAACATGCTGGCTTTCTGGACAAACGGGTCGCAACTTACGTGGAGGAGGTGGAAATGGGACGCGAGCGAGGGGTGGTGATGCTGCGGCGGCGGCGTCGCTTGCTGCTGCTGCGGCTGCTGGTACTGAAGGGCGTGGGCATGGTCGGGCTGCGGAGAGAGCACCAGCGGCCGGTAGTGGTCGCCGTGCTGCTGCGGGAGCGGCGGCGGGTGGTGATGGTCCATCTTCTCCCTCCCCACCTCCTGCTGGACGGATCTGTGGTGATTTGGATCGAGGATTTGGGTTCTAGGGATTTGACAGGAAGAATGGGGAATTTCTACTACTGTGCTACGGCCTTCACTTCCCACCCCCTTCTGGTGCCCACCTACTCTACTCTCTGTATTTTTGTTTTTTACTCCTTCCGTTTCTAAATATAAGCAATATAGACTACATACATATGTATATAGACATGTTTTAGAGTGTAGATTTAATTTTACTCCCTACATAGTTTATATTAAAATTTCTAAAAAGTCTATTTAAGGAAGGAGGGAGTACGTTTTATTTGCAAAAGAGACCCCATAAAAAACGAAGATTAATATCGGGTCCTTGGAGCACCGACCGACCAGCATCCCGGCGCGGGCTGAAGCGGCGCCGCCGCACCGCTGCCGCCGCTCCCCCAGAGCAGGCGTGGCAGACAAGACCTTTGCGGACAGAAAGTCGTCAACCACGGTCCTACAAGACCAGCACACCAGAGATGAAGCAGGACGAAGTACCATCGAAGAAGAGACAATGCCTCCTACACTAGCGACCAAGAGGGAGGAAGATCTGGCACCCTCTAGAAGAGACCAACCTCTGTGGCTTGTGGCTCCATATCGGTGCCAGGACTCGTAGCGACGAAGCCAGAGCACAAAATCCCCTTCAAGGTCGATGTCGCTACCACCTCGACATTGATCCATCCCAAGGGAGAGCAGGAACACCTATCCTCCACAGATCGACAGATCTGCGAGGTCACCAAGCCGCCAGCTCACCGGCGTCGTCAACAACCACACCAGGATGGGGAGCAAGCAGGAGCACTTATTTCACACGACGCCGTCCCCACCATCACGGCGGCGCCACCGGCACACCAACCCCAACACCTATCTACATGACAGAATCAGATAACTGGGGTTCCCTCATCCTCACGCCGCTGTAGTGGGGGCGGAGAGAAGGGGAACCACCAGCCTCGCCGGCGCATGACTTGGAAACAAGGGTGGTTTCACTTTCATCTGTCAGATGTTTCGTTGCACGACGCTACTAGATTGCAAAAGGCTTAACTGATACGCTAGCACTCCATTTGTCCAAGACACGTAACACCAGGATGGGCGCAAGCATCAACACCTTTTTTGCAAATGGTAGCTCCGGGGACGGAGCCAAGATTTAAACATAGGGAGACGAAGACAACGGCGAGAGTGAAATTTTTTTCTTCTTTCGGCTGCACCCCTTTTCACAATTTTGTTGGACAAATTTAACCCGTCTGTTACAGTAAGAAGAGAAGAGCAAATCTGGGCACTAATGGAAAGACAAGGTGACAAGAGATGTACAGCAGTTTACAGATCAATTAAATTAAGGTCAGGGTAGTATTATGTCCAGTAGAGGATACCCTGCCTTCTAATACCTTTTCCAGTGGTGCATTATCATTCTTAAAAATTACTCCCTCCGTTCCGAATTACTTGTCTTAGATTTATCTAGATACGGATGTATCTAGCACTAAAATGAGTCTAGATGCATCCGTATCTAGACAAATCCAAGACAAGTAATTCGGAACGGAGGGAGTACAAAATTTAAGATTGATCATAACAGGTTTCCTCCGGTCTACTCCAGCTTTCTTTACAGGGGTTCATTCCTCTGGTATTTGCTAATAGCATGTATCAATCAATCCAACAAACAATACACTATGTACCAACTAGTGATATCAAATTATCAATATGTGATTGCCTTACGTTGTTGATGCGACGTGCGTGCAGTGAGCCATCATGCGGCGCATTGGAGATTGCGTCCGGAGACCGGAGGCGCCCTCCATCACGGCCGCAGTCGTTCGCTTCCCTGTACGAGGTTTAGGCCGCCGGCCGCCGGCTCGCCGCCGTAGCGGCGGCGCGGGTGGTAGGTCGTGGCCATCGCCGGTCGAAATCGGATGTGTTTCGTGATCGTGGGAGAGCCTTGTGTGGTACTGTGCGTGCGATCTTGGGCTTGAGCTAATGGCCGATCCACAAAAATAGGCGCCCACGCAGAAGGTTGATTGGGTCGCTCCTCCTCGCTCGCTCGGGTCGCTCGTCCCTCGATCCCAGGTCGCTAGTTGACTCTTGACCGCGACCATGCACTACGGAACAGGTTGTTGACGGTTGACTTTTACAAAATAGTTCAAAAAAAATCATACATTCGAAAATGAGGTCGCAAATTTGAAAAAAGTTCATCGGTTTTGGAAAAACTTCTTCATTTTTTTAAATCATCGATTTTGAGAAAAAACATGAATTTGAAAAAATCATCCATTTTGGAAAAAATATCATTGATTTGAAAAAAAAGTTCATCAATTGAAGAAAAATCCATCGCCCGATCCCAGGTTGCTAGTTAACTCTTGACCGCGACCATGCACTACTGACCAGGTTGTTGACTATTCAATTCTAAAAAAAGTTCATGAAAAGTTCAAAAAAAATCATAAATTCAAAAACGTGTTCGCAAATTCAAAAAAGTTCATCGGATTTGGAAAGAAGTTCATAGATTTCGAAAAGAATCACAAATTTGAAAAAGGTCATCGTTTTTTCTTAATCGTGAATTTGAACAAGTTCGTGGATATTGAAAAACGTTCATCAGTTTTGGAAAAAATCACGAATTTGAAAAAAGAGTGCAGATTTTGAAGGAAAAGTTCATGAATAAAAACTGGCCAAAAAAGAAAGAAAAAAAGAGTAAAAGCGAAGAAAACTGGCCAAAGAAAAGGAAAACCGAAATTGATCTTTTTAGGGTTGCAAGTTGATGCACAAACAAAGAGGAAAAGGAGTAGGTAGGCACGAGCTGTGAGTTGACCCAGTGGTTATCGCGGTTAGGATTGGAACGTGAGGTCCAGGTGTCTAATTCTGCGTAAGCCTATTTTTTGACGTTTGAAGAATTGGCAAACCAAAATGGGCCAATCCTAGGACGGAGCGGGTGTGCGCCGGTTTTGCCAAAGATGAAGAAACGGGCACTTGCCCGCTTAAGGCGCATTAGGCTAGCCACCACTGTCATTGGGCCGATCCATAGCCCCCCCCCCCCCCCCCCCCCCCCGCCCCTGGCTGAACACGAAGCACGTTGCCATGGGACTTTTTTTCATTGCACATATAAATAGAACACATAACAAATTTTATATGTATAGAAAAGACAACCTGAAACAATCGGAAAATAATCGGAATCCTCTTCACTTGCTATGTAATTCGATGATGTATACCTAGAGAACAATGATCCAAAAAATTAGCTTCGGGATAGGGGATGCTTGCCCCATATCAAATTCAAAGTAAAAGATGGGACGATTGCCAACTTTTGGCTCGGTCACTGGATATGGGAGGGGGCCCTTAGATACAGATTCCCACGATTCTTTGTGATTAGGCACAATCCAATTGCAAGAGTCATGGAGGTCAGGGCGGACGACAGATGGACTCAGTCGTTCTAGCAATCGTTTGGGCCCTTGGAAGAGGCGGACTAGGACCTCCTCTGGGGTGAGCTAGATGGGTGAGGTTAACCAAAGGGCATTTGGGCCATTGGAATTAGCAGATTGGGACCTTCTCCGGGACGAGCTAGCCAGGTGAGGTTAACCAACGGGGACGACTAGATTTATTAGAAATTGGAACCTTCAGGCAAATTCTCCACATGATCCCTGTATAGAGAAATTTTCAAGATGGATGCACAAGGTGAGGTGATGGATATCTGGAAGATGAAGATTCCTTCCAAAATATAAAAATTCTTTGGCAACTTGCTAGGAACAGAATTCAGAGTGGTGATCAAGTGATCAAATGGACAAGGTCGGCAAATAGCAAGTGTATTTGGTTCGGGCGTGCGGCCAAGATGGAGCTTGCCACCATGTCCAATTTAGAGCATCATTGTAAGGTTTATTTGGTGTGTCATTACAGAGACCACGAGCTGTACCTGGAACGCCATGAGTTTGCTAATTTACACCATCTTTTTATGGGGACTGGAACCCCATGGTTTTCGCCGGTCAATAAAAGCGTGACGTTTTCGCCGGTCGGTTCTTCATTTGTTCATTTAGATGAAACACTTTCGTATTGTCTTGGTGCTACAAAATACAAATGGATAATAATGTTTGCACCAGTGTACTGTATATTGGTGGGTTTTACGGGTTTCCTCATTGTTCGTCTAGAAGGATGAAAATGCAGAGATCAGTTTCCGTGTTTGTCTTTGATGGTACTTCCCTCATTCAAATATATAAGGCATGATACATTTTTTTAGATTGAATTTAACCACATATTAGAGCAATAATATTTGATATGCATGTTACACGAAGCATATCACCAAATTCGTACGTGAAAGGAGTTTTTAATGATTTAATTTTTATAACATGCATCTCATGTATTATTAATGTTATTATTGGTCAAAGGCAATATTAAAAACTATATTAGGACATATATAATTCGATGAAGGGAGTACAGTAAAGAATGTTTACACCTTAAAAGGATTTAGGCCTTACCGGTGTAGCAATGCCTCAAAGAAAATCCCGTGGAACAGCACAAGCTTAAAGCCTAAAATACTGTATATTGGTGGGTTTTACGGGTTTCCTTATTGTTCGTCTAGAAGGATGAAAATGCAGAGATCAGTTTCCGTGTTTGCCTTTGATGGTACTTCCCTCATTCAAATATATAAGGCATGATACATTTTTTTAGATTGAATTTAACCACATATTAGAGCAATAATATTTGACATGCATGTTACACGAAGCATATCATCAAATTCGTACGTGAAAGGAATTTTTAATGATTTAATTTTTATAACATGCATCTCATGTATTATTAATGTTATTATTGGTCAAAGGCAATATTAAAAACTATATTAGGGCATATATAATTCGATGAAGGGAGTACAGTAAAGAGTATTTACACCTCAAAAGGATTTAGGCCTTACCGGTGTAGCAATGCCTCAAAGAAAATCCCGTGGAACAGCAGTGCTTAAAAAGAAAAAATTCCGTCGCCGGGACTTGAACCCGGGTCTCTCGGGTGAGAGCCGAGTATCCTAACCACCTAGACTACGACGGATTGATGGTGGAAATACAACAATTCATATGACAATCAAAGTTTAAGCACACCTAAAGCTCAGTTACTAGTTGTTGTGCTGGACTGTCAAATTGTGCTTCAATTATGGGACCAATAGTAATTTCAGTGATCTCTCTATGTGTGTTAGTCCATTTGGCATACGCACATGTCGATGTTCTGTTGTCTATTCCAGGTCAGGTTACAATATTACATCAGCTCCTTCCTTCAGAGTTCAGACCAAGGGTCTTACAAGAAGGTGGATGATGAGCCGGTGCTACATTGCTAATGCCCTACTGCCGTACCCGGAGCACCTTGTTCACCATGCTAAAACCAAACTGACGGGCACCATCATAAGACAGATGTCAGTGTATTCCGCAATGCAGATCTCTCGGAAGGAGTTTTCATTCGCGGAAGAAACTTGATCATCGCCGCCATACTCGATCGGAGCACATTCTCCATCACAATAGCTATATGTAAATTGACAGAAATTGTCATTTAGGTAAGTCGATTTTGCAGAAGAAATGGTTGAAGGAAGAAAAAAGCTAGAGGAAGAAGAAATAAGGATGGCAGTTGGATCTTAATCTAATGACCCAGAAAATTAACTTGCCCAAAAATAGTTTTTCAGGCGACTTACGTGTAGCCGGTCCCTTCTCCGTTGGCGGTGCCAGAGGGAGACATGTCGAAGCTAAAAGAAGTTCTGCACCCGTCAAGTATGACGGGCTCTTAGGGTAATATATTGCACACTGATTTTTAAAAGTTCAAGTGTCACAATTTTTATCTTTCATTTTGAAAAAAACTTTTGATCTATTCATCAATTGTCAAGCCCGGCCGACCTCCAGTTCTGATGCCGACAGTCCCCGTATCTACACCCGTTAACCTTCTAACTCGTCTCCGCCAGCTACGGATTATTCCTAGCCGAAGCCTTGTCGGCGTCCCCGGGCCTCGCTTTGCTCACCCGGCACCCTAGGTGCCCGGTTGTGCCTCCCAAACAAAATCGAATGACCCAAATTTGAAATTCAGGCAACTTACTTTCCAACAAAACAAAATTGTGATTTATTCGACCAGCACGTCAATTGTAAGGTACGGCAACTATCCATCCTTTTATTTTCTCTTATCTTTTCATCGTCACCACCAAGTAAAAGCGCCAGCCAAGATTCGAATTCCGTAGGGAGCAGGCTGCCGTCAGCATCGCCGGTCGTCGTCGAGGCACCAACATCGGTAGTCGGGCTGGGACATCGCCAGGAGCTCCTCCGGCGACATGCGCTCCAGCTCTCGCTGCCTCCACGCCGGGAACGCCTTGGCCGTGGACTCATCATCGCCGTCCTTGGGCCGGCCGTGCAGGTGCAGGTGGCTGATGGCGCGCATCCTCTTGTACAGGCGCATGGCGGCCACGCAGTCGTCGTAGGGGTGATGATGGCCGCCGGTCTGTATGTCATAGCCCAGGCAGCTCCGCGTGAGATACCGGAGCGAGTTGCTCATGAGCCTGGCGCTGGTCTTCATCAGCGGCGGGTATGTCGCCGTGTCCCGCTTCAGGTGCGCCGGGTAGTCCATGCCGAGCGCGTCGAGGTCGTGCTCCAGCCCGTGGCCGACGAGGAGCCGGGCGGCGCCGCGGGAGGAGTAGGAGTAGGACTCCTCGCCGTTGAGGAGGATGTCCTGCACCCGCCTCATCGCCTGCTTCACCGTGGGCGCGTCGCGGAGGTGCTCGGGCCGGATGCCCGTGGTCTCGTACCGGTAGTGCGTCACCGGGATGAGCGGCTTCACGAAGCTCTCGTAGAGGATGGTCTCGTGCTCGTCGACGACGCAGACGCGCGCACACACGTCCAGCGTGCCGTCGCTCCCGCCGCCCACCATCTTGCACCCGAGTGCCACCGCGCCGCGGCCGCCTCGCGCGCCCACCCTCGACATGCTTCGGGTGAGGCTCTGCACCGACGAAGGATGGGGCGCCCCGGAGAGCTTGCAGGTCGGGCGGTGGGCACGTACGGCGGCGGAGGCGGGGAAGACGGCGAGGCAGAGCGGGCAGCCGTGGGCTTGGAAGGCGGCGGCGCAGGCGGGCTTGGAGGGCAGGGAGGCGCCGAAGCCGAGGTGGTCGCGGAGGGCGTCGAGGGAGCGGCAGTGCTTGCCGCAGACGCCGCAGCGGGGCTCGTGGAGGGAGTGGTGCGACGTCCGCATGTGCTCCACCAGGTGCTCCATCCGGTTGAACTGACGGTAGCACGCCGCGCACCTGTGACGGCTGCATTTGCCCAAGAATTCCTCGATTGTCAGCAAGAAGAAAACGTATAGTAGTGCGTGTGATCGTGCAATGTGGCACATGTAATCACGTACGTACGTACAAGAGAAAAACATAGCAATGTAATCTTACGGACACACAAATTTTCAACTTGCCATTTCATAGAAACGCACAAAATGTGCTGAAATTTGGTGGAATAATCTGACAAATTAAAGATGAAAACATGCATTAAAAATGGCCAAGCATGGCAGAGGAGAAGATTATCGGAGCAGTGGGCATGCACCTGTGAGCATCTGAAGAGTTGTCCATTGTCGTCAGTATATATGAGTCACCTATGCAAGTGCAGAGGCGCGGTAATCGTTGTGCTTGGTTGGTTGGCGGGGGCTGTAAGAAACGGAGGGCTATTTATGTAGCTGCAAAACAAAACGGATGGCATTCGATTCCTGACAGCGTCGCCAACGGCTACCGTATACATGACCGACAAAAAACATGCTATCAACTTTCTTTTTTGCAGCATCAATGCATCATACACCATATCAGGATGCAAAGGTGGTAGCAGCTAGCATATTCATGGTTCAGGATACTAGCTAGCTAGCTACTATGCTCAGAGATAGTAGAAGAAAGAACATACACGCCAGAATATCCTCAACATACACCCACCGGTTGCTTTTGCAGAAAGAAAAAGAGATGATGAGAATAGATACTCTGGTCACAATATCCGGTTTGAAAAGGCAAGAACAGCCCACCCAATCCCGGCAGATCGATGCCGCGGACGGAAAGATTGGGTTGGGATTCCGGCCGGAGGTCGACCGAGGTGCACACACGCCCGCCGGCAGGTAGCCACTGCGGCGTCGGGCGGACGACGATCAACGTCGTCTTATATTGGCTCCGTCTTTTCGCGGTGGCGGAGAGCCGCGTAGAGCGCCGGGTGATGGGATCTGCGTGGATATCCTGGGAACATACCATCTCTAGATGAGGTTTGGGTTGGGAGATGTCCTCATCTCGTTCTCCTGGTCCTGGTTCTGGGCATCTGTTTTGCTGCCTCTGTGACTGAAAATCCATGTTGAATGGATTCCCAAAGGTTTGTGCTACAAACGGCATACTGGATGGATCTCTCCAAAGCTAAGTTTGGCATATCACAAGACCAAAAAAAAAAAAACATTCGCCTATACATACAGGTGCACGATGGAGAAAATAGCACATCTTCGAACGCTCTGATTGGCATGTGAAATTATTATTGATCCCATAATCAAACCACAATTTTACAGTCCAGCACAACAACTGGAAACTGAGCTTTATGTTATGCTTGGCAGTACAATGAACGCTCTGATTAGTATGCGAATTGTTTTTTGTTTAACGTCATTCCGTCGTAGTCTAGGTGGTTAGGATACTCGGCTCTCACCCGAGAGACCCGGGTTCAAGTCCCGGCGACGGAATTTTTCGTTTTTAATTTGCTGCATGTTTGGCCACAAAAGATGAAAAGCAAATGGACATTTTATTTGTCAAATACACGGCCGAAATTACGGAATTTTACGTTTTTAATTTGCTGTATGTTTGGCCACTAAAGATGAAAAGCAAATGAACATTTCATTTGTCATATACACTTGCTTCAAAAAAAATGCTAAATACACGGCCGAAATTAAAACAAACATCACGATGCTAATTTTATTTTTTTCCAACGGCCATTCAACTATGAATGAAATAACAATATTGCGCTGCACCAACAAAAATATGATATCAAATTCGAAATTAAACAATCAAATTAAAGCAGAAGAAAATGGCAACTTATAGCTGCACGTGACATCTGGGTGGAGAGACACCAGCGCAATCACCCACTCCCATCTCCCATCCCTACAAGATAGGGAGTGCGCCTTGGCACACATTGCCTGGTCCTTCCCGTTGGTCCAGCGTGCCAAATACGGTGCTTAATTGCTCAGTAAATCATCACATAGATCCTTGATTGCAAGTCATGTATTTGAATATAATTAAGCTTACCAAACACAAACTTGTGTAAGAAATCTGAATAGGGCTATCAGGCTAAGTTTATTGATATGTTATTTCATCACAGAACATAAAGAGCCTGAATAGGGCTATTAGGCTAAGTTAATTGATACATCAATTGAACTCTTCCTCAAAATAATGTATGAAGTTAATAACATGCGCATCATCCAAGCTATCTATTTTCCAGATTGTTTAGGATATTTTGTTAGCAAAAAGTATGTGAATAATAAAGAAAAGGGTATGATATATCAATGAAGAGCATATCAGCACATTGAGGAAGAAAAGAACGCTTCTCAGTTCATGTAGATCAGGTATGAGCCATGAACGTGGGGCACCACACATGTGTAAGATACAAAAATGAATGGAACAGTTAATTTCTTATTAACTTTCTACTGACGTAAGCTTGATCAAATTTTCAATGAGTCTAATATGTCATATAAATATGTACGATGATTTACATGCAGACGACAAAGGATGGCACCGAAGATTTTATCCAAATTTTGAAGTTTTGATACAACGGCATAAACTCAATGTAAGTAGCTTCAGCAAGGTTGTATGCTCGAGGTGAACACCTTTTAAGAGTTGATGGGTAAGAGAGACTACAATTTTGGAGACCCGAAGAAGTTTTAGACAACATAATCCTCAATCCGATTTCATTGTGGGTCACTGATGGGTTCATAATAGTAGATTCAGGAGAAAGCTACAACAGAAAATAAAGATATTGTTAAAAAAAATGCTCAAAGGTTTGGGAAGAGATACGATAATACAAATACATGATCTGTAAACTTCAGAACCATATAGCAAATGGGCATGTTTCAGAAAAATGACCAAGGTTCCCTAATCATTGTTTTGTCAGGGACTAATGGTCGTATACAACTTCCACAAGAAGAATCCCATATGTAAAAACCTACCTTTGGTGAAAAAGCTATAAACTATCTAATGAGCCAAAATGAAGCTTTGAACAATATGTATAACAATTTTTCCTACTACAATGTGATGTAGCTTTGAAACTGTAGATACCCTCCATCTAAGGCTTCCCCAACAATAAAGCAATACTTTATACCTATAAATCCATGAATGGAGAAACAATAGGCCAACAGACACATCTTCGACCAGCCAAGATAAAGCACGCACAACTGTAGGCAGCAACACATAGGTCTGCAAATTAGTAGCGGCCGGGAAGCATAAAAACAGACAAAGGAAGAGCAAAGGTGGAAACTGACCAGAAGAAGGAAAAGAAAAACATAAAGTGTTAAAATGAAACATAGAGCAGTAATGCAACCCAAAAGGCAGCAAGAAGCTTTAAAACGAAACATAGAGCAGCATGAGCACAAATCATAGAAAATTTGGGTCATCTTAAGATTAAGAACCAACTGTGCTTTCTCAGTTCAGATCAAAAAGAAAGAACCACTATTATTGATTAGTTATTTCTAATTAGGGAAAACACCAAACCACCTGCCGACGCAATGCCGTCCCCGCCTCCTGTCAATGCCACTTCGTCATCACTGAAGGCCGCTGACGTCGGGCCGTCCCTGACTCCTGCCGACTCCCCTCGGCCACTATCGCATCTAGGGGGTCCTCGTTCTGCGCTCGGCGATGAGGTGCTGGTGAGCTCCTATGGAGATGATGATGTAGGTTGGGAAAGAGTGCAGTCACGGTGTAGTCTGCGACGCCCGACATTTTCACCTTCAACATTCAAACATCGTTGAAGACCTCCTGCTTGGCTCGGAGGTCGCTGCTTTCGCTGCCTTGCCAAAGGGCACCAGGCTGTGGACTGTCGCGTTCCCATTAAGTGCAACAACTGCTTCCACTCTGGTCATCGTGCTCATGATTGCCACAAATTCTGTTCTCCCACAACAACGGCTACACAAGTCAATCAGGCTCCCCTCCAGCAAAGATCAGCCCGTGCCACGACATCTGGGTGACAAATGCGTCACAAACTCGGGGTTGCAGTCTCTTCTTGCATCATTTCACGTATGAACCAAATTCTCATTGAATTTGATTTTTCCATTCAAAGGGGGTCGTACAAGGTCGGAAGTACCCCCCTGTGAATACTCCGCTACTATGAAAAGTTCTTAATGTTAGTTGAGCCCCTGGCTCCCTAATTGATTGACCCGCGATAATACCTACGGCTTCTCCCAATTCGACCAAATCATAATGAGTAGGACACCGGCCATAGCATAATTGACAGATCCAAAAAGTGCTTCGGCAAGTAAAGGGCCCATATTAATTATCATGAGATCTTTTCTTGTAAGCGGTACACTCATATCCTTTCTTCCTTAATTCATTATTCCATGAAAATGGATTATTCCATGAATTCCTCAAAGTGGGGCTCATCAGAATGAAAAATCTAAGACTACTAAAAAAATAATATGAGGCTTCTCGTAATTTGATTGATTTATTTCTCTCTTTTCTACAAGCAGAGGAAGAGGGCACTAGTTTCAAAGAAAATAAAAACAGGTTTACTCCACCCCTTTTACATTATTTTATCCTTACCAACTGGATCTTGTTGCACCGGGTAACAAACATTTATAAACTATTTCTCGAAGTACGTGTCCGGATAGCCCATAATGTCGATAGTTAGTTCTAGGTCTTCCGGTCAAAAAACAACATCGATGAAGGCATGTAGGTGCACTATTACACTGTAGGGATTACTTATATGCTTTCAACAGCTATCCTCTCCGCACTTGGCTACCCAGCGTTTACCGTAGGCACAATAACTGGTACACCAAAGGTGCGTCCTTCCCGGTCCTCTTGTACTAGAGAAAGGTCCTCCCAGTGCTCTAAAGCCCACACCGTATGCCAGCGTCCGTGCATGATCAGGTCGACGGAGGAAGGGCTTTGGCTCGCTGCTGCTTCCTCCAGCATCCAACGAGAGTCGAGGTCGTCTTTCGCTCCGGCCGACAAACCACGTCCGCCGGTCATGGTAGCCGCCGCGACGGGAAACCCTAGCGGACAAGCAACGCGCCCGCAATCGCCTGGGCTCTCTCCGCTCCCCCTTTCCTCTTTTGTCTCCGTGCAGAAGTGGAACAAAGCGACGCGGCCGATGGGGAACGACTGAACGAGCTAGGGATTTGATGGTGGGAGGGGGAGAGGGGGAAGAGGGATAGGGGGAGGGTGTAATTACAAAAATCGCATTCCAGCTGTGCAAATACGTACGTTTCGGGCGCAAGTGACCGTATGTTGAGCAAACAACGTTAGCATAAGGACCGTAATTTGCAGTTGCCAGAATACAATACAGTGACCAAAGTGATTTTATACGGATAGTACAGGTACTCACTGTGGGTGTATTTTACTCGACAGAGATAGGCAAAGAAGCTGAAACGGGAGCCATATTACACGCAAAGGTTCGGTTTTGCAGCATAGTTCTTCTTGTTTCGGGGTTATTGCTACTTGCATGCCCTTATTATTATGCCTCAAAAGTGGAAGTAATTTGCTAACCAGTTGTTCCCATTAATGTCTTGTGCTTGCTTTCCTAGCTAACAAAATGTATGGATGAAAGCAAAACAATAATGTCTTGTTCTTACGCTCAAACTCTGGTGACTTGGCGTAGCAATAGGTTAGACGGCATGCTGGATGCATACGGGTTGCCGCAATGACCTGCCAGAAATTAAGCAGGCAAATGCTGACCACCACCACATGACCCGCCTAGACCACATGGCCATCAGCATATATAATTGCAATGTTAACCTGCATGCATATGGCACCTTTGCATGGCCTCCACTCCAGTTAAAATGATCAAGGTTCCTTTACCATGCTATCTTGGTGTCTCTCCCTTGCTTGCCTTGTATCTTGCTGTGGGACGACACATTCTGAAATGTTAGCTATGCTAGTATTTGTGCAGTTCAAGTATCAGTTCTCTTCTGTTCTAGATAAAAAAAAAGAGTATCAGTTTCAGTTAAATTTACCCATAAGATGCTGGTTTTGAGTTGGGGATCGGTGCGCTCTTTGAACGGAAATCAAATGCCATTGTTATTCATTTTAGAAAATTGATGATTACGTTTACAGATTGTTGTACTACAATTCTAATTCTTCAACCGAGTTTCAAATACTTCTTCCAGCTCTGGATGTTTATCTTGTTGATTCAGCATTGCCATTCCATCCCTCCTAATCAGTTTCTTGTCCTGCAATCCTTTTCGCTCTACTTCATATCTTGACAAATGTCTCCAGAGTATGCCTAACAGTACAATCAAATAACCAGTAATTATTATCCTTTGCATCAGGCATAATAATACGTATGTCGCGTAACCACCGTGCATGGAGAGCTGTGAAGATATATTGTCATCATGAACACCACTAGCCAACACAAGCAAAATCATCATTCCCATGCTTCAGGTGGTCTTATTCTGAAGGCTGGCTGAACTGTGTGAAGCAGAACCCCATTCTAACACGCCAATCCAGAGGCCTTCATAACTTGACATCATTAAGGACTAAGGAGGCTAAAGCAATAGAGCATACCCAAGGATTAGCACGGTAATTTAATAGTGAGTGAGGGCTTGCATGTGTCAGCAAACCCATGAAGAAGATACTTTGGTAAGAAACAATGCATGCAGATGTTATGTTTTGAAATTTTAAACTGGCATCATTATCCAACCATACATGCATGCAGCAACACCTGTGGTCATAATGCATTTGCGAAATGTGCCCCGGATCAATCTCACACCACACCAGCTGATAACTTCAGTTTACACACGACTGAAAAAATGACAATGACTACTTACTGCATGACGCCATGTAATCAGACAATCACCTGATGGGAACAAATAAGGGGCGTCATGCACCTGAGGTAAATTCACTTGTTTCCTCGAGTAAAACCAGACTACTGACTGTACTCTATTTAATCAGACAAGAAAGCAGGTAGTAGCAGTACAATACAAGTCCATAAAATCAGTAATACACACCTGCTGTTACCTGCTTTCTTGTCTGATTAAATAGGGTGTGTATTACTGTAGCAGTTGTGTGCCCTATATGGCTTCAGTTTACAGATAACTAAGGAAGAAAAATTGTATTGCATGATGAAAACAAATAAGCAAGTGTGTCATGCATGCACCTGAAGAAGATTCACTTGCTTCGTCAAGTAAAACCAGATTGTCTCTGTTTAATCAGACTGCATAAACTGAAAAAGAAAAATGCTACTGCATAAACAGTTTCTTCAAGCAAATGTGTCATGCCAGCAGGTAGAAGTCTCATGCTATGCTACCATAATAATACAAGTCAGCAACCACAAGTATAGTAATTAATCACAGAACAGACCATAGCAGATTAATCAACACAGAAATGCTTTCAAACAGCATATTAAAAGTCACAGTCGATACACAACCAAACAAACAGTTGCCTGGTGCATCAGTCATAGTTGGACAGGTTATATATATAGCTAATCCGATGCAGATGCATAGCATAAGGCATAGTTGGACACCTTACATATATAACTAAACACGATGCAGAAATACTACTATAGGATTAGGAACTTCAACAAACTAATACCAAGCAGTTCTTAAAAGATTCGTTCCATGTAAGGCTCTCCATTCAGCCCCACTTGTGTGAACGCAACCTCTGGTTCGTCCCTTTGAAAATCCCTGTCAACACCCGCAAGCATCTCCATGTCCGAAACAAGACGGGACCAAGCAACAGAGATCTCCACCTCGGCACCGAGGAGGCAACACCGACCACGGTCTATGTTGCATTCTTGGGCTTCGAAGCAGACCTGAGCTTTTGCAGGGAGAACGCCGGGTGGTGCATAGGCCTGTATTTCAACTTCCAGCTGTCCGCTTGGTTGTACAGAAACAACTTGCCTTGACAGATAAAGGTATCCCTCTGAATCCGCAGGTCTTCTTCCATCTTTTGAATCAAGCAGCAAGATTTCCCCAGACGAAGGCTGAGCAACATACTTGATTTCACCATCACTGTCCTCCATAAGTTCCCGTGATGCCGGGGAGCAAGCAACCCGAACACCATGTCCAAAAGGCCACGCCCCATTGTCTTTGACGACACGTACGCCAATGATGGTGGCCTGGACCGAACCTAGAAATCGCTCCAAGCGTAACTCCATCGCGCAGAAGCAGTTCTGAAAGCAGATGGTGGATACACCAATACGGCATCGGATTTGGCGGTATGTATCTGTGATCAACGGCCTGTCCTGAGACTTGACGCTGCCTTTCACCATAAGCTGGACCTCATAATTAACATAGTCCTCGTACAAAACAGCGCGAGATGGGCCGATCAGGCGCAGATAAGGATCCTGCGTGCACAAGCATCATCATGTATATCAGCCACCGCATTAATTAATAATCAACAAGGGAGGACGCAGGCAGGCAGGCAAGAAGATCCCCAAAAGAAAATGGAGAGCAAATTAATACACCAGCAACCGTACATTTTGAGTAAGTTTTTGGGAGTTGCTCCTATCGCAAAAGAAGATAAGGTTGCGGTTGTAGTCCACGCCATCACGGGCAGCGACCACACCATACACGGACAATGGAAACTTGAAGCCGCCTTTCACCTCTGTAAGCTTGACAGAGAAGATCTGCACGGCAGGTTCTATGCCAGCGCCCCATGGGATGCGCCCAGGTGCCAAGTGTGTAAACTGCATGGAACTCACTGTCGCTGCACCCAAGTAAATCAGATGTCAGAAATCTAACATGAACCGAGTAAATCCCCTATTCCCTTGTTAAGGAAGGACAACCGTCGAAGGTAAACTAGTTAAATTAAACAAGAGTGAGAAAACAAAGCCACATGGTTAATTACTACTCACTCTTGTTAACGAAGTGGCCGCTGCGTCGGCTAAATGCAGCCTCCCAGTCACGACGGAAGGACTCAAACATGAGCTTCTCGGTAGACATCACCCTCTTCTCCTTGGCTAATTGTGCGTCCGATTTGCCTCTGTCTACCTCATCATCGTCAACACAATCAGTGTCAGCTCCATCAAGGACTTCATTGTTTATGGACGCTTTTGCCATTGTGTTGGTGGGAATGGGATCAGGTTTCTCTGATACATCGGTATCTTGGGCATCTGCCTCCGCATCAATCTCCGGAATTGGTGTGGAGCCGGTGATCCTCTGGACCCCATCCTCCTCCATGGCTGGCTTGCCACACTCCATCTCATCCTCTTCCTCGTCGTCACCAGAACCATCAGCACCATCAGAGTCAATTGCAAGAAACCACCACATTTGCGGCTAGGTTTGCAGAAAACTACCAACTCGTTAATCCGTTGCAGAAAACACCGAAAAATTTGTTAAGTCGTTGCAAAAAGCACTGATCTGGTGATTTGGCCCATTTAATCACTTTCTTACAAGTGGGGCCAGATTGTAAGGAATTGGCTTAGCAAAAAAAAATAACACACAGCCCCCTAGATCTAAAAAATAAAAGCAATCAGACCCCCCTTCCCCTCCCCATGGAACATCGCCGCCGCCGCCGTGTTGTGCCATCGGTCCGGCACGGTGGCGCCTAGGCGGGATGCCGTACCCTGGCCCTGCCGTCCGCCCGGCACGGTGCCGCCCTCGTCGGCGACGGAGAGGGCTACGGCCATGGGGAGGACAAGGAAGCGGCCAGAGCCCATGGCTGCACCGCGAACCGCCGCATCCATAGCGCGCGGGCCGTGATGGCGACGCCCTCCGGCAGCCAGACGTGGCCGGGGCAGAGCTGGGACGGCGGCCAGAAGTTCTCCGGGCGGCAATGGCAGCCGTGGACAAGGAAGAGGATCCCCCTGGCCGGCGCCGTGAGAAGATCCCAGATGACGCACGCCCCCTCGATTGACTCCACCGTTGGGATGATGTGCGGGAGGAGGGAGGCGCCTCGCCCGTTGTCTTCTGTTCGGCCGGCCGCAGGGCCGAGGCCGTCACGGCTGCACTCATGGCTGCCACAGGAGGCGTTCTGCAGGTGGCGAGCGGAGGCGGCTGCGGCTCGCACTCCGGGCGTTGTTCACCGTGTGCTCTGCCAACGGCTCAGACGACGACGACCACTTCGCCCCCGCAGGCAACGACGACGACAACGGCGCTAGGGCGCCGCCGTGTCAGCCGAGCTCACGCTGCTTCGACAGTAGGGATTGTCCGCGATGGTGTGTGCGTGGGGCAGGATGAGGGGGGAGGACGCTCCTCTGCCGTGCGCTACGTGCCGTTGGGCCACTGACATGTGGGCCAGGTTCCCAAAAGGCCCACATGTCAGTGACAGAACGGTAGGCTGCCGTACGTCAGAGGATCCTCATCCGATGAGGGGTTGATTGCTTTTGTTTTTTTAGATCTAGGGGGTGTGTGTTATTTTTTGCCAAGTCAACTCCTTACAATCTGGCCCCACTTGTAAGAAAATGATTAAACGGGCCAAATCATCCGATCAGTGTTTTTTGCAACGACTTAACAAAAAAATTCGGTGTTTTCTGCAACGGATTAACGAGTTGGTGGTTTTCTGCAAACCTAGCCGCAAATGTGGTGGTTTCTTCTTTCTTGCAATTGACTCACACCATCATCATCATCGTCTGAAATTGGATCTGCTCCTAGTGTCGAACTCAGATCACTGAGACCATCCATATGCTTCCCCATCCGCTTGCGTAACACCTTGATACGATTGTCGAGAAAACCAAGCCCCTTCTGCGTGCCCAGACTACGGTAGGAGTTAGAAGAATCGAACCTCTTCTTCTTCTTCATCAGCGTATTGCGGAGGTCCGTGAAGAACTCGAGCTCATCAGCAAGGCCAGCTCGATTCCTCTTGCGACGAGGTTGATTCCGCTGCACGGCCTCCTCTTCCATCTGCACCTCCAACTCACGAGTCCCGAGGCGTTCGCGCCTCCTATTTTTCCGGGCTGCCACCCGCCATCGCTCGCCTTTTTGTGGTTCCCTCGCCGCCGGCCGCACCCCGCCGCCGCCGCCGCCTGGGTTTTCACGAAAGAGGGATTCCGTTTTTCTTGAGCGATTCTAGGGGAACTTTTCGTTTCTCTCTCAGCCGGCCCGGCCCGCCCCGGACAAATAGATCGAGAATGACAAACTGGTTGTTATTAGTACTCTATAGGCCCGTAAGGGTTTCTTTTTCCTCTCTTTTTTTAAAATTTTTTTGCAGCCTTAAATAAATGGAAATGATAAATTCCGAACTTTTGATGGAAAAAAAGTTTTCAATGGCAAATTTAGTGACACAAGGATGACAAATTTAGTTGCAAAAAATACAGATTCCGAACGTTCGGGATTTATCTAGGTCCTAAATAAATGGCTCGCCTAGGCCTCAACCACTGATTTCAGCCTTCCGATTTGTTCCTCCCAGCCATTGGATAGTCAACGCACACACGTCGTTCTTTTTCGAATCGCGTCAATCAGCCCCCTGCTTTGATCTCATCTAGCAGTAGCAAAGGCAACAACATGCATTCGCTGCAAGCATCACGACAACTATCGGCAAGCGCTACATCACAACACCAGGAGCAGCCGCCTAGCGCTTCATCACAGCACCGGGATGCCGCCAGTGAGCGCTCCATTGCAGTATCGAGCATTCCATCGCATCTCCGAGAGCCGTTGCCGAGTACTGCATCGCAGCACCTGGAGCCGCCGACGAGCTACCGCTCCATTGCAACACTAGGAGTCGTCGGCAAGCGATCCATTGCAGCACTTCCAGCGCCCATCGTTGCCCGTGCAGCACTAGGAACCGACAATGACCCCCGTTCTAGCACCCGCACTAAAACAACAACGGTGAGCGGTCGTCGCCCTTTTGTTTTTGCATCAGCGGCTCCAAAGAATGGTGGTTCCTCCAGATGGTGCACACAAACAGGAACAAAAGCATGTAGTCGTGGTGGTCGCCGACTTACTGACATTGACCCTGATCTAAAGGAAGGGGGGCATGTGAAATGAGAGAGGATTTGCAAGATGGGAGAAAATATGAGGCAAGGAAGACGAAGGATAGGGAGGAAATGTGTGGTTGTGAGCCCTCCACTAATGGAGAGATCACACGCGCAATTAGTTGGGGATCTAGCCACGTACGCTCTCAGGTGCAACTTTTTTTTCCGGGTCGGTTTACTTGAGCCATGGCTACTAGATATTTGATCTAACCTCTTTTTTTTAGAAAATCAGGAGAGGAGGAAAATCCCACCCACGGTTCCATTGCAAGAATGAAACCAGAGAGCCGATACAACCATCCAAGCATGTCACAAGTCACAAATTAAGGCTAAAAGAAGAGAAGAACTCGGAAAGCTAGAAGAAATCCTCATGAATTTGCATCAAAGAATAAATGGTGTTGTCTTCATTACAGGTACAAAAAAGGCATTCTTCACCCTTATCTATATGCCTTTTGAGTAAGTTGGTTTTAGTCACTAATTTGTTGTGGCCAAAAAAGGAAGATGTGTATCCTGGGTTGTACACACAACTTCCAAACAGCAAGGTTAACACCTCTGAAATTAATAACAAAATAAAGAGAGCTCGTGGAATAGACACCATTATTCTCCAGTTGACAGATCAAGGCATCAGAATCACCAGAGAAATTAATGTCTTTGGCTATTTCCGCCAGCTCGTACCACTTCTCCATCATCCAAGGAGTAAAGGACCTCCTAAAGGTAATTTTAAGGGTGTCACCATCCCGAATAGAATGGATGGTAGCATTTTTTCAACAACAATGAGGTAAAGATCCAAGGATTGTACAACAAGGGGAGTTCTACCAATCCAAGTGTTTTCCCAAAACCTAGCTTTTTCCCCATCTCTCACCACCCATCTGTAGCCAAATTTAATGGCATTGATAGCAGAAGTGACCCCTTTCTAGAAGGTAGAAGCATTGGTGGAGGAGCTCATAAAAATGTTGGGGGAATTGGTAGAATACTTGCTATCAATAACTTGCTTCCAAAGCCTCCCCTCTCCATGAATATATCTCTTGAGCCAGGATCCCAGGAGACACATGTTCACATCTTTAAGATTTGGGATTCCTAAGGGCATCTCCAGCCGCGCCCCCAGGAAGGCCTCCCCAGGCGATTTTTTCACGCCGGCGCCGAAAAAACGGCCCAGTCGCACCCCCAGGAGCCCGTTTTTCGCCTGCTTGGGTCGAAAACAGCGCCGGCGGACCCAGGCTGAACCCGGCGCGCTGGGGGGCTCCCGGGGCGAACTGTTTTGGCGCGAAAAAGATGCGGGCCAGCCGCGTCAGCGACTCAGCGCCTCGTCTTCCCCCAACGGCCTCGGTTCCCGCGGGGAATCAATGGCAAGGCTGCCGCCGGTCAGCCTTGCCATTGATTCCTCATGGGCGGTGCGTCACGGGACGGCGCGCGGACGCCTCCCCTTCCTCGCACGCGTACACACGGGCGCGGCCCGACTATAAAAGCCGGCAGCCTCCACTTGCCTGTGCCCACACCAGCCCCGCCCCTCGCCGCCGTCCAGCCCCTCCCTCTCCCTGCCTCTCCCGAGCGCCGCCACCCAGCCCCTCCCTCTACCTCTCCCGAGCCCGCCCAGCGCCGCCGTCGCCATGGCGGAACGCTTCCCCGGAGACAAGGCGGCGGCCAACGGCTTCGGCCGCCATTCGCTCCGCGAACAGGAGTCCTGGCTCCTGTTCCAGGCGAACATCCCGGCGCCGCCGGACATGCGCGCCGGGCCAATGGGGTGGAGGCTCAGCGCCGGGGGAGTTCCCATTCCCCCGTTGCCCGACGTCGTGGCGAAGCCGAACTACTTCGCCGAGGAGGTCGAGATCGCCCAACTCTTCCTCCCCCAGTACGCCGCCGACAACCACGCGGCCTGGACGGCGTATTTCGGCGCGCCGGTGGTCGGCGGCCGACAGAACAGCGAGGGGCGCCACCTCTGGTGGGGCGTCCCCGGCCGCACGCTCGAGGGCGTGCTCACGTACCTCGAGGGCGGCAAAGACCCGCCGTTGGCGTACCCCCCGACGAGGGTGGCCGCCCCGGCGTAGCACCGACGCGTCGGGCCATGCGCGCCAAGGAGGTTCTGCGCCTCCTCTTCTTCCTCCTCATCGCGTTCTTCTTCACACTCCTCCGGTTCTCCGGCGCTGCTCGGCGTCAAGGCCGAGCCCGCGGCGGAGACGCCGCTCGGCCGGCGCACTCGCAGCGCCGGCATCGTCATCAACGAGGGCGGCCAGCGCGCCTCCTCCTCGTCGGTTCCTCCGCGCTTCGTCAAGCCAAAGACGGAGCCGGGGCTGGCGCCGGTGAAGGCGGAGTTCGACGACGACGACGCGGCCCTCGAATGGGCGCGCCAGGACTCCATTGCGATGGAGAAGGCGCGCCAGGAGAAGGAGAAGGAGCGCCAGTGCGCCGCCCTACGCCGCTTCGAGGAGCGCCGACGCGGCCGCGAGGAAGGCGGGGTCGTCGTCTTATGCGACAGCGACGACGACGACGACGCGCCGCCGCCTGTTCGCCATGGTGACGCCGTGCAGGGGTCCAGCAGGGGCACCTGCGTCAAGGAGGAGAAGGCCGACGACGACGATGGCGACGACGGCGACGACGACTTCAGCCCCTTTCTTTTTTTAGATTAGGTTAATGTAATGTTTGGACGAATTTCGCCGAAATTTGCCATGTTTGGCCAAAATTTAACTAGTTTTTATCATAACTTCGCCGAACGTTCTTTTTTTTTGTTTTTTAATACGCGCCTGGGGGCGGCCCTGGTGGCCGACGGCTGGGGACCGACTCGCCCCCAGGGCCATTTTTTGCGCCGGCTCACCCCCAGGCGGCGCTTTTAGACGCCTCCTGGGGGGCCAATGGCTGGAGATGCCCTAACCCCCTCCCCCCCCTCCCCGCAACTTTTTTCCATACAAATCATCTACCGATTAGCTAGGTGAAGCTTCTTGTGTCCCTCGAAACCACTCCATAGGCAATGTGCCATTTGAGTGTTAATGAGGTCTAGAGCCCTGATATGTCTCTGTCGTATTTATATTTGTTGATTGTTTCGTGCCATTATTTTACAACTTTTACATAATTTTGACAACAACTTAAATGCTTTTTTGGGACTAACATATTGATTTAGTGCCCAGTGCCAGTTCTTGTTTGTTACATTTTTTGTTTCGCAGCAAATCCATATCAAACGAAGTCCAAACGCGATAAAATTTTACGGAGATTTATTTTAGAATATATGCAATTTTTTTGGAACAAAAGAATCAACGTGAGACGATACTCGAGGAGCCCACAAGCTCAGATGGCGCGCCCCCTATCCTGGGCGCACCTAGAAGAATTGTGGCTTCCCTGTAAGTCGGTTGGGGGTTTCCTTCTGCCGTAAGAAAGATAGTATCCGGATAAAAATCCTCTCAAAATTTCAGCCCAATCAAAGTTACGAATCTTTGGGAATATAAGAAACGGTTTTCAAAAAAGAACACAGAGAGAGATCCAATCTCGGAGGGGCTCCTGCACTTTGGGAGCCATGGCGGCTATGGACCAGAGGGGAAACTCTCCTCCCATCTAGGCTAGGAGGGAGGCCAAGCAAGAAGAAGAAGGAGGGGGGCTCTCTCGCCCTCTCTTCCGGTGGCGCCGGAGTGCCGTCACGAGAACCATCATGACGGCGATCTACACCAACAACTTCGCCCCCGTCATCACCAACTCTCTCCCCCTCTATACAGCGGTGTGACACCTCTTCTTCGCGTTGTAATCTCTACTCGAACATCGTGCTTAATGTTATATGTTATTATCCAATGATGTGTGGCAATCCTATAATGTTTGAGTAGATTTTTTTGTCGTATGGTATGATTGATATAAGTTGTATGTTAAATTGGTGTTATCCTATGGTTCCCTCGGTCTCGCGCAAGCGTGTGGGATTATCGTTGTACGGTTTTGTAATACATTCATCATTCACTTATAGTGCGTAGCGAGAGTGACAGAAGCTTATACTCGAGTAAGGGGATTGTTGCGTATGAGAGTAAAGAGGACTTGTTGCTTAATGTTATGGCCGGGTTTTATCTTAATAATATTTAGTAGTTGCGGATGCTTGCTAGAATTCCAATTATAAGTGCATATGATCCAAGTACGGAAAGTGTGTTAGGGTATGCATCTCCCTCATTGCATATGATAAGTATCTATTGTGTTATATTCAATTGTCCATGGACAATCTTTCTCTTTGTGTTACAAAAAGCTCTCTACTAAACAACTAACTTTTATATCCTGCAAAGTACTCCTAATTTTCTTCTTGCAATGTAATTCTAGTTTTATCCCCGCAAAATAGTTTCATCCTTGTTCTAGGTAAAACGAACATTAAGTGTGCGTAGAGTTGTATCGGCGGTCGATAGAACTTGAAGAAAATAGTAATTCTACTTTTAGCTCCTCATTGGGTTCGACACTCATACTTATCAAGAAAGGCTATAATTGATACCTTATACTTGTGGGTTATCAAGACCTTTTTCTGGCGCCGTTGCCAGGAAGCAGTAGCGTGGGGTGAATATTCTCGTGTGCGCTTGTTGGCTTTATCTCTAAGTAGTTTTTATTTTGTGCTCTTGTTTTCTATCTTTAGTTATGGGCAGGAAACGTAAAATACCCAAAAAAATGTACTTGTTAACCTAATGGTTGTAGAACTATCCAAAATCTATCATACCGTTGAAGCTTTCTATTTGGATCATCTTCGATCCCTTTGTGCTCCTATTGAAAACCTAACTAGTTTAGTTGAGGGAAAATCATTAGATGAACATGTTTATTTTGTGCGACCCCGCGTGTCTCAAAAAAGAAAACTCTTAAGTTATCAAATTAATTGTTTGCAATGCTATGCTTGGAATTTATGCGAAATATATGATTTTACTTGTAGTTATGAAGACCCTAAAAAACACCTTTCCTATCAATGTGAGTTTAATGATAATGAAATATTATCTTCTTATGCCAAGGATGTTTATAGTTACTATGATATTGAACAAATTGAAGAATTTGTTTATTTTAAGGGTGCCTATGAAATTGCTTCTTTGACTGAATCCAATAGCTGTTCTTTGCGAACTACTCCATGATTATTCCAAGCTGTGGGATTGTTCATTTCATATCTATCAGTTTCATGTCGAGATCCCTTTCCTTGATGCCCTTTTGGAAGATCTAAAGGAGTTTAGTCCATTTGCTTGTACCTTGTCTGAGCTAAATATGGGAGCTATATGAGGCCAAATATGCAAGTGCTGGCTTGGTCTTCCAAAGAGGCGATGTCAAGATAACATTGGAGTCTTTGATAGGCGGTGAACTTCTGCTTCTCAATCACAATTACATGTTCTGCACAAGGATTCTGATGAGACAAGCAGGTTATGATGGTGAATGGTTTGAACACCTTCTCTAGTAAAGCCAGTGGCTAAAACTGATGTAAAGGACCCAATTTTGGTACTAGCAATTCTAGCTGACTTTGGTACCGCTGTTTAATGCAGTCTGTGGTTCAGACTTTGTGTACTGAACTATTTCACAAGGCTCTGAAGCAAGCCTATATGAACCCCTGAACTTCAGGTTGCTCCATCAACTGTTGTTGATTGACATTTTGTGTGTGTAAGCTCTGAAGGAAGCCTATACTGAACCATTTCTTCTAGTTCTTTTGCTTTTTAACTCTAATGCTTCTGCTTGGCTGTCCTTTGGATTCAGTTGGTCATATTGAGTGTTGTTCGAGGATCAAATCATTAAACATTTGGATTTGTGGAAAACTCATGGGCTAGGACTAGAACAAGTTTTTCTTGTTGTTGGGATTGTTTTGTTTCTCAGCTTTTGGAACCAGTTCTCGCTGTTTGATTGGCAAAAAAAAAAAAGTTATCGCTGTTTAATAGCTATTTTTGCACGATATCTGAGGACAGAGACCTGGTAAAGAAAATAATGAATTGGAAGGACAAAGTAAAGTCTCGCTGGACATGCTGTCGGCTTGAAACAGAAACATTTGATTTCTCTTTTGTTCGCGTGTATGAAGCATAACTTTCTTCATCAGTTTTATTATCTTTGGGGTTTACTACAATGCAGCATTGACTTTCACGTTGCATGTTCTGCAGTACTAGTAGATGTGGCTGCATCTGTGGTTGGTACTGTCTGGCTATGTTATTTTTGTTCAGTTAAGTATGAGTTCATTTTTCTCTCCAAACAGAAAGTTTCGGTTCAGTTTACTCACAAGATGGTAAATGCATGGTTTCTCATGAAGTGTGTTGGAAAATCATGATTTTTGGATTCTATTTCCACATGGATTTTCAGTCACAGAGGCAGCAAAACAGATGCCCAGGACCAGGACCCGGAGAATGAGATGAAGACATCTCCCAACCCAAAAGCTCATCTAGAGATGGTATGTTCTCAGGATATCCACGCAGATCCCATCGCTTGGCGCTCCGCGCGGCTGTCCGCCACCGCCAAAAGACGGAGCCAACTTAAGGCGACGACGATGATCGTCCGCCCGATGCCGCCGGGCGTGTGCACGTCGGCCGATCTCCGGCCGGAATCCCAATCCAATCTCATCTTTCTATCCATCCGGTTGTTCTTGCTTTTTCAAACCGGACAATCGTGTCTATGTTATTTCTTCCTGCTCTCAACAACATGCAATCGCATCTCCCGAACATTGCATGAATATGCTACTTACATCATAATATGGTTGATGCCGCAAAGAAGCAACTCTCCATTGGCGCCGCTGTCAGGAATCGATGTGTACTTAAATAGCCGTCGGTTTCTTACAATCCAACCAACCAAGCAGAACGACTACCGTTTGCTGCGTCTCTGCACTTGCTTGCTAGCTTAGGTGACTCACTGTCGGCCATGGACAGCTCTTCAGATGCTCACAGGTGCACTCCCTTGGCCACTGCTCCATATTCTCCTCTGGCCATTTTTCAGTGCATGCAAACTTTGTCAGATCATGCCACCAATTTTCTACACGCACATTTTGTGCCTTCCTACACGCACATTTTAAATGATGAGATTGAACCTGGCGTCCTTGAGATTGCACATTTCCACTGTTTCGTTTTCTCTTGTACGTACGGTATCTATACGTTTTCTCAACACACGTACAACAAATATACGTTTTCAGTACACGACCACACGTACAACACATATACGTTTTCTTCTTGCTGATGAGGAGTTCTTGGGTGTGTACGTACGTGCGTGCAGCCGTCACCGGTGCGCGGCGTGCTACCGCCAGTTCAACCGGATGGAGCACCTGGTGGAGCACATGCGGACGTCGCACCACTCCCTCCACGAGCCCCGCTGCGGCGTCTGCGGCAAGCACTGCCGCTCCCTCGACGCCCTCCGCGACCACCTCGGCTTTGGCGCCTCCCTGCCCTCCAAGCCCGCCTGTTCCGCCGCCTTCCAAGCCCACGGCTGCCCGCTCTGCCTCGCCGTCTTCCCCGCCTCCGCCGCCGTACGTGCCCACCGCCCGACCTGCAAGCTCTCCGGGGCGCCCCATCCTTCGTCGGTGCAGAGCCTCACCCGAAGCATGTCGAGGGTGGGCGCGCGAGGCGGCCGCGGCGCGGTGGCACTCGGGTGCAAGATGGTGGGCGGCGGGAGCGACGGCACGCTGGACGTGTGTGCGCGCGTCTGCGTCGTCGACGAGCACGAGACCATCCTCTACGAGAGCTTCGTGAAGCCGCTCATCCCGGTGACGCACTACCGGTACGAGACCACGGGCATCCGGCCCGAGCACCTCCGCGACGCGCCCACGGTGAAGCAGGCGATGAGGCGGGTGCAGGACATCCTCCTCAACGGCGAGGAGTCCTACTCCTACTCCTCCCGCGGCGCCGCCCGGCTCCTCGTGGGCCACGGGCTGGAGCACGACCTCGACGCGCTGGGCATGGACTACCCGGTGCACCTCAAGCGGGACACGGCCGCGTACCCGCCGCTGATGAAGACCAGCGCCAGGCTCATGAGCAACTCGCTCCGGTATCTCACGCGGAGCTGCCTGGGGTATGACATACAGCCCGGCGGACACCATCACCCTTACGACGACTGCGTGGCCGCCATGCGCCTGTACAAGAGGATACGCGCCATGAGCCACCTGCACCTGCACGGCTGGCCCAAGGACGACGATGATGAGTCCACGGCCAAGGCATTCCCGGCGTGGAGGCAGCGAGAGCTGGAGCGCATGTCGCCGGAGGAGCTCCTCGCGATGTCCAAGCCCGACTACCGATGTTGGTGCCTCGACGACGATCGGCGATGCTGATGTACGGCAGCCTGCTCCCTTCGGAATTCGAATCTTGGCGCTTTTACTTGATGGTGACGATGAAAATATAAGAGAAAATAAAAGGATGGATAGTTGCCGTACTTTACAATCGACGTGGTGGTCCAATAAATCACAGTTTTGTTTTGTTGGAAAGTAAGCTGCCTGAATTTCAAATTCTGGTCATTCAATTTTTTGCGGAAAAACTTCCAATCTATTCATCTTTAATCATGGCAGTACAACGAACACCAGAAATAAAAATTACAACCAGATCCGTAGACCACCTAGCAACAACTACAAGCATCGAGGCGAGTCGAAGGCGCGCCTCCGTCATCGCCCCTTCATCGCCGGAGCCGGGCACAACTTGTTGTAGTAGACAGTCGGAAAGTCGTCGTGCTAAGGCCCCATAGGACCAGCACCCCAGAACAGCAACCGCCACCGATGATAAATAACGTAGATCGGAAGGATCCAAACCGAAGACACACGAATGTAGACGAACAACGACGAGATCCGAGCAAATCCACCAAAGATAGATCTGCTGGAGACACACCTCCACACGCCCACCAACGATACTAGACGCACTGCCGAAACGGAGGCTAGGCGGGGAGACCTTTATTCCGTCTTCAGGGAGCCGCCGCCGTCTCGCCTTCCTGAGTAGGACACCTGGTCATTCGATTTTGTTTGGGAACAAAGATGAAAGTTGGATGGAGGCACGACCGGGCACCTAGGGTGCCGGGCGAACAAAGCGAGGCCCGGGGACACCGGCAAGGCCTCGGCTAGGAATAAGCCGCAGACGGCAGAGGCGAGCTAGAAGGTTAACGGGTGTAGGTGCCGGGACTGCTGGCATCTAAACTAGAGGCCATCGAGGCTTGACAGTTGATGAATAGATCAAAAGTTTTTCTCAAAATAAAAGATAAAAATTGTGACACTTGAATTTTGAAAAATCGGTACATTACCCTAAGATGTCATACTTGACGGGCTTCGTGTGCAGAACTTTTTTTTAGCTTCGGCACGTCTCTCTCTGGCACCGCCAGCAGAGAAGGGACCGGCTACATGTGAGTCGCCTAAAAAATTATTTTGGGCAAGTTAATTTTTTGGGTCATTAGATTAAAATCCAACGGCCATCCTTATTTCTTCGTCCTTTAGCTTTTTCTTCAACCATTTCTTGTGTCATAAAATGGACTTACCCAAATTACAACTTCAGTCAACTACATATAGCCAGTGGCGGAGCCAGAAACTCAATACAGAGGGGCCAAACATGTTATATAATGTTAGACAGGGCCAAATCATCTACATCTTGCTAATTTTGTTTAAGAAATGGAGGATTAAGAGCACATATAGTGGTATTTATGAGAGCATAGGGGGGCCCTGGCCCCTGCCAGCACCCCTGCCTCCGCCACTGCATATAGCTATTGTGATGGAGAATGCGCTCCGATCGAGCGTGTCGTCGTATGGGAGCACAAAGGTGCCGGCGGTGATCACATCTCTTCCGGGAATGAAAACTCCTTCTGAGAGATCTGCATTGCACAATACACTGACATCTGCCTTATGATGGTGCCCGTCAGTTTGGTTTTAGCATGGTGTACCAGGTGCTCCGGGTACGGCAGTAAGCCACCAGCAATGTAGCACTAGCTCATCATCCACCTTTAAGATCTTTGGTCTGAAGTCTGAACTCAGAAGGAAGGAGCTGATGTAATATTGTAACCCCCGATTTGAAAGAAAAGGGAGAGAAAAGATATGTGCCCCTGACATTGTTGAATATATGACAATAGAACATTGACATGTGTGTACGTCGAATGGACTAACACAGATAGAAAGATCCCTGAAATTATCATTGATCCCATAATCGAACCACAACTTTACAGTCCAGCACAACTAGTAACTGAGCTTTAGGTACTCTCTGATTGTGAGACGAATTGTTGTATTTCCACCATCATTCCGTCGTAGTCTAGGTGGTTAGGATACTCGGCTCTCACCCGAGAGACCCGGGTTCAAGTCCCGGCGACGGAATTTTTCGTTTTTAATTTGCTATATTTTTAGGCTTTTAGCTTCTGCTGTTCCACGGGATTTTTCCTTTTTTGAGGCATTGCTGTTGCACGGGTGCTGATGAGAATCAGGGGACACGTACAGATGTCGTGGTGAATCATACATTTATGACATGAAGAGTAGAAGCGACAAAGCAGTAAGATCTTAAAAATGCTCCAAAAATCGTTCGAACTTCTTTGCATTCTCCCAATCTTTCTTTGGGGCAACCAAGGAATCAATCTCTTTACAAATATCACTAATGTAAGTAATATCATCTTCATCTAACCCTGTGAGCACCTACTCATAATTATTTGCATATTTGAACATGAGAAAATGTTGAGTTTCTTCTGGTTGGGACATCAAGCTTCAGAAATGCCCTGCCATCCACCTTTTCTTCCTCAGCAATCTCCTTAAACTTGTCAGTTCTTGAACCACCATTACCAATATACCTAGCAACAGCTCTACAACACTTCATAGATATGTCCACTTCTGTTATGCCATCTTGCACAATAAGGTTAGCAACGTGTACCTCATGTGCAAGCAGTTAGCCATGTTGGTTTTGCTCAGCTGCCTCCACAAATAAACAATACCACCGACATTGGCACTTGCATTATCAACAATTTCAGTCACTAATCCCTCCAAACCCCAATCAGGCAAGCATCTCGCCCCTTCACAAAGAAAAAACCAATGGTTTTCTTCTGTAGACTCCAATATTCATCAATAAAACTTGTATCACAGTCATATATCCATCTTGCTGCTGAGAAGTCGAACAATCTGTTGTTAGGCAAACTAGCTGACAAGAATCCTTGAAGAATTTCTTGAGCTTAGACTTCTGTTGGAAGAACAGTCCCGCAGTGTCTCTGGTACAGGTTCTTCTAGATGGCGGTTTGAAACATGGGCAGGGTTTGGACATAAATTTTCTAAAGCCCGTCTTCTAAAAAAAAGCAAAGCGCAACTCACCTTCTATGACCATCTCTGCAAAAGCTTCCCTAAGCGCGTCAAGATCAAACCTCCAAGTCCGGACGCCTTCCCCTTGAGTTGCTTGGAATATGTCCTGCTTTGGATCTTTGTTGTATTTGTGAGGGTTGCGCTTGCACACATTCAAGTGTCTGATCAAGGATGGCGTACCATGGTGCTTCGTGTCCGCCTTCATATCACGATTGCAATATTTGCATTTGGCAGCCTTTACCACATCATTTTCATCATTAATCTTGATGAAATTGTACCACATCTCTGATCATGGTGCCATCTCCTTCCTTCCCTTACATGTCTTACATCCTTCTCTAAATCAACAACCTCACGCTCAGCCGCAGCAGATTGTTGTGCACCAGAAAAATGTTCCCGTGAAGATGGTTGTGAACCAGAAAATTCAGCCGATACACAATTGTGCCGTGAGTGGCCCTATGAGGGCTCACTTCCTACATCACCATTTAGTGATCATCGGTTTGAGCCATCTATATAAGACACAAAAGAAAAGAGCATTGACATCACTCATTTTGGTACAAAATGGTCAATCGAGATTGCGAAATCTAGAAATATATGCAATAACATACAACTGAATCACCAACTCATTTAACCTTTTAAATTTCTCAACTATGATATTGAAAATATCACACAGAATGACAGAACTAGCAAAAGTTCAATTGAAAAATTTACTGAAGTAGATGACCGATATCCTACTGTTCCCGGTGAGTTCCACTTGAGTGTTCAGTCTGCATGTTTCTTCCTTCATGTAATCCTGCTACATTTTACTCCTTAGATTCGATACTACGTTAATTCCTGTAATCCTGTTACATTTTACTCCTTAGATTAGATAGCTATACCTGTTGCCTATTTACTTATTCTTTTTGGCATATGCTGCTATCAAGCTCTTAGATACGATACTAACTGAAGAGAAAACGACACCGAAGTCTGAACTTTCTGAACTAACTGAAACTAACTGAACCGCAGGTGTTTATTTCTAACAATACTGTATGATAAATCTTGACTGGTGTAGGCGTTGGCAGCAGTAAGATATTTGCCGTTTGGCAAGCTACTTTTCTTTTTGTACTTATTAAACAAGCTGTACATACTACAGTGCTCGAAAATAAAATAAAATAATTGGATAACAAAAACTATAGAAGCTTAGTGATTTACCAAGCAGAGCAGGCTTTTACAAATAAGCACAGAAGGTTGCCGATGTGTACTAGGTTAATATTAGTAAAGCAATTTTTAAAAATCTGCAAGTGCGCAAGAACGACGTCCACATGTGGTTCTTTGCTAGAGCTCTTGACTCAAAAGTTCTGATATATACTTACTTGAAGTTTGTTCTTCTCTCTCGGGCGCGTTTGATCCATCTCGTTCTCACAATCTCATTTGCACACATAAGAAAATCAGAGATGTCTCAGCATATCATGGCTCATTTCAAGAGTAAAAATTCAAGTCAGATCAAACTGAAGCTTCAACCATAGCTGAGACCAAGCTACTTTGAGGTGAAAAAGCCTTGAGACAAGTTTTGCGCAATGAATGTGCTAGTGCTACCCGTATATAAATTTCTGACCAGAGAGTTTGTCCCGTCTCATCTCTGAATTACTTTCTTTGAGATGGGTTTCTTCAGCATAGCATAGAGAATGCCGGGGCAAAACTACAAAAAGAGTTGGCGGGGTAATTGGCAAATGATAATATTTTGGACCTAATTTAATATCTTGGACTGCAAGGAAGCAAGCTACAGCTTCAAGATCCAGTACAGAGGCAGAATATAAGGCATTGGCAAATGCAACAGCAGAAATCATATGGTGCAGTCAATCCTAAAGGAACTAGGTATGAAAAGCACTAGAGCTCCATGTTTATGGTGTGATAATCTAGGTGCTACCTACTTGTCAGCAAATCCAGTTTTTCATGCCAGAACTAAACACATTGAGATAGATTTTCACTTTGTTCAAGAAAGAGTTGCAAACAAACTTCTGGATATTCGATTTATTCACTCTCAAGACCAAGTTGCTGGTGGCTTTACCAAAGCTTTACCCACAAGAAGTTTTGAGGACTTCAAGCATAATCTCAACTTGATGAAGTTGTGATTAAGGAAGGATGTTAAACGTGATATAATCTTCACGTGTATACCTTGCATGCAAGGAGAGGAGACCTTGGCTAACCGCATGAGGAGTAGTTAGACAAGATACTCATGTAATCTTTATCTTCTTTTATCTCTTGTATTTCTTCTCCTCCAAGATGTATCTCTACAACAACTTGTACGCGTATCCGGGCTTGCAACCCATCTATATAACATGAAACACGTCGGCCAGGATAGGCAAGACGTTTACCGCAAGTCGCACACTGATGTATCTTTGAATACTACTACTATAGGCACATCTTCCAATTCTAAATATTATTTTAGAGGGGCTTCATCCCGTTTTAATCAATGTAAAAACCTAGGATGTTGATGTTGTCCTGCTAATCTGCTCTCAAGGAGGAAAACACTTGGGGATTCAACAAGTATATCAAACAGACCCGAAAAAAAACCCTCCCTTCCGCTCGCCCCCCGCGAGGTGACGGGAGGAACCCTACCGCGCTGCCGCCAACTCCCTTCCCCGCCCCCTCCTCGTCCCTCGCCGCCGCCAGAGGGCGAGGCCTCCTTGTTCCCCCTCCCACCGGCCTTGGCGCGGGCCGACACGGCTGGATCGGGGTGCCTCGCTGTCACAGGGCGAGGCGACGCGGCGGGCGTGGTGATGGCGCTGCGCGTGACGGTGGCGCGACGGGCTGGGCGGCGAGCGGCCGGTGCGGGCGGTCATGGCGGCGAGCAGTTGGTCTCCCTCGTCGGCGGGCTCGCGGTTGTCGATGGCCTCGCGGAGATGTGTGTCAGCTACCATGGTGGGGTGACATGGGGGTGCTCGCGGGGGAGCTTGGTAGGGGGGATAGGTGGCCTCGATGTGCTCGCTCCACCTGTCGCCGGCACGGTTTGCAGGTCTGGATGCGTCCGCTCCTCCTTCTCCCCCGTTCCTCGTGTACGGCGGGGAGCTTGGTTGGAGGGATGGGTGGCCTCGATGCAGTTGCGTCACCTGTCGCTGGCACGGTTTGCCGGTCTGGATTCGTCCGCTCCCCTTTCTCCCCCTTTCCTCGGCCGCGAGCAGGTTGGCGCAGGTTTACCAGCGGAGCGTCTGCGGGTGGTTCCGTCGGTCGAGGGCCATCGGTTGGTCCAAAGCTGGGGCCTTTGTGTAGGTCCCGGAGTTGTCTAGTTGCATGGCGGCGGCTCTGGCGGCGGGAGGCGTGACGTTTGTGGGCGGAGCGTGTGTCTCAGGTGCGGGCAGGCAAACATGGCCGCATGGGTGGCGTGGTTGCGGGCGGTTGACGGAGTTAAGGTTCATCAGTAGGGTGTGAGTGCCGGGGTACACCACTTGTCCAGTTCTTTGACTGGCCGACGGTGGCGGTGGGCGTTGCCGCCGTACCCTTCCTGAAGGCTCCGTCGCGGTGTTCACACTCTTGTCGTCCTCTTTGGGTGAAAACCTGATCTTCACTGATCGGGCTGTGGCGGCTATCCATGGTCGTATCCTTCTTGGAGGCACCGCTTTGGAGGCCCGGCTTCGTTTTGGTCCGGTTCACCTCTCTATTGGTAGTCGGTGGGGCGGTGTGCTTATGCCTGGCACCTTTGTATCTTGCCTTGGGTGTGTGCAGTGTGTGCGTTGTTCGGTATCTCGGATGTACTCGGTGATGTTTGCTTTATAATATAAAGCGGGGGAAACCCTTTTTCGGCAATCTGCTCTCAATATATGATCGATTAGGTCTTCCTTGCATTATTTTCAGTTAGTATTGAGTTCATTCCAGATGAAAGAGTCAGGATGTAATCCAAATTTAAATGCATCGCTAATTCTAGTTTTGAAGCAAAGAAGGAAAAAACAAGTGTATATGTGCATTCTGAATGTAGCTGAATTATTTCGAAACAAGAAGTGAAATCTGGATGAACTATGAATGCCACTTATCATCCATATCTTTTCTATGGACTGATCTCTTTCTACCTGTATTTGTACAGGAACGACCACCAGTGGAGCTTTTCTGTTGATTGAGGCGTTTCCCTCTGGATCTGGTCACCATGGGTGGCTGTCAATACCTGCTATGGATGGACTGTTCTCCCTTCTGCGGAGCATAGGATTTGTTCCTCTCTTTGTAGATGCAGGGAAGCGTCGTCTGTTGTGTCATGCTAGCAGCTTTTCATCGGCAGGTGGCTAAATCCATTGCCTCCGAAAGCAACATCATCTGTCGTAAGTGACAACGAGTAGCAAATCCCGGTTCAAGCATATGGAAGCAATCTATGGTAGTGTTGATGAGGTGCATTCGCTGCGAATGGAGCGACATGTGTTTGTAACATGAATGGATCACGCACTGCACTTACAGTGGTCACTTCGCCTACAAAAGTCACACTGAACTGCTGGTGCATCATATACATATGAACTGTAATTGCTTTTGGATCCCAAACTGTCTTCCTGTAAATGTTGTTCTCTGAGACAGGTCGTAGAGAAGTCATACCAATTTGGAGGAATAGAATCATCAACACAGCATCAAAGGTAATATTAGTAGTATGGTCAATAGCAGCATCCATTTTACCAAATTTCAAGGACGTCAAGGTTTAGCATCTATGCGTTTGCACTGCTAGCTTGCAAATCATATACTAAGGATTGAAGTAATATGATAATATGGTTGTCGCTGAATCTAACTTATCGCATTTGGATCACAGAACACATAGATTTTAGATGGTAAGGCAAAACAGTAGGAAACAGGTGCTGGTGTGGATGGTATGCGCATAATATACGTATACAGATACAAGAAAGCGAAATCCAGAAAAATATGCAATAACATACAACTGAATCACCAACTCATTTTCACCTTTTAATTTTCTCAACTATGATATTCAAAATATCACACAGAATGACAGAACTAGCAAAAGTTTAATTGAAAATTTTACTGAAGTAGACGATCGATTTCCTACTGTTCCTGTGAGTTCCACTTGAGTGTTCAGTCTGCATGTTTCTTCATTCCTTTAATGCTGTTAGATTTTACTCCTTAGATAAGATACTATGTTAAATATTCCTGTAATACTATTACATTTTACTTCCTTAGATTAGATAGCTATAGGTGTTGCCTATTTACTTATTTTGTTTTTGGCATTGCTATCAAGCTCTTAGGTACGATACTAACTGAAGAGAAAACGACAACCAACTCTGAACTTTCTGAACGAACTGAAACTAACTGAACCGCAAGGTTTCTTTCTGACAATACTATGATAATCTTGACTGGTTTGGCGTTGGCAGCAGTTAGATATTTGACGTTTGGCACGCTACTTTTCTTTTTGTTCTTATTAAACAAGCTGCTACGGTGTTTACCAAGCAGAGCATAGATGTGAGAACTGAGAAGGCAATGCCGGGGCAAAACTACAAAAAGAGTTGGCGGGGTAGGGGTGGAGGAGTGTGTGCGCGCCGACGAACCCAGTACCCCCCCACAGGGGCGAGACGGGGGGCGAGGTTAGGGGTTAGCAGCGGGCTCGCCGGCGACGGCCACTTCCGTGGCCACCTGCCAGCCGGCATTGATGCCCGGCGCACTTCAGCGCCACTACATTGCCCTCCCAGGCTCAAGTCAAGGCGCAACAGCACACAACCAACCAACCCAAAGCTCGGCTCCGCCACCGTTGCCGGCGAACGCTCACGCGAGCCGAGCTCTTTTCCCCCGCCAACAATACCCTCCGTAGAAGCTCGGAGTCACAGGTCTGCGCCACCAGACTCGGCGAGTGATCCGGCGAATGGGGCGCATTTAAAGGGCGCGAGTTCCGCCCGGAATGGCGAGGTGGGACTAATTAATCACTCTACTGATGCGTGCTGCGATTAAACGACGGGGGATTAGCAGCTGATTCCGAGGAATTAGTCCCCGGCAGGTGGATCGAGCCCGGCCGGCTGACTCAGCGAGAACGCGACGGGAGACGCCCGCCTCCGCCGCCGCGCGGCTTCGAGCTCCCACGATCGATCGGTGGTACGCCGCCCTTGCCGCCGGTGGATCTGCTGCTGATCGGGGGATTAAATTCGGGGTGTGCGTTCTGTTTGGTTGGATATATAGGCCAAGAGGTGACGGATACGACTCAACATAAGCTTACGCTTCAGGTCAGCGAAAACGTATTCTTTGGATACGGTTTGGTTAACCTTTCATTGTGATGATCAGGAGCCTGACAAACCTGGATTGAGGGGTGGGTGTTCGTCTTCGTCTCTAACTAGGACCACTACCTGTCCACATATTTGTTCATATTCGTGAGTATTTTTATAACCCACAAATATTTTTTCAAATTCATGAGATTTCTTTAAATTCGTGAATGTTTTTAAATTGAGAATATTTGTATAGTCTGTATTTTTTTCTAATTTGCGAACTTTTATTAAAATTCATGAACGTAGTTTGAAATCCATAAATCTTTTTTTCCATTCATGAACTATTTTCATGCCTTTTGACATCACAACATTTAAAAAAAGAATCTGTGAACATCTTTTTGCTTAACGAACAAGGATAATTGTTCTATGTATGATACTCTTGATGAATTCTCTTAAAATATGAGATTGGCAAAACAATATGCACACAAAGATGGCATGTGATGGTGTACGTTAAAGATAACTAACAATGCCTCGCTAGTTGCTGCGGGAACCTTGTTAAAACAACTGTATTAGTATGTGCTAGAAAAAACAACTAAACTAATGCAGAAAAAAGATATTGTCAATTTAAATTGTGCCAACAAAATGCAAATCGTTAACTGTGTAGATATGCTTCAATTATCCAATACATATACCACATATGACAATATAGAAATTGATTAAAAAATATAACTTATATATGGACGACATATATGGCTTGCTAATGTGGCACGATTGCATCGCTAAATTAATGCAAAAGGTGTAATTATAATTGACATACATAGGTGCTGATGAGGCATGCTTGCATGCTTAGAAAGATTAGATAGTGGATTACATGTAAATAAATGTAACTTAATATTTTGTACTCCCTCCGTTTCAAAATATTTGTCTTTCTAGAGATTTCAACAAGTGACTACATACGGAGCAAAATGAGTGAACTACACTCTAAAATATGTCTGTATACATCCGTATGTGGTAGTCCATTTGAAATCTCTAAAAAGACAAATATTTAGGAACGGAGGGAGTAGTTGACGTGCATAGAAAAATTAGCATGTAAATAGAGGTTTTCCCGCAAAAAAGAAAAGAAATAAAGGATTCGTTTTCAATCTTTTTTTTTTTGCGAATATGGCTCGTTTTCAATCCTTCAAGTGACATGCACCATAACTAAAAAGCTCGGCCTTTAACTAGACTGGATTCTAAGACGCTAATGTAGAGAGAAGATGAAAACTAATGCAATAATAACTCACATCTAGCATATGACTAAAAAATTTGGTGTGTGCTTTTGCGGATGGTATATGCATAATAATATGTACAAACACAAGAAGGGTCAAAAACCCTTTTGACCTACAAAAATTAAGCTTGATCTGAGCTCTTGAAGAACGATAGATTACTCTGTTTACATATGAACTTTTAAAAGACGATGGATTATGTTGTCTACATCCAAGAGAATCAATGCAGCACTCTCACGTTGATCCCTATCAGTATCAGTGGCAGAGCTTGATTGGAATTATAGGAGGGGCCAACCCAGGTAGGAGGGGCCATTCACTCAAAGATTGGGCGGAACTCCACCATTTCTGTCTAATTATGTCCTAATAATGTAATAAAACTACACTGGCTGTGTGTGTGTGTGTGGGGGGGGGGGGGGGGGGGGGGGGGGACATGGCCCAGGTTGGCCCTAAAGAAAAGCTCCGCCACTGATCAGCATGCAGCCAAAAAAGCAAAGCAAACACATCAATCCGTGTCGGCGATCCAAGACCTGCGGCAAACTACTTCTTCCTCATCCTATTACTCCCCATTCTCTTCTTCCTCTTCTTCCACAGATTCCCTCGAGAGTCATCATCAGGGAGAAAGAAGGAAGAACCACCTTGGTCCATGTTCAGATACTTGGGGAAGACGCAAGAGCAGCACATTGTATTGAGTAAGTGGTTCCCATCGATAGAAAACTTGGAGAGTGCCTCCACCACCGCGTGTTTCATGTCGATAACGACGGCCCAACCATCGTCGTCTTCGTCATTCACCTTGTTCATCATGTAAAGAAGATCATCATCGTGCACGCCAAATATCAGGCCATAAAGAAGTCAATTTCTTCAGCTAGCTCTTTACGACAGCGCATCTACTCGATTCCTATAGCGATTCTGAAATCTAGTGTGGTAAGAGGCATTGACTTTACGAGGGTCTGTAATTGCTCCAATAGCATCATCAAGGGCGGAGCTACGTACAGCTAGCCGGTGTCACTGGCACCGGATCCAATTTGCACTTGCTTAATATAATTCACTGATTTAGTGTGTAGGTCATTGATTGTTTGACATGTAGGCGTGTGTTCTTCTATGTAGACACCGGGTAATTTTCAGTCTGGGTCCACCCCTGAGCGTCATATTTGTTGACAAATATGGGGGCCACCTCCTGCATGGGGAACACCTTATTTTTTTTTATTTGAAGAGCTCAAAGGCCCTATATTCAAGTCAACCAACCGTTACAAGGATATCTTTATATATTTCAAAAGTTACACATACATCCTTGGAGATATCGACGACGTCTTCCACTTGCACTCCTTCGTCGGCGCACTGTGAGTGAAGCTCGGTGTCGTCTATGGACCTTTGAAACACCATTGCAATCTACATATGACAAAATGGACATAATGAAAGAGGATCTTCAAAATGAAGGCCTTAATGGGAGCTTTTAAGAAGTTTTAATTCATAAGGGCATCTCCAGCCGTTGCCCCCCCCCCAGGCCGCATAAAAATCGCCCCCTAGGGGCGAGCCGGCGATGCACTCGGCGCTGGGGGCGGGTTTGCGCCCAGTCGTCGCCCCCAGCTCGCCCCCAGGCGTCGAAATTGGCCCACTTTGCAGCCCAATTTCGGCGAATAAACAACCCATATGGGCGAGAATAGGCCCATATTCGGCGTGGTTTCGCCGTGTCTCGGCGTTCAATTATCAACACAATTATTTCTTATCACATATTTCATCACAGAAAAATCAAATACTTCAACAAAATACTACAACAACAAATAATTCAATACAAATTATATTGTTCAACAAATAAAAACTCGTATTTCATCACGAGGCGTCCCCCTTGAGCCTCCATAGGTGCTCAATCAGATCTTTCTGCAGTTGATGATGCACCTGTGGGTCTCGGATCTCCTGACGCATACTGAGATAGGCAGTCCAAGTTGCCGATAGCTGGTGATCAACTTCGGCTAGAGGACCCTGCCTGTAGTATGGTTCGGTGTCAATCACTGGGTCTTCTTGCTCGCTCTCGATGATCATGTTGTGCAAGATGACACAGCAAGTCATGATCTCCAACATTTAATCTTTCGATCAGGTCTGAGCGGGGTACCGAACAATAGCGAATCGAGATTGGAGCACACCAAATGCCCGCTCGACATCCTTCCGGCAAGCCTCCTGAACTTTCTCAAACCAGGCGTTCTTGCCTCCTGGCACAGGGTTTGAGATCGTCTTCACAAACGTCGACCATCTCGGATAGATGCCGTCAGCTAGATAGTACCCCTTGTTGTATTGGTGCCCATTGATCTCGAAGTTCACCGGAGAAGAATGGCCCTCAACGAGCTTGGCAAAAACAGGAGAGCACTGCAACACGTTGATGTCATTGTGAGTTCCTGGCATACCAAAGAAGGAGTGCCAAATCCAGAGGTCCTGTGTGGGTACCGCCTCAAGCACCACACTGCAACCGCCTTTGGCGCCTTTGTACATCCCCTGCCAACCAAATGGGAAGTTCTTCCATTTTCAATGCATGCAGTCGATGCTTCCAAGCATTCCCAGGAAATCCTCTTGCTGCATTCTGGGCTAGAATCCGAGCAGTGTCTTCCGCATTGGGTGTTCTCAAGTATTGTGGCCCAAACACTGCCACCACTGCCCGACAGAACTTGTAGAAACACTCTATGCTGGTGGACTCGGCCATGCGCCCATAGTCGTCAAGTGAATCACTTGGAGCTCCATATGCAAGCATCCTCATCGCTGTCGTGCACTTCTGGATGGAGGTGAATCCAAGAGCGCCAGTGCAATCCATCTTGCACTTGAAGTAGTTGTCGAACTCCCGGATGGAATTCACAATCCTGAGGAAGAGCTTTCGGCTCATCCGATAATGGCGCCGAAATGTTCTCTCGCCATGAAGTGGAGTATCGGCGAAGTAGTCGGAGTAGAGCATGCAGTAGCCTTGCAGACGATGCCGGTTCTTTGCTTTCACCCGCCCCGGCGCCGAGCCACCTCGCCGCGGCTTTTCACTGCTCGTCAGCAGCTGGGCGAGGGCGGCGAGCACCATGAGATGCTCTTCTTCCTAGACGTCGGCCGCGGCTTCCTCCTCTAGCAACGCGGCGAGCTCTTCCTCCTCATCTGAGTCCATCGCCGAGGCAGGCAAAACGCCGAACACCTTGCGCTCGGTGGGCGTGTACCCGCCGTTAAACCGCGCCTCCGCGGCCGGAAACGCCCAGCTGCTGTGGGAGGGGCTGCCGCGGCGAAGTGCTGCTATTTTCCGGCGGGGAATGGCTATCCAGCGGAGTAGGGCGGCGGCCGTCGCCGGGATATAGCTAGTGGTGGCCGAGGGCGTGGGGGGTGCGAGGCGAGTCGGGGGAAGAAAACCTTGACTTTTCCCCTGTCGGTGTGGGCCAGGCGTGCTTTTCCCTAGCGCCGGAGCCCCCAACGGCTCCCCAACGCGCCGGGTTCGGTCTGTGACCGCCGGGCGAAAAAAAGGTCCGAACCAGCGATTTTCGGCGTCCTGGGGGCGCGACTGGGCCGTTTTTTCGGCGCCGGCGCCGAAAAAGTGGCCTGGGGGGGGGGGGCTTGTTGGGGGCGCGGCTGGAGATGCCCTAATCGTCGCCATCCCCATTGTCTTTGCTCATGTTTTTGTACATCAACATGTTGGGGAAAATGGAAACATGTCAGTTATGGAGGTGGCTGTGTATGCGAGTCTAGTTTTTTCATTGGACTATGGGAGCTTTATTAATAAATTAACATCTGATTACAATCATCCATCAAACTATAGGTGCTAGGAAGTTCGGGGGTAAAAGTAGCCAGCTATCAGTTTCTGCCGGAGTGGTACATTTCTGTTGGAACTCGCCCACAGATTGATCACATCAAAATCGACGAATGCACGCATCTACTCATACTTGACTGAGATTACAAACCGGAATCGGAAAGACAATAAATCCAAACAGGACTCTAGCCCTGTAACTTCCCTAACATAATCACACGGCCGCATTGATCGGTACTTAACCTAGCCTAGTTAGACTCGAACTCCATTAGGACTGCTGCTAGTACACCACGAACTAGTCCTCACACATTATTTACGTGCACAAGTACTAGTAAATAAAGATTATAAGTTTAGGAAAGGGTTTATATACCCTAAAAAAATAGAGGAAGACGGAGGAGGGGATCGACCGCAGAAAATTTGTTCCCGAGTGGGGATCGACCGCAGGACGCAGATCGGGGTTGGAGGCGGCGGCGCCGGCGCGGAGAAGTGCATACAGCGGGGATCACCGGGATGTCGGTTCTAATCGTTACGAGTGTGGGCGACATCGATGTGGATCTGCACACGGAGGAGTGCCCCATCACCACCAAGAACTTCCTCAAGCTCTGCAAGATCAAGTACTACAACGGCTGCCTCTTCCACAAGGTGGAGAGGGATTTCCTGGCACAGACCGGGGACCCAACCGGGACCGGCACCGGAGGTCATTCTGTGTACAAGATCCTTCATGGCGATCAAGATCGGTTTTTCGATGACGAGATCCGTCCGGACCTGAGGCATTCAAACGCTGGCACCGTCGCCATGGCAGGTGGCTCGCAGTTCTACTTCACCTTGCGGGACGGCGTGGACGGTCTTGATGGTAAACACACTGTGTTTGGGATGATTGCTGAGGGTGAAAGTTTTGATACGCTGGCAAAGATAAATGAATCATGCCTTGATGATAAAGGGAGACCATTCATGGACATAAGGATTAAACATACATATGTCTTGGACGATCCTTTCGACGAACCTCCTCGGCTTGCAGAACTCATCCCTGGGAATTCTCCTGTAGGAAAGCCACGTGATGAGACTGCAGAAGAGCGCTCACAGGTCCCTTTCGATGAAACAGTGGACTGCTCTGAAGATGCACTCTCTAATAATGTTGTGATCGTTAGCTGTGATCACTGCGGCGGAGGCATTCCAGGAGTCGAACAGCCAGACAATGTCTTGTATGTTTCTAAACTTAACCCAATTACACAAGATGAGGATCTGCATACAATCTTTTCTCGTTTCGGAACTGTGACATCGGCTGAAATAATTCGTGAGTGCAAGACCGGAGATAGCTTATGCTATGCTTTTATCGAGTTTGAGACAAAGGAGGACTGCGAGCGTGCATATTTTAAGATGGAGAATAGCCTGATTCATGACAGGAGGATCCAGGTTGATTTTGCACAAAATGTCCCAAAGCTGTGGGGTCGGTTCAGGCAAAGCAAACTAAATGCCGATAAAGATGATGGGTGCCTCCTCAAGTGTGGTGCCCCAGATCACCTGCCCCGAGATTGTGATCAAGGCGTTGAGGAGGAAAACAAAGGCACCAATTATGTTGTCAAAGATCAAAACACTCACGGAGGCGGGAACAACCGCAGAAGTTACGATTTAGCATTCGACGATGAAGGTAATAATGCTGATCTGGAAGATCATCCAGGTGCCGATCGAAATAAGATACTGAAAGTTGAAGCTTCCCCCTCAGGGTGACCGCGACATGAGCAGGCGGGAAGAACTCATCATGTTGAGAGAGGAAGCAAGCAAGGCAAAGAAGATTATAGGCTTTTAAATTTCTCAACTATCTTATTCAAAATATCACACAAAATTATAGAACTAGCAAAATTTCAATTGAATAAATCACTGAAGGAGACGACCAGTTTCCTACTGTTCCAGTGAGTTCCACTTGAGTGTTTAGTCTACTTGTTTCTTCATTCGTGACACATTCTCCTTCTTAGATATGATACTATGATAATATGATAATCGTGTTAAAATTTTAACTTTACAATACAATGGATGTTTCCCACTATATATATGATACTGGTATAGCTATACGTGGTGCCTATTTATTCATTTAGTGGCATCTGTTGCAATCAAGCTCTTAGATATGATACTAACTGAAGAGAAAACAACATCTAACTCTGATTTTTCTGAACTAACTGAACCACAAGGTTTATTTCTAACAATACTATGATAATATTGATTGGTTTAGGCGTTTAGTAGCAGTTACTGTAGATATTTGGCGTTTGGTAAGCTACTTGTTTTTTTGTTCTTATAAGTACTCTGTACATACTACCGCACTCGAAAACAAAATCATCAGGTAACCATTTATATGTATATATATATAGCTTTTCTGTAGATCAGTTATCACTTGGAAGGTTATTTTCAGTTAATACTGCGTTCATGTCAGATGAAACCGTCAGGGTATAATCCAAATTTAAACACGTCGCTAACTCTAGTTTTGAAACAAAAAACAAAAAAATCAGGTGTATAAGTGCAAGTTTTTACCCTGCATGTAGCTGAATGACTTCAAAACAAGAAGGCAGTGAAATCTGGATTAACTATGAATGGAATTTTTTAGCTCAGGTTTCCAGACACCTCTTATCCTTATCATCTAATGTTGCTTTGAGATCCGTACTACACAACTAACTCAGTATATCAAAATATATGATACTTGTATAGCTATACGTGGTTCCTATTTATTTATTGCATTTGTTGCTAACAAGCTCTTAGATATGATACATCTAACTCTGAATTTTCTAAACTATCTGAACCGAAAGGTCCATTTCTTACAATACTATGATAATCTTGATTGGTTTAGGCGTTTAATAGCAGTTAGATATTTGGCATTTGCCAAGCTACTTATTTTTTGTTTTTAAATAATCTGTACATACTACTGTGCGCAAAAACGAAATCACCAGATAATTAACAAAACTCTAGAAGTTTAGTCTCATTTACCAAGCAGAGCTGGCTTTTCACACCGTGAATATAGCTTTGAAAAATAAGCACAGAAGGTTAGCTTCACTGTGGTGCCGGAAGCGAAATCACACGGGCGGCGCCGCGGCGGAGCGCGGTTGGGAGTAGGTTAGTAGAGGAAATTTTTAAAGTCTCTACCACCTCTAGTGTAGAATAAATATTTTTTTGTGATGTTCCAAGTTTGTATCTCTGAATACTACTTCTAGTAGAGTGCTCACTTCGCCTACAATTGTTGCACTCAACTGCTGCTGCATCATACATATGAACTGCAATTGCTTTTGGATTCCGCGCTTCTCGGGGTCTTTTTTTTAAATGTTCATCTCTGAGACAGGTTGCAGAGAAGTGTATACCAATTTGAAGGACTAAAATCTTTGACACAAGAGGCACAATGACCATGTATAATCATCAAAGGCAATACTAGTAGTATGGTGAATAGCAGCATCCATTTGACCAAATTTGAAGAATGTCAAGGTTTAGCATCTAGCTGCTAGCTTGCATATACAAAGGACAGAAGTAATATGATACTAGTATGATTGTCTCTGAATCTACCTTATCGCATTTGGACCACAGAACACATGTATTCTTGACCAATTCTCTTAAAATGTAAGATTGGCAAAACAATATGCATACAAAGATGGCATATGGTAGGGTTCAATCTTCCTAGTGACATGCGACATAAAAAAAGCAGCACAATCCTTAGATTGCCAAAATAACTTGCATCAAGAATATGATTAAAAATGTTTGACACGTGCCTGTGCGGATGGTATGTGCATAATATGCACAACTACAAAAAGGCCCTGAAACTCTTTTGGCCTGCAAAAAGTAAGCTCCATCTGAGCTTTTTAAAAGCGGCGGATTATGTTGTTTACAACAAATAGAAACTACGTAACTCTCTCACAACGATCACTATCAGTATGCAGCCAACAATGCAGAGCAAATACAACAATCCCTGCCGGCGATCTAAGACTTGCGGCTGCTGCTTCTTCTTCCTCCTACTACTCCTCGTTCTCTTCTTCCTCTTCTTTCGCGCAGGGGGAAAGAAGGGCGAAGAACCACCTTGGGCTACGTTGAGGTACTTAGGGAAGATGCACGAACAGTACATTGTCCTGAGGACGTCGTTCCGTTTGGCAGGAAACTGGGCTAATGCTTCCACCATCCCATGTTCCATGTCGATGGTGATGGCCCAGGCATTGTCGTCTTCATCATTCACCTTGCCCATCATGCAAAGAACATCATTATCGTGCACGCCCAGAATCGGGCCATGGAAAATCAGTTTCTTCAGCGTCAGCTCTTGCGTCTCTTCATCCCGCAGCTGATCAGGCAGCAAAGCAAAGTAGCTCTGATCAACCGAAATGTCATCAACGTGGACGGTACATCGCTTCTGCCAGCCATCCCAAGAGACCCTTCTGTTCCACACGGTGGCTCTCCAGCCTTCCCCGCTGGTCGAGAGATGATGCCCACCAGGGCCATCGTGTTTGATCTCGACGAGCTTGATGAGACCGTCGTCATAGCAGGCGACATCGAAGAAATACCGGGAGGCGCAATGGGGCAATGGGATTAAATCCATGATAGGACATCCGTCGTCGAACAGGTTGTGGAGAAGGAGAATGCCATGGTCAGAGTCAACCCAGCCCATCGAGCCTTCTCCAACCATGATCTGCTTGGAGAAGGTGTGTTGGTCGCACAATCGCTTGTCAGAGACCGATAGGTGCACCAAGGACGCGTGGCTGCTCCTCCATGCCCCCGTTTCGGACGAGAAGACATAGGTGTCAAAGCGCCAGAAATCGCCGTCGAGGGTCCAGTTGCGGACCTTGCGGTCGACGAAGGCCACGACGTAGTGCTCGCCACCGCGGGGCAGGAGGCCGAAAATCGTCTGCCAGCCGTTGAAGGCAGGACCGGGATGCGGGAGCAGTCGCAGCGATGGCTGAGTAACGGTGGGGCCGCGGCCGCGGCCGCGGGCTGTGTAGACGAAGTAGTGCTGGGTGGACCCCCAGGGTGCGACGCTGAAGAGGACGAAGGCATCCTCGACGCAGATGAGCGAGGAAGTGAACTTTTGGTAGCCGGGGCAGCGGACGGAGAAGTAGGAGACGCCCGGCGGGTCGACGAGCCAGAAGGATACCTCCACGGCCAGGCCCTCGCTCGTGCGGCTCCTGGCGGTGGTCGCGTTCCGGCGGCGTGAGTTACGTCCCACCCTGCACAGTAGAGCCCACTCGGGGAGCCCGACGCGTGCGGTGCCGGTGGTGCAGCCGGCGGCGTCTGAGCCAACCAGGGTGGAGGGGTTGAAGGACAAGGTGGGGACCGCCATGGATCTTAGGCCGACGCAAGAAGCTAGGGCAGAATTTGGGAGTTAGATCGCCATGATTCTGAGAGCGGAATCAGTCGAGCAGGCGGCGAGGTTGTTGGAGCGGGCGCGGTGCTACCTCTGCCTGGATCGAGTACGGGGCAGGACTGCAGGAGCGCGTCTCGGTGGGCGACGCAGTGCAGGGGTGGATCGCCGGCAGCGTCGATGCGGGAGGGGCTGGGGTTCCGCGTGCGTCGCGTGAGTTGTCTACGGATTGTTTCTTGCGCCAAACCAAGTATTGTTTTGGGCTAATGTGTGGACTCTTTTGACAAGTTTGAGAGGCCAGAGACGTACCTGCAAATATTTTTCTCGAAAGACTCGGATTATATTATAATAGTTCATTATTAGAACCAGCAGGGCCGGCCCTGATATTTGAAGGCCCTAGGGCTAAATTCAAAGCAGGGTCCTAATTTTGTGCTGAAATTGTGTGTCACACTCATCAAACTGCCTGGATTTTGTCCCTTTTTCCTGTGTTTTTCCATACGACACTTGTTCATTCTAAGCAATATGTGGGGACTTAAACCCACAACCTCATTGTTGAGAGGTGTACCCAACAACCAACCAAGCATCCTTAAAAAAAAACCCAGGCTAGACAATCCTTTTTGTTTGTTTTAATTGAGATCCAATTTGTATACAAGCAAATCTCGTTTGAACCGTGTGAACCAACGGTTAGGCCAGTCCGAGGGCATTATTTTGGAGAGAGATACAAACTTGTCGAGAAATGGGTGAACTTAGAGCTCCGCCAAAATGGTCAGTGGTCCAACTTTTTAACTTTTTTTTTGCTGGTGGTGGATGGTAAGCAAGGAGTAGATCTTGGTTAGGTATGAGGTCGTGTCGATGGACTTGGGCCTAGGCACCCTTTGTATCTTGCTCGAATGATGTGCCCTGATTCCTAGTCGGGTGTGTGGGGTTTTCGGAGGTTTCCCTCTTATTAACTGGATCAATTCTTGGAACTTCTTTCTAATATCCAGTATGAGATAACAAGTAGACTTGTAAAAGTTGGTGCAAAATTATGATAAGATGCACTATGCATATAAAAGACAAAATTTGTACTCCCTCTGTACACTTTTATAAGACCTTGAAAACATTTCAGACAATGTGCAAAACAATCTATTCTGAATTGTCCGAAACGACTTACAAAAGTGAACGGAGGGAGTACCTATAAATAAAAATCTTCACACCTCGGTGTGTGTTAATTTGTCTTCTTTCATGTAGGACATAAGTGATCATATCTTACACAATTTTTTCTTTTGCAAAACGACATGCCATGTTAAGATTATCATCCATGATTTTCTTAAAGGAATATTCACAAATTTTTGGAGTTAACAGGGAGAGAATATAGGTTCTCTTCCCAACCTAGGTTTTGGATTCCAGATGAAAAAAAACTCAAGGGGCAACGAGATTTCCAGTCACCGCGGTAACTGAAAACAGATGACGATTACCTGCTGATTTTTCTATATGAATTTCGAATGGGGATTCTTTTTTTCTTGCGAAAGAATTTTGAATGAGAATTCAGCCAAAGTTCATACAAATTCAAAAACGTCGTCTTTTTCTTTTTGCTCAGTAAGACAATTTCTCATGGGGTACCGAGATCCGTGGTTACCGTGGTAATCAAAACCTTGTGCCCAACCATTTTGCGCAAAACCATCCATATGGCAACAACAATCCATATGACTAGACTGCTACTCTACTTAAGAAAGATTTACTTCACGTACATGAATTAAGAAGTTTGTTCCATACAAGTTTTCTACCCGGTTGATACAAGTAACTGAGACGGAAGGGGAGAACAAAGGCCTATACTGTTGCTGGAGTTTTCGACTGTGGTAGAGAAAGAAAATAAAGTTCAAGCGGGCGGACAACAATATCGTGCCTAGGATTTACTAATGAAGGCGAAATCGCATGGAACTGGTGGCTCATGCCGTGGAATGAGTTGGGGAGGCAGCTTGGGTGGGTTCACTTTGGCATCGCAGGCGAAATCACGCCGTGCGGCGGTGGTTGGGAGGGGGGTAGAGGAATTCCCCTAAAAAAAAGTTAGTAGAGGAATTTCTAACAGACTGTAAATGCAAGAACGACGTCCACACATAGTTTTAAATAGCCGGCTAAATGGTCGCCTTCATAAATAGCCCGCTTTAGCCTGCTATAGCTGATTTAGAGGTTCGCCGCTATTTTTCATAGCCGGCTATTTAAAACACTGATTCACATGTGGTTCTTTGCTGGAGTATCATGGTCCATTTTCCGAGTGGAAATCTAAGACCGATGAAACGGGAGTACGACCACACTCCACATCGAAGCTTCAACCACAGCAAGCCTCGACAGGTGACTATCCTACGTTCGGGCGTACACAAATTTCTGATTTAACCACATAGCTTGACTAATGACTCGTGTCTTCTGCATATATGTCAGAACGCAATGCAGGCCATGCAAAAACTACTCCAAAAGAGTTGGCGAGAGGGGTGGTGGTCGGAGTGCGCGCGAACGAACCCAAGGCTCCCCCACAACGGGAGAAAGCCCAGCTAGATAACTATATGGGCTCGCCGGCGGCGGCTGCCGGTCGTGCATGCATATATGCATATGCCCGTCGCGGGGGGTACAGTCCCGTACCGCGTCTGCCGGGCTCAGAGACCACGCGTCCTGCGTGAAGCAGGACGTGCGTGCGTGCCTGACCATGGGCTCAAAGCTCGGCAGCACACACACAACCACAACCCGAGCTCAGCTCCGCCGCCGTTGCCCGCGACGCCCGAGCCGAGCCTTTCCCTCGCCAACTCTACCCTCCAAAGAAGCCGGAGAGTTACAGGCCTGCGCTACCAGACCCGGCGAGGGTTCCTGCGAATGGGGCGCATTTATAGCGCGCAATTTCCGTCCGAAATGGCGATGTGGGACTAATTAATCACATCATCTGATTATTATGCGTGCTGCGATGAAACGACTGGGGATGGTGAACTGATTAATAACTTCGATCGGAGGAATTAGTTTAGTCCCCCGGCCGTCGATCCCGGCTGACTCGGCGAGGCGACGCCCGGTAGCCGAGCCGCAATGAACTCGCGCCTCCGCCGTGCCGCAGTCCGAGCTCGGATGATCGATGATGCGCCGCCCTTGCCGCGCCGGTGGATCTGCTGATCGGAGATTGAATTGTGGGAGAGCACTCTGTTTGGATGATAGGCCAAGAGGTTTTCAGGTACTTGATGGATACGACTAAACGTGCTTTTACGTTTCGGGACACTAAACACGTATTCTTGGGATACGGTTTGGTTTGGTTCGGTTCATATTAATAGCGTACTCAGCGGGTTAACCCGTGCATCCGGAGAACTAGATTAGCCGATAATTTTGTTGTCGTGAATAGTCCACATACGAGTATTATATTAGAGGGGCGTCATCCGGACACTCTTTGTGCTACTGTCTTGAGAGCAAAATACTTTCCTGATGAAAATATTTTAAAGGCAGGGCCAAAAAAGGGATCATCTTTTACGTAGCAGAGTATCGTCGCTGGTCTGCAAACGTTCAGGAGAGGCCACATTTGGAGAGTTGGTTCCGGTGAGAAAATAAATATTTGAGAGAACCATTGGGTACCTTCGAGTCTAACAAGGATGATCCACACAAGAAAAGGGAACGTGTTATTAAGAACGGTGAATGAGTTGATTGATCCTAATACAGGAGCTTGGGATGTGGAACTTATCAGGATTATTTTCTTTCCAATTGATGCAGAAAGAATTTTGAGAATTCCTTTATCAGTGCATCTAAACGAGGATTTTGTAGCATGGCATAAGACCAAATCACACTCATTTTCTGTTCGGTCAGCCTACTACTCAGAATGGGAACACCAGTTTGGTTCAAAAATTATTAGTAGTGAAGGGACCTCAAATGTTAATCCTGTTTGGTCGGCTGTGTGGAAGTTGGAAGTCCCTAGTAAGATAAAAATCTTCATCTGGCGAGCTCTTAAAGGTGTTGTTCCTGGTATGGCAGTTCTTGCTTCTAGGCATATTAAAGTCTCAGCAGAATGTCCTATTTGTCGTTCTGGGCCTGAAGATATTCTCCATTTGCTGTTTACTTGTACACGCGCTCGGCAAGTTTGGAAGGCACTTGGCCTTAATACAGTTATTGATCAAGCTTTGGCAGTGGATCTTTCAGGCTCTGTAGTTTTGGAAGAAATCCTACGATGGCCATACAGGAAGTCACCGGTGTTAGGACAGCTAGGCTTGCAAGAAACAGTGGGTGTGGCCTCATGGTACATATGGTGGGAAAGGAGAGAAGCAAGGAAAGGCGAGAACATCAAATGGCCTCTTAGCTCAGCTTTCGCTATCCAAGAAGACTATGCAGAGAAGTCTCCTCAGCAGCAGGCGAGAAGAGTAGGCTGGGAGAAACCACTTATTGGTACTTACAAGTTAAATACTGATGCATCTTTCTTTGAAGATGGTATAGGATCAATGGCTGCTATTGTGCGTAACAGTCGTGGGGAAGCAGTTGTCGGTGCTGCAGAGATTTTCAGTTATGCCTGAAGTGTTGCGTCTGCAGAAGCAATGGCACTTTACCTTGGTCTTGGACTAGTACGTGATATTGGATGCTCAAAAATCACCGTGGAGTCAGACTGTTTACAGCTCGTTACCGCTTGTAATGGAGGTTCAGAGATACTGGCATCATATACTGCTATTTTATATGATGCTTTCCAACTTGCACATGAGATATCGTCGATTCAGTTCCGTCATTGCCCCAGGGAAGCAAATAAGTTGGCACATGTTTTAGCGAGAAATGCTTATGACTCAAAACAAATGATTTGGTGGGATGATGTTCTGCCTAATTTTCTATTACCTCATGTACTGAATGATGTAACACTCTCAAATTTGCAATAAAGTGCGAAGAGGCTTCCTTTCAAAAAAAAGTTGAAAACCTAGGACGCTGATGTAGTCCTGCTAATCTTTTATGAGCTATATATATGTTTCGATTAGTTAAAAAATATTGCGAGGACCGATTAGTTATTCTTTGCATATGTTTTTTTAGAGAGGAGGCATATTGCCCGGCTTTAGCACGCTGGAGCCCTTACAAGCACAAATCCAGGTTTAAAGAGGTTCGCCGAAAAAGAACGAGAATAAAAGTAGAAAGGTTCGATACAGACCCATAGGGCTGAGGCATATGCTAAGATGCTGGTCTACTTGTCAAGTTATTCTCAGCTAGAAAAGTCCATGTGAGATGAAACCGTCAGGACGTAATCCATAAAACACATGGTACTTGAATTCTAGTAGTTTTGAAGCAAGGAAGAAGGAAAAATAAAAAGCATTGGTAATACTAGCAAAAATGCCCGTGCGTTGCAACGGGACAAAAAGTTATCACACCACCTAGCCTCAATAAGCATTGCTAAGACCACCTTCCCCCATCCATACACAGGTCAATGTCCTATATTTTAACCCCCACCCGTGTGGTCGTCTATATTTCTTCCACCATGATCGCGGCAGATATATGTCAATAAATTTGTATGAAAATATATTCATGTACTCTATGCTTATTTGCTATTATATTCTTTGTTTTGTTTTATTGTTGCATCATCATATCATCGTGCCATTAAAACACAAATAAATAAACTGCATAGATCTTTGATCTATTTAAAATGAGGGAATTCATTGTGGTTCTCTTTATAATCCATGAACATATCCTCCCAATATTATTAGCGAGCTAGAATAAAACATTCCATTAATTTTGGAATCACCCATAACCAGACTTGCAATTGAATTTCCTTTTGATTCCAAATATTTTAAATTCATGTGATATTCTCCAAATAACTCTTTGAAGTTGTGGTGCTTTGATTTGCCAAATCTCATCTTGGTTCCCCTTGAAATAAATTCTTTTTGTTTTCTTGTTTGAAAAATAGAAAATGAAGGAAAGACTTTTTTTTCTACCAGGCCGCCCCAGCTCCTTCCCTTTCGCCATAGAAGCCGCGGCCCATGCCCTAGGCACACCTCTCTCTCCCGATCAGATAGATCGAGCATCACAACTAAAAAAAAGATAGATCGAGCATCATTGTCTCAAAAAAAACCCCACCACCCACTCCTCTTCCTCTCGTTCCCCTGGACCCCAGGCCCGACCAGCAGCAGTTTTCTCCAGGGAGCCCGCCCATGGAAGAGGATGGCGCGTCTCTGTCTCGATACGTCCGCCCTGGATCCACGCCGGAGCAGTCGGATCCGCCGCGTTGGCCACGCAGGCCGCCGCTGGTGCCCTTCGAGGGGAGGACGCCTGGGTAAAGATGACCCGTATATCTCATCCTGGTATCTTGGCTTGCTTGATTCTTGCAACTGACGAACATATATAAGTCGGGAGGATTTCGTTTAAAGGAGCACAGTGGTACTATTCTAGTTGATAAAATAGAAATATAAATTTGTGCAGCGGGCCTAGCCTGACTCATCTGAGCAACGAACGTATATCAGAAAATCGAACGTAGCGTACGAGAAGCAATCTGGAATGCGGGTTGAATAACAGAAACCACGGGTTTTTTTGGTCCAAAATTACTGTGTAGCGGATCACCGGACGGGCTGAGGCCCAAGTGGCAACGCTTCAGCCATGTGAGACATCTCAGGGCAAGGCCCAGGTAGTAGTGCGGACAATAGATCATGTATGCATGAAAATTTAGGGACGTGGTTCCCCAAATTAGTACCACCTTATCACTACACCACGGTACGTTATTCCCTACCGATGTGTGTTGGGAAAGTTATCAATTACCGACCAATCGTTGGTTGAGAAAGCCCTCATCGGACTGTTGGTTGGGAAAGCTTTCATATGCCGATCAACAGTCGGTCGGGAATGAATGCACAAATGCCATCGAGCGGTCGGTCGGCAATTCTTGTATACCCTTTGAACTATGGGTCGGTAAATAACGCCGACCGACCGCATGTGGCTAAATGGGCCAAGCGGGCGACGAAAAAATTTAGCGCCAAGTTTTGGCCCAGCCCGCGAACGTCGCTGCTCTTTCCTTCCCAGTACCGTGAAATCCCTAATTCCCCACTACTAGCCGCCGCTCACGCCGCCCCCAACATCGCGACGCTCACTGCTCTCTCCGGTCGGCCGCTGCACCGCGCCGTCGTCCTCAAACCCTCCTGCCGCCCCCACAGCACCCATCCCCCCCCCCCCCCCCCCCCCCCCCCCCCCCCCCCCCCCCCCCCCCCCCCCCCCCCCCCCCCCCCCCCGAGATCGAACCCTCTACACCACCAAGGTGCTCCATCCCCACCCCGTCACCAAGAACTCCGGCCTCTTCGTCATCCTGGGTGCCGGGCAGATCCCGGGGAAGACTATGTCGGACGTGGAGAAGCACTTCCCACGCTATCTTGCTCCTCCACTGCCGGCCCCACGTCGTCCTGCCTACCAGTGCCCCCCACGCGGCCCTGCTCCCCGCCGTTGCCCCCTCCAGGTTGCCGGCGGCGGAGATTTATGTCCGTGCGAACATCCCGGTGAGGCATCTCTCTCTCTCTCAACTGACAACCAAATTCATCTCACAGATCGGAAACATCAGTGCCAGTGGGTTCTTCTTCAGAGACCATCCATTTGACGTTCTGCCCCGAGTCCCGATGACCTTCTTATGTGCGGATGTCAAAAGACATGCCTTCTTTGTACCATTCGCGAGACCAAAGTGAGTTCAGAGTGTACGTATTTCTCAAATTAGTTCTTGAGTGGACTATTTGTGTCTATGCTCTTCAATCATTGCAAACCTATTTCTGATATTCCCGTTGTGCTTCTGTTGGACAACTTCAGATTTGTGGGCAAAAAAAAATCCATAATCAAACATTTATATGTATAAATCTTATTCAATACAAATATCCTTTGTCCTTGCCAACGGGCACCCAGAAAACATTATTTGTTTGAAGTAAAGTACCCACATGTAGCATTTGAGAGGGGATACAAAATAGTTTTGTAAAATAAGCTGGCCATAATCTGAAATCTGATTCTGAACTCTGTCGTGTTTTCTACAGCACTTACATGTTAATGTAGATGGAATTGGATTATGAAACCAGCCTTACCATGATAAAAGTACTGAACCTGACATCTACAAAAATATATTCCTTGCATAATCTCTTGCTTTTCCTTGATGAGAAGCCTTATGTTCAACTTGTATATTTCAGATTTTGTTTTTTCAAGTTATTTTTGTATGGACAATGTATGATACAACCTGTATAATATTGTTGGTGAACATTTTTAGCAGTGCCTGACAAAAGAAGGCAGCCAAACCTACTAACCAGCGGGATCCGAATGATGTGTGGATTTCCAAAAGGTATTTTCTTATACTGTTAGACCATGTTTGATATTGATTTCATGAATTCCTGCTAAAACATCATTGTTTCCTTGAAGTTCAATTCCTGTAGCACCTATTTTGTTTCCTGTGATCCACATGTTAGGCAAAGAAATGGTTCGATTATGTAAAGTGTAGTCCTTGAAAACTAAATTAAATAGCTAGATAAGCACTGCCCATTAGTTTTCTCCCTCCTCCCCTCTCTACCTGCAGTGTACAGATTTCAACCCCCGGCGACGGAGTCATGCACCACATCGGCCCAGCGCGCAATTTTATGTAAAAAAACTAGCACTACTTTGATTCATGTATTGATTTTTCTATGAGCGAGCAGTAGCGTTTCCTGCTTTCAGCATGTTGTCTATTCTACATATATCTATTTAACTTGTGTGAATCCTTTGTTTCAGACCTAAAATGTTTCCTCAAAATTAATAATTTGTGCCCTGTGAATCATTGCTGCTATCCTCTGTAGAAACGCCCAATTTGAAGCGGGATCACTAAGCATATTGATCACCATCTAAACATATTGGTGTCACATTTCAAGATTGATCTGTCATTGAATGCCAATTATTTGACGTGTGTCAGCTTAAGAGTACAAATATATGAAGCATTTCTCCTCTTGTTATTGTACTTAGTTTTCCACCGATGACAGGAAGAAGAAGGCCATTCACAAGACCACGACCACTGATGGCAAGATCACGACCTTGAAAATGGTAGTAATGAACACCATTCTTGGTATCGAAGAGGTCAACATTGTCAAGGATGACTTAGTTATCCAATTTCAGAATTCGAAATGTGAAATGTTGACATGTTATACCATTACTTCTATAGAATTGAGGATCCACTTAAACATTTCTTCTAACATTGGTGATTCTTGATTTCTCCCAGTGCAAACATCCATCACAACACATGGGTAGTCACTGGAACACCTCCGTTGAAAAGTAACTCTTGCTTTAGAATCTTCATGGCTTAATTGTTTCGTCGAGTAGCCTTATTTTTCTGGAGCAACATAAATATCTTTAAGATATGTCAAACTGCTTTCGCAGGCAGTGATCTGAATTTTATTTGTACATCTACTTTTAAGTTTGATGGGTATGTAAATATTATTAATGTACATGGCATAATATGATATCCACTTGAACTCCTTGTCAATATTCAATATCAAAGTTGAATATGTCCGCCTTGCCCCAAACTCCACAGTCTTAGTCACTGCAATTTAACTTTATTTATATATGCAATAAAAGTAGTTGAAAACCAAACTGGTAAATTCTAGTTGTACCATATTTGTTCTTTGAGAGTTGCACTACATTCTTTGACTTGACATAACTGCAATTTCACCTTTGGCCCTTTATTTTTGACAGAGCTGCAAGCTATGTTTTTAAGGCGGTAAGGCGAGGCGAGGCGCTGGAGGGGCGCCTCACTGCCTAAGCGGTAAGGCATAAGGCGAGGCGACGCCTTAGACACATACATATATAATAGATGGCAGCCAATTAGGAGATTTAACTACTAGCATTGACATCATAAATTGTACATACATATATAACAGATGGCAGCCATTTAGGAAATTTAACAACTAACAGTAACATAATTAGTTGTTGCCAAATCATAGGCCTCAAATCATCTTCTGTATATGACAGAACGGCGCCTTTGAACTTCAGCTTCATCCTTCTCATCAATATATCGCTCCATAGCTTTAAACTTTCTAGTGTTTAAGGTTTTGCGCATCTCTATCCTAATCTCCATAGATGCCTCGGGACACATATCTGCATCACTACAACCCCCAGAAAGGTGCTGCTTCAGCCTTCTCACTCCAGCATGGACTATCTTGCCACACAATGTACACTGGAGTAAATCTTTCCTCTCTAAATCTGGCCAGAACCCATACTTCCAAACTGGATCATCTGATGTAGCTCTTCTCCTAGGATCCATCAGAGCAGGGCCACCTCGCTGCTGCAGCAACACTGAGAAAAGACCCAATCAACCGTCAAAGAGAGAAGAGCCAAATCACTAGAGCAAGCAGACAAGCATGGGGAAGGAGAGAAGCGATGGTGGGGTTGCTGCCTTGTGGATGGAGAAGCAGATTTGGGAGCAAACAGATGCAGAGGAGGAGCAGGCAAGCAGCCAAGCACATCTACAGATCTACCTACAATGCAGGAAGAAACAAAGTACTAGGAGGGGTAGAAGAAAATTCAGAGGAGGCCAGGATAGAAGTGAGATGAGAACGGGAGCCACACCTTGCTGTTGCGCCAGAGTTGGAGGGAGAGCTGAGCCCGGCGAGGAGGGGCACAGATCGGAGCTGTAGAGGAAGGAGCCGCCGCCAAAGGTCAGAGAGGAGAGAAGGAAACCCTATCGGGTGGATTGGACGATTGGTTCGATCCTCTCTGTCCCGCCCTTCGCCTTATACCTGTTCGCACTCGCGCGCGAGCCCAATATTTCCAGCGAAAGCCCGCGAAAGCTTCCCGCGTGGGCCACTCTTTCCCGCCTGGAAGCAGCCCATGGCGTCCGATCTGGCCCAAGGCGCCGCCCTACGCGCCTAGGCGGACGATTCAGACGCCCTAGGATCTAAAGCGGACGCTTTACGACGATGTGTAAGGCAGGTTCGACGCCTTGCCATCGGAGGGCGCCCCGACGCTAAGGCGTCGCCTAAGCGACGCTTCACAGACGCCTTAAAAACAGAGGCTGCAAGATATTCTGGCAACACTTATCAACCAACTGGTAAGTCCCTTTACATTCTCACATTAGTCCAATGGTTGCCTATGTTTCCGGAAAAATATCGCCATACTTGAAATGGAAGACAGTAAAACATTTGAACCAAACTAGTGCCTTTATACCATGCCTCAATAGGAAATTCCTTTTCGACAGGACCTGATAACATGGATAGCCTGTGAAGCTATATAGCGATGTACCTCTTCTGGTTGTTGATTATTAAAATTTTATTGTTTGACACTCATCTCCACCCAATTAACTTTCAATGACCAGGAGCTAGTCATCCATGGTGGCAACGACATCGGGAAGATCTCACCTTGCTTTTTTACTTGGATTTATAGCCTGGGTTTGTTGGTGAAGTAATGATCGAAGGAGATATTAAATTGTTGTCTGTGGTAGCAAATGGCTTGCCTACAACAGAGGACTTTGAGCATGTCACTGATTTGGAAATATTGAAGGTTCCACCTGTCCCCATGGATAAATTCCTTTATCTTTTTATTGGGTTAATCTCTACAGCAAATAATTTTAAACGTAGAATAGTGGTTCGTAGAACTGGGGTATCATGCGTGGGTAGTGACCACCTTATTGAAGATCCTTCTTCCTGTTTTGATTGCATTTTCATTCACTATGTACTTGGTTACACCTTGTCACAAGACAACACTCTTCAAAATTTTGTCAAAACTCTTCTTGTGTTCTGTTTATTCTAGAATTACAGCTCCTCACTTCATGGTCAATACTTATGTGCCTCTTTTGCTGCCTTTGATAAAATCATAAAAATGAGGTGGTGAACGAGGAGCTCTGGAATGAAGCACAGACATATGGAGACATCAAGTTGCTGCTGTTTGTTGATTATTATAACAAGTGGTACATAAATTCATATGTATCTTTTTATGGCACAGGGAAACTCTTTGCTTGACGGAAACTTAAAAAAAACTAATGATGGAAACTTACTACTACTGGCGTTTTGGATGGCCATGTGTACTATTATCATTTATCATGTTGCAGATGCTTAGCAAATGCCTTCGCAGCTATCTGTTCTTAATCGTCTGATTTCTTGCTCCTTTCACTTATGTAGGAATGGCAAGTTATCCCCCATGGGCAATAGACCAGGATAAATTGTATGTCAGGATATAGCAAAAGAAGTTTACAGGAAACACAAAAGAGGGGAGCAAAAGGTACATGCTCTTCTAAAATTTGTAGAAGGGCTTCCCCTTTTCTCGTTAGTGATAATGAATTCTCTTCAGTTGCTTTCATATCAAATGATATTGAAGGAAGCTTATAGAAAATACAATGTTCTCCATTTGTGGTGCAGAATATTAACTGTGGATTTTGACTTGCAGATTTTCAAGCTGGAGGATGTCCTCCAAGATGAAGAATGAAAGCTTTGATGTCAAGTATGAGAACGATGCAAGGATCTTTTTCGAAGGCTATGCGGATGGGCATGTAGTTGCTTCCCCACTAGTAGGAGCCAAGGCAGACAATGTGCCTTTTAGACAAATTCTAGAAAACAAAACAAGGATTTTTTGCTCTCAGACAATGAACCATAACGTTTCCTTTATTTAATTACTTACATTGGTTTATAGGAAACTTTGATGGTCATCAGTTCATAACAGATTAACTATATATATATATAAATATATATATATATATATATATATATATATGTGTGTGTGTGAAAAAAATAATGAATGTGTGTTATTATTGTTTGATTCTAGTTTAATATTGTTGGATGACATGCACCTTATACTATTATGAATTATGTAACTTGATTGACATTCTATTGGTAATGTGAAATCTAACAATGGGAGGCCTAACGGTTGTTGGTCGCTAAAACAACAAACCCCGTCAGACAGTTGGTCGGGAAAGGTTAATTCCAGGCCCAACTGAACGTTGGTTGGGAAATAATTCACAATCTGATAGTCGGTAGGGAAAGGCCCATGGCAGCCCCAACAGATTGTTGGTCGGGAAATATTACCCTGTCCAACAGTCGGGAAAGGCCCATGGCAGCCCCAACGGACTGTTGGTCGGGAAAGGCCCATGGCAGGCCCAATAGATTGTTGGTCGGGAAAGATATGCCATAGCTGACAAGCAGTCGGTCGGGAAAGGGTTTTCCCGTCGGGACTTCCCCAACGGATAGTGTCGGTCGACAATACTCTTTCCCACCCGACTGTTTGTTAGGGGAACTTGTATTCCTGACCAATTTGTCTGTTGGGGATGTAGTGCTATGGTGTAGTGTATATATATGTTTTAAATTCAAACTGAAAGAAAGTGTATTGTGACGTAATATTTGTATGTATTATCTTTTGGGCGATGCTAGGCGCCGGCGCATCGGCCGAACGCTTCGGCCGGTCCAACCCTAGCCGTCAGATCGGCCCGACCCGATCCGTTGGATCTTTATCCAATCATGTCGTCTTCTTCCTCTCGCGAGCGCGGACAGGAAAAGGAACCCCGTCTCGGCGGCCGCACGTGTTTTCCCTCGTCGCCGCCCCCTTGCCTGCCCTCCCCGTCTCTGATCGCCGCCCGTCTTCGCCGGCCGCCCTGGTCGCCGGTCCCAGCCCTCGGCGGCCGTCCTCGTCACCGGCTTCGTTCATGCTACATCCCACCCATGCAGTTGTAGTTTCCGTGGCAACCATTGTAGCTCCGATGGCGACGACTGGAGCTCACTGGCGTGCTCACGGGTGTGCTCGCCGGCGCTCATCCCCCGCTTGCAACAAAAAAATCGAGTGCCCAGGGAGATGCCCAGTGCTGCAACCTATGACCAAAAAAGCTTCAACCAGCTATGGAAAAAGTTTCAACTCGTATGACGGAAAACTATGAACGACCAAAGAAAAGTTACAACTGGTGACAAAAAAGCTTCATCTGGCGACGAAAAAAGCTCCATCCGACAATGAAAAAAGCTTCAACTATGAAGCCGTAAGCCATGGACAACAAACGAAAAAGCTACAACCGGTATTGAAAAAAGCTTCAAACTTGTTGTCTTAGCTGTGAACCTCGCGACGATGTTGACGTCGTTTTGCTGCAACCATAGTTCGTTTTGCTAAAACCGGCGTCGGAATTTGCTACAACCATTTTCCACATCTACTTGCTACTGCTCCACCGAGCTCCGACACCCGCCCATGGCCATCGTCGCCGCGGTGCCATTCCGGGAGAAAAAAGGTTCAATGGTTGCAGCTCCGCGCGTGGTCGGTTGCAGCTTAGACGTGGTCAGGTCCGACGAGGCAGGCAGAGCTCCGATGACGCGGATCCGAGCAGATCCGGTCGAGGGCAGCTGGATCGGCTGATTCCAGTGGCCGCGAAGTCCCAGAGGCCTTCAGGCGGCGATGGTAACGACGGGGCATGAGAACGAAGCAGAGAAGGAGAGAGAGATGACCGACAAAAAAAGAAAAAAATGAAGGAGAAGGATATGAGAGATGTCTGCGTGCGGCCCTTTGACCGCGTGGACGCGTGATCGGCCGAGCATTCGGCCGGCGCGCCGTTCGCAAACATCTACCTTATCTTTTTCTAATGTAGCAAGATGCTTTTGAATGTCACTCGCAAAAAAAGATGCTTTTTGAATGCCTATCTTGGGAGGGAGGGGGGCCAAGACAAAAGATTTTTCATATCCTTGGGGGTGGAGGGGGGCAAGACAAAAGATTTTTCATTTTTATTGATTGAGAAGAAAAAAGTTTGCCTAGTTAATTAGAGGAAAAATGGACGAAAATCTAGATTAGAACCCACCACGGGGCACACTCGGACGACCTAGCCACAAACGCCAAATAGTCGACCGAAGCGTCGAGAACATGGCAACTCCAATTTTACTTAAGAGCTTCACAGGAGAAAGTTGCAAGACTCACACCGGCCTAGTCCAATGCAACACTCGGAGAACACCGCCAGCTGAAAACCACCCTCATGGAGTCATCGGTGCCATAGTGACCCAGCCGACCTCAGCTCCGACTTCTCTGACACAACACGAAACTAGCATAGGTGTACACATTGGCACACCTGACCGTCGACACCATAAGGAGAAGCCGCGACCCAGCTCTGCTAGCCAACATCGTTGTTGCCGCATAGTCGCAACTCCAACCACCCACATTGCCGGACGGACACCAGGCCACAATGTCGTGCACGCCCAGCCCGCAGGACGCACCAATGGAACCAAGATCTTCAAGATAGCACCCTAAAGAGGGGAAACGATGTTGAAGACGCCACCGCCGCCAGACCCTGCAGCAGGATCTTTGTTTTCACCCGAAGACCTTGATCCAGGAGTTAAGGATGCGCAGATCTCCCCCGATGACGCCTCCAAGGAGCACAGCGACGCCCACAGGCGCCATCCCTACCGGCCAACAAGCATCGGCCAGGCATTCACCTGGATTAGCCCAACCACCACTCCCTTGCACCCGGCAAAGGCCAGCGAGAACCTCGACTAGTCCGCGCACCCCTAACGCAACAAGCATGCCAATGCTGCACGGGGCCACCACCTTCCTTGCCGCCAGCAAACACAGGCAAGCCAGAATAGACCGATACCAGTCAGATCTAGCGGCCGCCCTCATGTACATTTTTTGTCTACGGACGTGTCTGCTATCTGCTTGCTTCCTGACACAAGAGGCACCATATATAATGATCAAAGGTAATGCTAATAGTATGGTGAATAGCAGCATACCCTTTACCAAATTTGAAAGAGGTAATAACACTAGTGGTGCCTAAACTTGTCATCGATGTTCACTTTGGTGCCTGAACTTGAAAAATACATCAAACCGGTTTTATAACTTGACAGTATGGTTCAAATACGGTTCAAATCACGTCTAGATACATATGTATTGTTGACCAATTGCGCCATGTGCCAACCAATTGCGCCATGTAAGTTTATTATCTTATACGCACTACAGCATTTTATATATCCAACACAATCGTGGAGTTAAATGGGCTGCAGTTTGTGCACCCGTTTTCCACATGTTAGTTGTTTTTTCTTATTTTAGAAATTACAACATATTCAGGTAGTATGTGAAGTGTTCATGCTTTTAGAAAATGTATTTCTAGGTGTAAAAAGTGTGCACGTGTTTTAATAAAGTATATGTGTTTTTCAAAAGATATATTTTCAAATAAAAATAAATTTTAAAATATGTGTGAAAAAAAGAAACAATGGCCTAGCGTTCCCCCAGGATTTTATACATTCTTATATTTAAATTAAAATAAATTAAACTATACATACATTTGTCTAGTAAAAAACATTTTAATTACATGAATTTTTGAATAATACGTAAGTATTTGATAAAATTACATTAATATGTTTTAGAATATTTTTTTGTGCATATTATTTCTAAGACAATAAGATTCTAGCTTCATTTTTATTACTAATACAATAATTTCCATAAGTTTTAGAATCAATAAAACCGAAAAAGAGACTCACACGTCGAAGGGTCACATAGAAAAGCAAAAAGAACTATTTTTTTTAAAGACCTCGTGATATTTTTTTAACATGAAGATTTTGAAAATTATATTAACATTTCGAAAAAGTATAACTTTTAAAAATTGCAAAATTATTTTAACATATATGTTAATCCTTGCAAAAAATATGAAAGCATTTTATTAATTATTTTGCATTATTTTAATTTCTTGAATATTTAAAGTTGGATTAACATTTTTTGAGTGGTAATCAACTTTTTATTTAATATTGTGACTATAGTTTATATATTTTTTCTAAAAAACAAAAAATAACTAGCATGTGGAAAATTGGCATTGCAGTCGAATTAGCTAAAAAAGGTTAGCAATGCGTACAAATCTGCTAACTTTTCCTGGTGAAGTGGTTTGCGCAGGTCCTTCGCTGCGCACAGTTCGCCGGTTCAAATCCCAGATGTGCTACATTTTTATTTATTTCGGTTGTGCACTGACATGTGGGACATTTTTATTTATTTCGGTTGTGCACTGGTGGGATCTGATGGTCATCTAGGCGCACTCTTTTCATGTCAGTCTGTCTCGGCACTGCAAGTGGGTCCGGTGTGGCCGTGCCACGCTGAAATATCTAGTCTTGTACATACGTATCTGGACGTCATTTAAACCATATTTAAACCATACCGCCAAGTTATAGAACTAGTCCGGTGTATTTTTCAAGTTTAGGCATCAAAGTAAACATCGATGGCAAGTTCAGACACCGCTAGTGTTATTACCTCAATTTGAAAGGTTTAGCACCTAGCTGCACCGCTAGCTTGGATGTAAAAACAACAAATAACCAAAGCACCGATAACTCCCAAGGCGTGCCTGCATACAATATTGGACAGGGTATGCAATCGGCTGCAGCCATGGATTGCTCGTTGGATCACCGCAGTTGGTCGCCTCGTGCTAGTCAAGTCGGTATTCACATCCATCCCCGTGTATCACTCCATCGCTATGCAGCTGCCCATGTGGCTGATCGATGGGTTTGAGAAGAGAATTCGTGCCTTCTTTTGGAAGGGACTGACGTCGTCAGCGGTGGCCAATGTCTGGTGGCTTGGGAGCAAGTGTGCAAGCCGTTCGAGTTTGGCGGATTGGACATCCTGAACCTCAAGCTATTGGGCTATGCATTCCCGGCGCTGGCTATGCATGCAGCGCACATTCGATTGCTGTTGGGTGAGCCTGCAGTCGGCCGTGGAGCCTGACGTGCAGGCTGTTTTTGACTCATCCATCAAGGTGATGCTGGGGGATGGTAAGAAGGCTCTTTTCTGGATGGACATTTGGCTCCGCGGGCATTCCATTCAGTTCAAGGCCTCGAAGCTATTCCTAGTGGTGAACAACGGTGTGTGGCACTCGCGAACAGTTCATGAGGCCTTGGCGGACCGTGCTTGGATCAGGGACATCACAGGGGTGTTGACGGTTACAGTGCTAACGCAATTCCTGGTGCTCATGGATTTGCTTCTCGAGGTGCATCTCCTCTTTGAGATTCCGGATCGCATAATTTGGAACTGGACACCGACTGAGGTATATTCTGCGAGCTCGGCTTACCAGGTGTTCTTTGCTAGCCTCGATAGGTTCCCGTGCAGTCGGGCCCTTTGGAAGTCTTGGGCTCCGGCCAAGTGCAAGCTTCACTTCTGGCTAGCGATGAGGCGTCAGATTTGGACGGCGGCCAGACGCCTTCAGCACAGCCTGCAGACCCCCGTCATGTGCCCGTTATGCGAGAAGGAGGCTGAGACTGCAGACCACCTAGCATTGGGCTGTGTATTTGCTAGGAGGGTGTGGCATTCTACCCTCTCGCGTTGCGGCCTCGGTCAGTTGGTGCCCACCATGGATGCAACTAACATGGAGTGGTGGGTAGCCAGTCTCATTTACTCCCGAAGGAGCGGAGGAAGGGTTTCGATTGGCTTTCCCTCCTCATCGTCTAGATGCTATGAAAGGAGCGTAATGGTTGCATCTTCAAGCGGTCAGCGGTTGTTGCTCGAAAGCTTTGTCGTCACATCAACACTGAGGGGAGGTTGAGCTATGGAAGCTTTCTGGTGCGAGGGGGTTGTCGGACATCAGGAGATAGAACCTTCTAGCACGTAGGGCATTGTTGGGTGCCCCCTGGTGTTAATGGCTGCCCACCATATGCTGCGGTCGGGATGGTTGTAACCACGGCAAGCCGCCGGACTCTCTGTACTTCTAGTTCTCTTCTTCTAATTCTTTGTGCGTTCGCAAAAAAACTCTTCAAGGAGAGGTTTCAACACTGGTGGCACTTCCAGGTATCCATTTTAAGGGGCGGTCTCCTTTATCAATAAGGCAAATAAGAAAAATACAAGCATGCAATTTTGTGCAAACTAGGAAAATTGTAGTAAGTGTGACATTCTTGACTATTCTCTTAAAATATATAAGAGTGGCATAATAATATGCACATAAAGATGGCACAAGGTATAGTGTACGTAAAGGATAAATCACTTTCAGCCTTCCAAAACGACATGCGACACAAAAAGCAGAAACCTTGGGCTGGACTCTAAAAGGACAATATAGAGAGAAATTGAATACTAATGCAAAAATAACTCACATATAGCACATGAATAAAACTTTGACAGGTGCCGGTGCGGATGGTAAACCATTTTGCTACAAAAATTAAGCTCTATCTGAGCTATCAAACACGCACATGGAATCTAACCCCAGAAAATCTAGCACGTTAACGCAACATTAATGTATGATGTTTATAAAATTTCATATAAAAATTTGAAATATTTTTTGAGATATAAAAATGAAAAAATTGACATCAGTGTGATAATGGGTCAAATCTAAAGCCCAAGTTATATTATGTACTCCCTCCGTAAAGAAATATAAGAGCGTTTAGATCATTAAATTTTTGTTTTTTGGGTTATGTTTCGAATTTTGACTTGAAATTTTGTGACAACCTACATTGATGTTGTGTGAGTGTGCTAAATTTATTTAGAATGTTTTGAACATTTTAAAAACACAATGTGAGTTCGGTGCACCGGTTGCACTACAAGCTCCGATGCACCAGATATTTTCCCGCGGAGGAGATGGTGGCACTGGAACAAAGTCGAATGTTGCACTTAGTGGTGGAACCAAGTGGTTTTTTACACTTGACAACTTAAGTTTGCAAGTTGTAGCCTGTTTTTTGCGAAAGTCCTGGTAGAGAGTCGGTGGGATTTCCTATTCCGCACGTCGGTCTCTGGATAGCGGCCACATGCATACCCTCCTAGGCATTTGTAGACGGGCCCCTATTCTTTCTCCCATCGGTTTTGGGAAGGTTTGATTATACAACCATCCCTCGAGCCGAGCCCAATACGAGATTATCGCCTGGGATGTAGGCTTGTTTTTCATCGCGGCACATTTTTGCATTCGTGCCTCGCTTCACGAGTTAGTAGTCATACAAGTCTATGGACCGGCCGATCACTCTCGTTCGGCGAAGTTCTTGGCGGAACTCCAGGCCAAAGTCACCACTGTGACCGCTGCCGCGCTCCCCGTTCTGGTGGGTGGAGATTTCAACCTTATCAGATCAGGAGCCGATAAGAATAACAGCAACATAAACTGGCCTAGGGTGGCTATGTTTAACTCCGCCATTGCTTCCATGGCCCTAAGGGAGGTGGCCAGGTCGGGCGCGAGATTCACATGAACTAACAAACAACTTGATCCGGTGCGATCAGTGCTGGACAGGGTGTTCATGTCGCCGGAGTGGGAAATGGGCTTCCCTCTCTGTACATTTCTTCCGGAACAAACGCGGACTCAGACAGGGTGACCCGATGTCCCCACTCCTGTTCAATTTTGTGATAGATGCTCTATCCGCGATGCTTCGGAAAGCGGCCGCGGCTGGCCACATCCAAGGGTTGGTAGGCCACCTCATTCCAGGGGGAGTGATGCATCTATAATATGTAGATGACACGCTGCTTCTGTTTCGCCCAGACCACCACATCATTGCGTCGGTCAAGGCAATTCTTATCTGTTTTGAGCTCATGTCGGGGCTCAAAATAAATTTCCACAAATGCGAGGTGCTCACGATGGGGGTTGAGCCGGAGGAGGGTAGGCGCATAGCCAATTTGCTCAATTGCAAGGTGGGCAAATTCCCGCTGACATACCTCGGCCTCCCAGTTGACACCAAAAGGCCTACGATAGAGGATTGGGAACCTCTATGTGCTAAGGTGAGGGGTAGGGTGTGCCCTTGGAGGGGTAAATTCCTTTCAAAAGTGGCCAGGCTAGTTCTCACGAACTCAAGCCTCTCTTCCTTGCCAATGTTTGCTATGGGCCTATTTTTGCTTGCAGAAGGGGTGCATGCAAAGTTTGACACACCCCACACTAAGTTCTTTTGGGAAGGAACTAGCCCGAACCGTAAATACCATATGGTTAAATGGGCCTGGGTGTGCCGACCCAAGGACTTGGGGGGCCTTGGGATCACCAACTCGAGACTGCTTAACATCGCTATGATGTGTAAGTGGATCTGGAAAATTGTTCGGGGGCGTCCGGTCTGTGGGTTGATCTCCTTAGGGCCAAGTACTTCCCGAATGGGAATTTGTTTGAGGGTATGGCAAGGGGCTCGCCTTTTTGGAATGATCTCCAGACGATCAAGTCGGCCTTTGCCTTGGGGGCTAAATTCTCGACAGGAGATGGTCGATCAGCGCGTTTCTGGATAGATCTTTGGATAGGAACCCGCCCCTTATGGGAGGAATTCCGTGACCTGTACGACATCGCTGTGGATCCAGGCATGTCGGTGGCTGATGCGCTGCGATCAGCTCCTCCGGAGGTTCAGTTCAAACGTGAACTCCTGGGGCAAGAGCAGGCCAGCCTAGTGGCCCTGCGGCAGCTGATCGATCGGGTGGACCTTTCGAACCAACTGGACTCGGTGAGCTGGGCGCTCACCAGTTTGGGGAAGTTCTCGGTTAACTCTCTATACCGAAAGCTGTGCCCGGGGCTGTCGCAGCTTGTGGTTGCAGGGTTATGGAAAGCGCGGTTGCCACTGAAGATCAAACTATTTCTTTGGCAAATGTTCCGTGATAAGTTACCCACCTCCCTGAACGTGGCCAAACACAATGGTCCGGCCAATGGTCCATGTGTGTTGTGTGGGGACCCAGAGGATGCGAACCACATTTTCTTTCGGTGCCCCTTAGCACGGTTTGCGTGGAGCGCAGTGCGGTCGGCGACTGGGGTCCTGTGGGACCCTCGCTCGGCAGCCGAGCTTATTCACCTTTTAGACGCGTTGCAAGGCCCAAAGAAACGGGTCGTGTGGAGTTGTGTTCGGGCACTTCTTTTGTAACGCCCCGAGACCGATGTGCCAGGTGTCGTCCAGTTATTCATTGTTGTTGCTTTGTCATTGCTTGCGTGTCATGCATTGCATATCATGCCACCAGGGGCAACTCTGGGCTGACCTACCGGAAGTTTAGACAATCCGGTGTGCCCTGAGAAAGAGATATGTGCAGCTCCTATCGGGATTTGTCGGCACATTCGGGCGGTGTTGCTAGTTTAGTTTTACCTTGTCGAAATGTCTTGTAACCGGGATTCCAAGTCTGATCGGGTCTTCCCGCTAGAAGGAATATCCTTCGTTGACCGTGAGAGCTTGTGATGGGCTAAGTTGGGACACCCCTGCAGGGATTTGAACTTTCGAAAGCCGTGCCCGCGGTTATGGGCAGATGGGAATTTGTTAATATCCGGTTGTAGAAAACCTGAAGTTGACCTTAATTAAAATACATCAACCGCGTGTGTTACCGTGATGGTCTCTTTCCGGCGGAGTCCGGGAAGTGAACATGGTGTTGGAGTTATGCTTGACGTAGGTTGTTCTAGGATCACTTCTTGATCATAGTTTCTCGATCGCGCTTTGCCTTCTCTTCTCGCTCTCATTTGCGTATGTTAGCCACCATATATGCTAGTCGCTTGCTGCAGTTCCACATCATACCTTTACCTTACCCTTAAGCTTAAATAGTCTTGATCGCAAGGGTGCGAGATTGCTGAGTCCCCGTGGCTCACAGATACTTCCAAAACCAGCTTGCAGGTGCCGATGAGTCCATGCAGATGACGCAACCAAGCTCAGGAGGAGCTCGATGAAGATCTTGTCCTTTGTGTTGTTTCGTTCTAGTTGATCAGTAGTGGAGTCCAGTTGGGGTCGATCGGGGACCGTGTCGCATTTGGGGTTCTTCTTTTATTTTGGTTCCGTAGTCGGACCTTGATTGTATTTGGATGATGTAATGCTTTATTCATGTAATTGTGTGAAGTGGCGATTGTAAGCCAACTATGTATCTTTTTCCCCTATTGTATTACTTGGGTTGTGTGAAGATTACCTCACTTGCGACATTGCTTTCAATGCGTTTATGCCTCTAAGTCGTGCTTCGACACGTGGGAGATATAGCCGCATCGAGGGCGTTACAAGTTGGTAATCAGAGCCTTCCCCGACCTTAGGAGCCCCCACCGATTGATCGTTTTTAGCAGCCGAGTTGTGTCTAGAAAAAAATGTTTTTAGTCATTTAGGAATTATATATCGGAGAGTTTAGGAATTCTTTTTACTTCCCAGTCTCCTCATCGCTCTGGTAAGGCATCCTGACGTAGAGTTTGACTCTTCTCTTCTCAAATTTCACAAAAAAAATTTAGGATCATGTGGGTATCTTGGAATCGTTCTGATGGATTTGTGACGAGAACATTGTTCTTGGTGCCTCCTGTCATTTAGGGGTTGTGGCAGTGTCCCGGGGAGTTGTGCGCCGAGGTGTTGTCGTCACAATTTTATCATTGCAGTTCTGGAATACCTGAGTTTAGTATGCCGACATCGAAAATCTCTTTTATGTAGTTCGTTGGTGAGATAACCTCGACGCCACCCAGTACTGGGGCGGGAGTTCGGGAGTATTGCCATAACTTGTATAATGGATGCTTTTCGAAGGTTGAGGTAGATGATTTCCGAAGGTTTCTTGGTTATGTGTTGAAGGATGGATACAGTTGGATGTAGGATTTGCTAGTTTTGTGTGAGATATTATGCTTCCCCTGTATCCCCAACACCTGATTGCATAACCAGAAAATTTTGGGAGTTTATTAGTGGGAATTCAAGTAGCTCTTAGGATATCTTTCCGACAGATGTATGATATGAAATTGGGGTTTGACGTCTAGTGGTCCGCCTATTCACGGTTGGTTTTACAGTGGTCTCGTTGTGTCTTAAAGAGTCCTTGGCTATGCCGACTCGGGGACGCTTCGTATGTCATGTGCACTGCCTTGTACATGATGGTACTGTACGATCGAGCCCGTGTAGGCCCCACCACGAAAACTTCGGACGAAATCTCTATCATATGTTTGTTCCGGCTTATTCTACAAGCCAATCCTTTGTTTTGTTTTTGAGTTGTGGTATTCGAGTTGCTTCAATGTCAAATGTTGATTCCATACCTTCCCCCAAATGGTGTTCTCATATTCCTATGTGAATACTAATCCTTCTCGATCATCGAGTTTCTCATGCCAATCCTTTTCAACCGGTGTGCTTCTCTTCTAGTGGATCCGATCATTTCAACATCCGCAAGATCCAATCTCAGTTTTTCATCAATGTTGTTTGTTTCATCTGTCTTCAAGTTGTCTTTGTTTTCCCGCCCTCCCACCCTTTTTCTTCAAGGATTCAGATTTCTTGATCGAGTTTCCAGCTTATTAATGTGAAGTCTCTCCATTCTTTTCCGTCAATGTTCTTATCCGGTGATTCTCAGGAAGATGCTAACGGAGCTTCTAGTTCATCATTCTTCGTTCTCTTTTATCCGATGAATTCAATTCAAGCTTTGCCAATTATATCCTTTCCTCGTTGCAAATACCTTCCCATGCCGGTGCACCTCATAATCTTTCACTTCTCACTATTCATTTGTTCGGGAGTGACAAAGATAGCTCAGAAGATTTGTGCTTCCACTCTGCAGTCGTTCAAGGTCTTTCGAGGATGTTATCTCATTCAAGCCTTTTAATTCAACCGGTGCAATCTCTCTTTTAAATCTTTTCAACGGTGTTCTTTTGAGTGGGCCCTAACCCACAGGTCTTTTTCCAGGATCTTACCTGACTCTTCTGATCTTTCCGGAGTTATTCTCAAATTCTTTTCTAAAGTTTGACGTAAGAATGATTTATCATCAGTCAAATGCCTTTCTCCAAGATCTTTCTTTTCTTCTCATCGTTGGTTCAACCTTTCTAATTTTCATCCCGAAGTATCTCTACAATTTGGTGGTATTTCTCGTCGGCATTCTCAGTTTGGAAGACCGAAGAAGATTCTTCTTTCAACCTTGCTCCATTCTCTTCAAGATTCTTCATTCGAGATTGTTGCCTTCCTCTCGTAATTGCTTTGATCGTGAGAATTCTTTTCACTTATCGGAGAAATTCAAGAGTCTTCTCAGTTTGTTATCCGGAGTCCATCATCTAAGATTTGTTCATTCTCACCTTTCAGCTCTCTTTCTCTAAATCTTACCGGTGCATCGTCCAAGTGATCTATAATCAGTTCGTGATCTCTTCGTTCTCATGGATCTAAATTCTCTCAAGCATCTTAGTTTATTTGCTAATCCTTCCCGGTGTTTCTTCATGTTTTATTCGTTCTTTTTCAATTCTTACGGTGGTTTCTTCAAGATTCCTCTTCTTACGTTACCATACTTCCGTTCCTTCAAATCCTACCGGTGGATCATCGAAGGTCTCTTCAAGTTTGCGCATTATCTATTTTAATCCTTTCTACGAGAATAACTAGTATGCCAAATCCATTGATTGTCATCAATTTAATTGGTGAAGGATAAGCATAATGTAATTCTTATTCTTGTTTCATCCAAATGATGAATTCTTATTCCGGAGGCCCTTCAAACTCTCGGTTTCATTTGTTTCATCTTCTCTTTTTGCCCGGAGTTCCAACCTCTTTCAATTATATTATCACGGAGTTCTCTATCTAAATCATTGCGAGGCTTAAATCTTATTCTTTTCATCATTCAATTATTTTGGATCATTCTTTTATTACCGGAGTTCTTCATGAAGGTTCTACATGATGGATTCATCAAGGATTTAATTCCTTCTCGAAGTTTTCATCGAGATTCTTTTCTAAGGAGCTCAAGCATTCTTCATCTTGCTATCTGGAGTGCAATTCTTTCTTCCGTATCATTGGAGGTGGTATTATGTCATTCTTGATAATTTGAGTTCATGTTTCATGATTCACATGTTGTTAAGAATGAGGTATTTTAAATCCACCAATCTCTTAGTTGGAGTTATCTTGTGTCATGTTTCACCTATAGCCTTCCCTAAGGATTGTTGCTAGTTATGGTGCTTATAAATGACCCAAGTTCTTCATTTATCCTCCCGGTGAAATAAGTTTCTCGTCTCCTCGTTCATATCAATCCAATTCTTTTCCCATGAGTGGCAGGCTGTCACCTCATAATTTGAGATGTATTCCATAAGACCATATCAACCTTATTATTTTCGTTGGAGGTTTTTTTTCAACAACTCCGTTCGACCCTTCTCCTAAGCATGCCTTCTCAAGCTCTTTTTGGCAGAAGTTGGCATTTCATCCTCATTTCTCCTATTTCAATTATCTATCTTCTATTCCTCCGTTCCGAAGGCATTGTGATGTTGCTCTCCTCAACCCATCTTCTCGCTTTGTCGAGATCATGTTCTTTTCATGCTTATCTTCTTAACCATAGTGTTGTGTCCCTTTTGCTCAAGTTCTCTCATTTTATCAAGTTTTCATCTCTTCTCATCCGAAGTGCCACCCGAATCGGTTCTTTCTTATTCCTCTTTCTTAACGGAGTGTTTTCAACTTTGTTCTTCTCCGTTGCTTTCTTTCTTTCATTTTATGCAACCTTCTCAAGGTTCTTTGGTTTCACTCGTTAGTCAAAGAAGCAACTTAGTTTTACCTCTTCTCTTTCTTTTCCGTTGTCCCTCCGGTGCCATTCTAGATCTCGGGACGAGATCCTCTCGTAGTGGTGGAGTGTTGTAACGCCCCGAGACCGATGTGCCAGGTGTCGTCCAGTTATTCGCTGTTGTTGCTTTGTCATTGCTTGCGTGTCATGCATTGCATATCATGTCATCATGTGCATTTCATTTGCATACGTGTTCGTCTCATGCATCCGAGCATTTTCCCCGTTGTCCGTTTTGCATTCCGGCGCTCCGTTCTCCTCCGGTGGTCATTTCTACCTTCTTATCGTGTGTGGGGATTAAAATTTTCTGGATTGGACCGAGACTTGCCAAGCGGCCTTGGTTTACTACCGGTAGACCGCCTGTCAAGTTTCGTACCATTTGGACTTCGTTTGACGCTCCAACGGTTAACCGAGGGACCGAAAAGGCCTCATGTGTGTTGCAGCCCAACACCCCTCCAATTTGGCCCAAAACCCACCAAAACCCTCTCCATCATCTAGAGCATTCGATCACGATCGCGTGACCAAAAACCGCACCTCATTTGGACTCTCCTAGCTCCCTCTACCTATAAATATGTGCAACCCTTTCAAATTCGCGGACGAAACCCTAAAAATTCCTTCCCTCGCGCCGCCGGACGCGTCCTCACCGCGCCGGACAATGTCCGCCCCGCCGGCCACGTCCTCCCGCCCAATGGCGCTGTGCCACGTCACCCACCGCCGCCTCCCGCGCCAATCGGCGAGCGCCACCTCAACCGGTCGCCTCCCTCTCCACCGCGCGGCCCGCGGGGCCCAGATCCGGCCCGCGCGGGCCCAGTCGCCGCCGCCGCCCGCAGGCGTGTGCCCGCACCCGCCGCCTCGCCTCTCGCCGGCGCGCACCTCCGCCGCCGCGCCATTGCAGCTCCGCCCCGCCGGCGCGCACCTCCGCCGCCGCGCCATTGCAGCTCCGCCCCGCCGCCGCTCTTCGCCACCGGCGCTGCCGCCCGGTCGCCGCCATCTCTGTCGCCTCCCGCCGCCCGTCTCGTCATGCGCCGCCGCCGCGCGTCGCCGGCCCCACCGTGTGCGCCGCCGCCTTCGCCCGGTCGCCGCCCGCCATCTCCGCCGCCGTCCGGCCACCTACGGCCTCCCGCGCCGCCTCCCCTTCGTCGTCGGCGTTCGAGCTCGCCGGAGCCCGTCCCGGCCAGATCTGCCCCGGTGGATGAGATCCACCGGGAGACGAACCAAACGGCGTCCTCTGTCCCGGATCCGCGCCGTCCCGCACCACATCATCCCACGTTGACTTTTCCCGTGGGGTAAAATTTCACTAAGTCCCCGAAATTCCTAGTTTCATATGCCCATCTTTATCATGTCGTAACTTTGCATCCGTAACTCCGTTTCGCGCATATAGCATATCAAAATGTTTGTCTCAGAGAGCACATCATTTCGTCTCATTGCATCATTTTCATTTGATTTCATCTTGATGCCCGAAATGCTGTTAGAAGAGTGCTATTTGAGTTAATTGTCAGATCGGCTGCACCAAATAGCTATTTGTCATTTTTGCTATGATTATTGTGTGCATGTGTTGGGGAACGTTGCAGAAAACAAAAAATTTCCTACGGTTTCACCAAGATCCATCTATGAGTTCATCTAGCAACGAGTGATCGGATGCATCTACATACCTTTGTAGATCGCGAGCGGAAGCGTTCAAAGAATGGGGATGAGGTAGTCGAACACGACGTGATCCAAATCAGCGGAGATCCTAGCACCGAACGGACGGCACCTCCGCGTTCAACACACGTACGGTCAGCATAACGTCTCCTTCTTCTTGATCCAGCAAGAGGGAAGGAGAGGTTGAGGAAGATGGCTCCAGCAGCAGCACGACAGCGTGGTGATGATGGAGCTGCAATATTCCGGCAGGGCTTCGCCAAGCGCTATGGAGGAGGAGGAGGTGTTGGAGAGGGAGAAGGAGGCAACCAAAGGCGTGGATGCCCTCCTTCCCCCACTATATATAGGAGGGCCTAGGAGGGGGCGCCGGCCCTAGGAGATCCAATCTCCTAGGGGGGGCGGCGGCCAAGGGAGGTTTCCCTCCCCCCCAAGGCACCTAGGGGTGCCTTCCACTTGTGGGACTCTTCCCCTTTGGAAACCCTAGGCGCATGGGCCCCTTGGGGCTGGTGCCCTTGGCCCATGTAGGCCAAGGCGCAACCCCCTACAGCCCATGTGGCCCCCCGGGGCAGGTGGACCCACCCGATGGACCCCCGGGACCCTTCCGGTGGTCCCGGTACAATACCGATAACTCCTAAACTTGTCCCGATGGCCGAAATAGCACTTCCTATATATAATTCTTTACCCGGACCATTCCGGAACTCCTCGTGACGTCTGGGATCTCATCCGGGACTCCGAACAACATTCGGGTTGCTGCATATACATATCCCTACAACCCTAGCGTCACCGAACCTTAAGTGTGTAGACCCTACGGGTTTGGGAGACATGCAGACATGACCGAGACGACTCTCCGGTCAATAACCAACAGCGAGATCTGGATACACATGTTGGCTCCCACATGCTCCTCGATGATCTCATCGGATGAACCACGATGTCGAGGATTCAAGCAACCCCGTATACAATTCCCTTTGTCAATCGATATGTTACTTGCCCGAGATTCGATCGTCGGTATCCCAATACCTCGTTTAATCTCGTTACCGGCAAGTCACTTTACTCGTACCGTAATGCATGATCCCGTGATCAGACACTTGGTCACTTTGAGCTCATTATGATGATACATTACCGAGTGGGCCCAGTGATACCTCTCCGTCATACGGAGTGACAAATCCCAGTCTTGATCCGTGTCAACCCAACAGACACTTTCGGAGATACCCGTAGTATACCTTTATAGTCACCCAGTTACGTTGTGACGTTTGGCACACCCAAAGCACTCCTACGGTATCCAGGAGTTACACGATCTCATGGTCTAAGAAAAAGATACTTGACATTGGAAAACTCGAGCAAACGAACTATACGATCTTATGCTATGTTTAGGATTGGGTCTTGTCCATCACATCATTCTCCCAATGATGTGATCCCGTTATCAATGACATCCAATGTCCATAGTCAGGAAACCATGACTATCTGTTGATCAACGAGCTAGTCAACTAGAGGCTTACTAGGGACATGTTGGTGTCTATTATTCACACATGTATTATGATTTCCGGATAATACAATTATAGCATGAATAAAGACAATTATCATGAACAAAGAAATATAATAATAATGCTTTTATTATTGCCTCTAGGGCATATTTCCAACAGTCTCCCACTTGCACTAGAGTCAATAATCTAGTTACATTGTGATGAATCGAACACCCATGGAATTCTGGTGTTGATCATGTTTTGCTCTAGGGAGAGGTTTAGTCAACGGATCTGCTATATTCAGGTCCGTGTGTACTTTACAAATATCTATGTCTCCATCTTGAACATTTTCACGAATGGAGTTGAAGCGATGCTTGATGTGCCTTGTCTTCTTGTGAAACCTGGGCTCCTTGGCAAGAGCAATAGCTCCAGTGTTGTCACAGAAGAGCTTGATCGGCCCCGACGCATTGGGTATGACTCCTAGGTCGGTGATGAACTCCTTCACCCAAATTGCTTCATGCGCTGCCTCCGAGGCTGCCATGTACTCCGCTTCACATGTAGATCCCGCCATGACGCTCTGCTTGCAACTGCACCAGCTTACTGCCCCACCATTCAAAATATACACGTATCCGGTCTGTGACTTAGAGTCATCCAGATCTATGTCGAAGCTAGCGTCGACGTAACCCTTTACGACGAGCTCTTCGTCACCTCCATAAACGAGAAACATTTCCTTAGTCCTTTTCAGGTACTTCAGGATATTCTTGACCGCTGTCCAGTGTTCCTTGCCGGGATTACTTTGGTACCTTCCTACCAAACTTACGGCAAGGTTTACATCAGGTCTGGTACACAACATGGCATACATAATAGAACCTATGGCTGAGGCATAGGGGATGACACTCATCTCTTCTATATCTTCTGTCGTGGTCGGACATTGAGCTGAGCTCAATTTCATACCTTGTAACACAGGCAAGAACCCCTTCTTAGATTGATCCATATTGAACTTCTTCAATATCTTATCAAGGTATGTGCTTTGTGAAAGACCTATGAGGCGTCTTGATCTATCTCTATAGATCTTGATGCCTAATATATAAGCAGCTTCACCAAGGTCCTTCATTGAAAAACTCTTATTCAAGTAGGCCTTGATGCTGTCCAAGAGTTCTATATCATTTCCCATCAAAAGTATGTCATCTACATATAATATGAGAAATTCTACAGAGCTCCCACTCACTTTCTTGTAAACGCAGGCTTCTCCATAAGTCTGCGTAAACCCAAACGCTTTGATCATCTCATCAAAGCGAATGTTCCAACTCCGAGATGCTTGCACCAGCCCATAAATCGAGCGTTGGAGCTTGCATACCTTGTCAGCATTCTTAGGATCGACAAAACCTTCCGGCTGCATCATATACAATTCTTCCTTAAGGAAACCATTAAGGAATGCCGTTTTGACGCCCATTTGCCATATCTCATAATCGTAGAATGCGGCAATTGCTAACATGATTCGGACGGACTTTAGCTTCGCTACCGGTGAGAAAGTCTCATCGTAGTCAACCCAACTTGTCGATAACCCTTAGCGACAAGCCGAGCTTTATAGATGGTCACATTACCATCCGCGTCTGTCTTCTTCTTAAAGATCCATTTATTTTCTATGGCTCGCCGTTCAACGGGCAAGTCAGTCAAAGTCCATACTTCGTTTTCATACATGGATCCTATCTCGGATTTCATGGCTTCTAGCCATTTGTCGGAATCCGGGCCCGCCATCGCTTCTTCATAGTTCGAAGGTTCACCGTTGTCTAACAACATGATTTCCAAGACAGGGTTGCCGTACCACTCTGGTGCGGAACGTGTCCTTGTGGACCTTCGAATTTCAGTAGGAGCTTGATCAGAAGTATCTTGATCATTATCATTAACTTCCTCTCTAGTCGGTGCAGGCACCTCAGGAACATTTTCTTGAGTTGCGCCATTTTCCGGTTCAAGAGGTAATACTTCATCAAGTTCTACTTTCCTCCCACTTACTTCTTTCGAGAGAAACTCCTTCTCTAGAAAGGATCCATTCTTGGCAACAAAGATCTTGCCTTCGGATCTGAGGTAGAAGGTATACCCAACAGTTTCTTTAGGGTATCCTATGAAGACGCATTTTTCCGACTTGGGTTCGAGCTTTTCAGGTTGAAGTTTCTTGACATAAGCATCGCATCCCCAAACTTTTAGAAACGACAACTTAGGTTTCTTACCAAACCATAATTCAAACGGTGTCGTCTCAACGGATGTCGAAGGAGCCCTATTTAAAGTGAATGCGGCAGTCTCTAAAGCATAGCCCCAAAAAGATAACGGTAAATCGGCAAGAGACATCATAGATCGCACCATATCTAATAGAGTGCGATTACGATGTTCGGATACACCATTACGCTGAGGTGTTCCAGGCGGCGTGAGTTGTGAAACTATTCCACATTTTCTTAAGTGTGTGCCAAACTCGTGACTCAAGTATTCTCCTCCATGATTTGATCGTAGGAACTTGATTTTCCTGTCACGTTGATTCTCAACTTCACTCTGAAATTCCTTGAACTTTTCAAAGGTTTCAGACTTGTGTTTCATTAAGTAGACATATCCATATCTACTCAAGTCATCAGTGAGGGTGAGAACATAACGATAGCCACCCCGAGCCTCAACACTCATTGGACCGCACACATCAGTATGTATGATTTCCAATAAGTTAGTTGCTCGCTCCATTGTTCCTGAGAACGGAGTCTTGGTCATTTTTGTTGGAAATATGCCCTAGAGGCAATAATAAATTGATTATTATTATATTTCCTTGTTCATGATAATCGTTTATTATCCATGCTAGAATTGTATTGATAGGAAACTCAGATACATGTGTGGATACATAGACAACACCATGTCCCTAGTAAGCCTCTAGTTGACTAGCTCGTTAATCAATAGATGGTTACGGTTTCCTGACCATGGACATTGGATGTCGTTGATAACGGGATCACATCATTAGGAGAATGATGTGATGGACAAGACCCAATCCTAAGCCTAGCACAAGATCATGTAGTTCGTATGCTAAAGCTTTTCTAATGTCAAGTATCATTTCCTTAGACCATGAGATTGTGCAACTCCCGGATACCGTAGGAGTGCTTTGGGTGTGCCAAACGTCACAACGTAACTGGGTGGCTATAAAGGTACACTACGGGTATCTCTGAAAGTGTCTGTTGGGTTGGCACGCATCGAGATTGGGATTTGTCACTCCGTGTAAACGGAGAGGTATCTCTGGGCCCACTCGGTAGGACATCATCATAATGTGCACAATGTGACCAAGGGGTTGATCACGGGATGATGTGTTACGGAACGAGTAAAGAGACTTGCCGGTAACGAGATTGAACAAGGTATCGGTATACCGACGATCGAATCTCGGGCAAGTACCATACCGCTAGACAAAGGGATTTGTATACGGGATTGATTGAGTCCTTAACATCGTGGTTCATCCGATGAGATCATCGTGGAACATGTGGGAGCCAACATGGGTATCCAGATCCCGCTGTTGGTTATTGACCGGAGAACATCTCGGTCATGACTACATGTCTCCCGAACCCGTAGGGTCTACACACTTAAGGTTCGATGACGCTAGGGTTATAAAGGAAGTTTGTATGTGGTTACCGAATGTTGTTCGGAGTCCCGGATGAGATCGCGGACGTCACGAGGAGTTCCGGAATGGTCCGGAGGTAAAGATTTATATATAGGAAGTCCTGTTTCGGCCATCGGGACAAGTTTTGGGGTCATCGGTATTGTACCGGGACCACCGGAAGGGTCCCGGGGGCCCACCGGGTGGGGCCACCTGCCCCGGGGGGCCACATGGGCTGTAGGGGGTGCGCCTTGGCCTACATGGGCCAAGGGCACCAGCCCCAAGAGGCCCATGCGCCTAGGGAACCCTAGAGGGAAGAGTCCTCAAGGGGGAAGGCACCTCCGAGGTGCCTTGGGGAGGATGGACTCCTCCCCCCCTCTTAGCCGCACCCCTTCCTCTCCCCTGCCCCTATATATAGTGGAGGGGAGGGAGGGCATCCACACCTGAGCCCTTGACGCCTCCCTCCCTCCCGTGACACCTCCTCCTCTCCCGTAGGTGCTTGGCGAAGCCCTGCAGGATTGCCACGCTCCTCCATCACCACCACGCCGTTGTGCTGCTGCTGGATGGAGTCTTCCTCAACCTCTCCCTCTCTCCTTGCTGGATCAAGGCGTGGGAGACATCGTCGAGCTGTACGTGTGTTGAACGCGGAGGTGCCGTCCGTTCGGCACTAGGATCATCGGTGATCTGAATCACGACGAGTACGACTCCATCAACCCCGTTCACTTGAACGCTTCCGCTTAGCGATCTACAAGGGTATGTAGATGCACTCTCCTTTCTACTCGTTGCTGGTTTCTCCATAGATAGATCTTGGTGACGCGTAGGAAAATTTTGAATTTCTGCTACGTTCCCCAACAGTGGCATCATGAGCTAGGTCTATTGGATAGATTCTTTGCACGAGTAGAACACAAAGTAGTTGTGGGCGTCGATATTGTTCAATATGCTTGCCGTTACTAGTCTTATCTTGATTCGGCGGCATCGTGGGATGAAGCGGCCCGGACCAACCTTACACGTACGCTTACGTGAGACCGGTTCCACCGACAAACATGCACTAGTTGCATAAGGTGGCTGGCGGGTGTCTGTCTCTCCCACTTTAGTCGGATCGGATTCGATGAAAAGGGTCCTTATGAAGGGTAAATAGCAATTGGCATATCACGTTCGTAGGTAAGAAACGTTCTTGCTAGAAACCCATAGCAGCCACGTAAAACATGCAAACAACAATTAGAGGACGTCTAACTTGTTTTTGCAGGGTATGCTATGTGATGTGATATGGCCAAAGGATGTGATGAATGATATATGTGATGTATGAGATTGATCATGTTCTTGTAATAGGAATCACGACTTGCATGTCGATGAGTATGACAACCGGCAGGAGCCATAGGAGTTGTCTTTATTTATTTGTGACCTGCGAGTCAACTTAAACGTCATGTAATTACTTTACTTTATTGCTAACCGTTAGCCATAGTAGTAGAAGTAATAGTTGGCGAGGCAACTTCATGAAGACACGATGATGGAGATCATGATGATGGAGATCATGGTGTCATGCCGGTGACGATGATGATCATGGAGCCCCGAAGATGGAGATCAAAAGGAGCAAAGTGATGATGGCCATATCATGTCACTATTTGATTGCATGTGATGTTTATCATGTTTATACATCTTATTTGCTTAGAACGACGGTAGTAAATAAGATGATCCCTTACAACAATTTCAAGAAGTGTTCTCCCCTAACTGTGCACCGTTGTGACAGTTCGTGTTTCGAAGCACCACGTGATGATCGGGTGTTAGATTCTAACGTTCACATACAACGGGTGTAAGACAGATTTACACACGCGAAACACTTAGGGTTAACTTGACGAGCCTAGCATGTACAGACATGGCCTCGTAACACGGAGACCGAAAGGTCGAGCATGAGTCGTATAGAAGATACGATCAACATGAAGATGTTCACCGATGATGACTAGTCCGTCTCACGTGATGATCGGACACGGCCTAGTTTGACTCGGATCATGTAATCACTTAGATGACTAGAGGGATGTCTATCTGAGTGGGAGTTCATAAGATGAACTTAATTATCCTGAACATAGTCAAAAGGTTTTTGCAAATTATGTCGTAGCTCACACTATAGTTCTACTGTTTAGATATGTTCCTAGAGAAAAATTAGTTGAAAGTTGATAGTAGCAATTATGCGGACTAGGTCCGTAAACTGAGGATTGTCCTCATTGCTTCATAGAAGGCTTATGTCCTTAATGCACCGCTCAGTGTGCTGAACCTCGAACGTTGTCTGTGGTTGTTACGAACATCTGACATACACGTTTTGATAACTACGTGATAGTTCAATTAAACGGTTTAGAGTTGAGGCACCAAAGACGTTTTTGAAACATCGCGAAACATATGAGATGTTTTGAGGGCTGAAATTGGGATTTCAGGCTCGTGCCCATGTCAAGAGGTATAAGACCTCCGATGACTTTCTTAACCTGCAAACTAAGGAGAAAAGCTCAATTGTTGAGCTTGTGCTCAGATTGTCTGAGTACAACAATCATTTGAATCGAGTGGGAGTTGATCTTCCAGATAAGACAGTGATGGTTCTCCAAAGTCATTGCCACCAAGCTGTTAGAGCTTCATGATGAACTATAACATATCAGGGATAGATATGATGATCCTTGAGGTATTCGCGATGTTTGACACCGCGAAAGTAGAAATCAAGAAGGAGCATCAATTGTTGATGGTTGGTGAAACCACTAGTTTCAAGAAGGGCAAGGGCAAGAAGGGATACTTCATGAAACGGCAAATCAGCTGCTGCTCTAGTGAAGAAACCCAAGGTAAAACCCAAACCCGAGACTAAGTGCTTCTGTAATAAGGGGAACAACCACTAGAGCAGAATTACCCTAGATACTTGGTAGATAAGAAGGTTGGCAAGGTCGATAGAAGTATATTGGATATACATTGTGTTAATGTGTACTTTGCTAGTACTCCTAGTAGCACCAGGGTATTAGATACCGGTTCGGTTGCTAAGTGTTAGTAACTCGAAACAAAAGGCTACGGAATAAACAGAGACTAGCTAAAGGTGAGCTGACGATATGTGTTGGAAGTTTTTCCAAGCTTGATATGATCAAGCATCGCACGCTCCCTCTACCAAAGAGATTGGTATTAAACCTAAATAATTGTTATTTGGTGTTTGCGTTGAGCATAGACATGATTGGATTACGTCTATCACAATACGGTTATTCATTTAAGGAGAATAATGGTTACTCTGTTTATTTGAATAATACCTTCAATGGTCTTACACCTAAAATGAATGGTTTATTAAATCTCGATCATAGTGATACACATGTTCATGCCAAAACATAGTAATGATAGTACCACCTACTTGTGGCACTGCCATGTAAGTCATATTGGTATAAAACGCATGAAGAAGCTCCATGTTGATGGATCTTTGGGCTCACTCGTTTTTGAAAAGTTTGAGACATGCGAACCATGTCTATTGGTGTATATGCATGAAGAAACTCCATGCAAATGGACCGTTTTGACTCACTTGATTTTGAATCACTTGGGATATGCAAATCATACCACATGGGCAAGATGACTGAAAAGCCTCGTTTTCAGTAATATGGAACAAGATAGCAACTTGTTGGAAGTAACACATTTTGATGTGTGCAGTCCAATGAGTGCTGAGGCATGCAGTGAATATCGTTATGTTCTTACTTCACAGATGATTCGAGTAGATGTTGAGTATATTTACTTGATGAATCACGAGTCTGAATTATTGAAAGGTTCAAGTAATTTCAGTGTGAAGTTGAAAGATCGTCGTGACAAGAGGATAAAAGATCTATGATATGATCATAGAGATGAATATCTGAATCACGAGTTTGGCACAGAATTAAGACATTGTGGAAATTGTTTCACAACTGATACAGCCTGGAACACCATAGTGTGATGGTGTGTCCAAACGTCATAGATGCACCCTATTGGATATGATGCATACCATGATGTCTCTTATCGAAGTACCACTATAGTTTATGGGTTAGGCATTAGAGACAACCACATTCACTTTAAATAGGGCACCACATAATTCCGTTGAGATGACACCGTATGAATTATGGTTTAGAGAAACCTAAGCTGTCATTTCTTAGAAATTTGGGGCTGCGATGCTTATGTGGAAAGGTTTCAGGCTGATAAGCTCGAACCCAAAGCGGATAAATGCATCTTCATAGGACACCCAAAACATTTGGGTATACCTCCTGTCTCAGATTCGAAAGCAATAAGGGATTGTTTCTAGAATCGGGTCCTTTCTCGAGGAAAAGTTTCTCTCGAAAGAATTGAGTGGGAGGATGGTGGAGACTTGATGAGGTTATTGAACCGTCACTTCAACAAGTGTGTAGCAGGGCACAGGAAGTTGTTCCTGTGGCACCTACACCAATTGAAGTGGAAGCTTATGATAGTGATCATGAAGTTTCGGATCAAGTCACTACCGAACCTCGTAGGGTGACAAGGATACGTACTACTTCAGAGTGGTACAGTAATCCTGTCTTGAAGGTCATGTTGCTAGACAACAATGAACCTACGAGCTATGGAGAAGCGATGGTGGGCCCGGATTCCGATAAATGGCTCAAGGCCATAAAACCCGAGAGAGGATCCATGTATGAAAACAAAGTGTAGACTTTGGAAGAACTACTTGATGGTCGTAAGGCTGTTAGGTACATATGGATTTTGAAAGGAAGACAGACAATGATGGTAAGTGTCACCATTGAGAAAGCTCGACTTGTCGTTAAGATGTTTTTCGACAAGTTCAAGGAGTTGACTACGATGAGACTTTCTCACTCGTAGCGATGCTAAGAGTCTGTTGGAATTATATTAGCAATTACTGCATTATTTATGAAATCTTGCAGATAGGATGTTAAAACATTGTTTCCTCGACGATTCTTGAGGAAAGGTTGTATGTGATACAACCGGAAGGTTTTGTCTATCCTGAAATATGCTAATAAGTATGCAAAGCTCCAGCAATCCTTCTGAGGACTGGAGTGAGCATCTCGGAGTTGGAATGTATGCTTTGATGATGATCAAAGATTTTGGGTGTATACAAAGTTTATGAGAAACTTGTATTTCCAAAGAAGTGAGTGGGAGCACTATAGAATTTCTGATGAGTATATGTTGTTGACATATTAATGATCAGAAATGACGTAGAATTTCTGGAAAGCATATAGGGTTATTTGGAAAGTGTTTTCAATGGAAAACCTGGATTAAGCTACTTGAACATTGAGCATCAAGATCTATAAGGATAGATCAAAACGCTTAATAGTACTTTCAAATGAGCACATGCCTTGACGTGATCTTGAAGGTGTTCAAGATGGATCAGTCAAATAAGGAGTTCTTGCCTGAGTTGTAAGGTATGAAGTTAAGACTTAAAGCTCGACCATGGCAGAATAGAGAGAAAGGAACGAAGGTCGTCCCCTATGCTTAAGACATAGGCTCTACAGTATGCTATGCTGTGTACCGCACCTGAAGTGTGCTTTACCATGAGTCAGTCAAGGGGTACAAGAGTGATCCAAGAATGGATCACAGGACAGCGGTCAAAGTTATCCTTAGTAACTAGTGGACTAAGGAATTTTCTCAATTATGGAGGTGGTAAAAGAGTTCGTCGTAAAGGGTTACGTCGATGCAAGCTTAACACCTATCCGGATAGCTCTGAGTAGAGATACCGGATACGTATAATGGAGCAACAATTTAGAATAGCTCCAAGTAGAACAGTTATTTGGAATAGCTCCAAATAGAACGTGGTAGCTGCATCTAGGAGATGACATAGAGATTTGTAAAGCACACACGGATCTGAAAGGTTCAGACCCGTTGACTATAACCTCTCTCACAAGCATAACATGATCAAACCCAGAACTCATCGAGTGTTAATCACATGGTAAATGTGAACTAGATTATTGACTCTAGTAAACTCTTTGGGTGTTAGTCACATGGGGATGTGACCTTGAGTGTTAACCACATATCGATGTGAACTAGATTATTGACTCTAGTGCAAGTGGGAGACTGTTGGAAATATGCCCTAGAGGCAATAATAAATTGATTATTATTATATTTCCTTGTTCATGATAATCGTTTATTATCCATGCTAGAATTGTATTGATAGGAAACTCAGATACATGTGTGGATACATAGACAACACCATGTCCCTAGTAAGCCTCTAGTTGACTAGCTCGTTAATCAATAGATGGTTACGGTTTCCTGACGATGGACATTGGATGTCGTTGATAACGGGATCACATCATTAGGAGAATGATGTGATGGACAAGACCCAATCCTAAGCCTAGCACAAGATCATGTAGTTCGTATGCTAAAGCTTTTCTAATGTCAAGTATCATTTCCTTAGACCATGAGATTGTGCAACTCCCGGATACCGTAGGAGTGCTTTGGGTGTGCCAAACGTCACAACGTAACTGGGTGGCTATAAAGGTACACTACGGGTATC